>NC_081828.1:65142282-65453957 GCF_030867095.1 Alligator mississippiensis
ACTTCCCATGCCCCCAATAAGGCATTCATCTTAGTTTTGGAAGGCAAAATGTACAGGAAAAAACCCCCACTTTTTCAGTATCCAGGATGAGAAGCTATGGCATGCAGTGGTTTATTCACCCTCAGCCAGCTCACTGGCTACTTTAGGCTACGGTGTTAACACTTCTCCATTGAACCAAAAGCTGTTGCTAATTCAGCAGCAACTGTGTGAGGGTGAAAACTGGACTCCAACCCTGGTGTTTGTGGTCCAGAGAGAAGCAGCAGTCATTACTGCACAGAGTCTCCATGCTTCCACTCAGGCAAAGGAAATCAACTTCTCCACTGGAGACTCACCCCTATTTTGGAAAGACAATTTTTAAAGAAAAGGTGTGAGTTTTAAGTGAGTAAATAAATATTTTTTTTAAGTTTTCAAAGGATTTTAGCAGTAACTGGGCTGGAAGTAACTGCTGTTCTTGTGTCCTCTCTAAGTAGGCGTGCCCAGGGTCAGTGCCTGGATTGCCAACTGCTTCTTATGCTACTGTTATCTTTTAACAATTAGTGCTGCAGAAGATGTGGCTGAAGCAAATTGTACTTCACTGATCCCAATTGTTCAGTTCTGCAAATGCCAACATGGCACTTAGGTTGGATCCAGACATGCAGGCACATGTGGTTTGTGGCTGTGCAAACCACTTTGGGGCACCACAAACCACACAGGTTGCATATTAAAATGTGCTGGGATTTCCCAGTAGAAAAAAAAAAAAAGAAACATGAAAAAGGCACAGAGGCACATGGAGACCCTGTGTCAAGGCACCCTGTGCCCCAAACCACTCCCCACCTTCCCCTCCCCAAAGCACATGAGCAGGGACAGACACTGCAGCACAAAGTAGAGGTAGAAACTTGTGCTACTATATTATTTGTGCTTCTGGACACGCATAACCCTGCTTGTGTGAGTATACCCTTAAAGGCTTCTCTCAAGATCTTTCCTGGACTTGCAACCTCTCAAGCTATTCCAGCACAAATCTTCCCTGAAAATATTCTATGTAAAAGGGTTTATAATAATGATTGCATAAATGAAATTTCCCATGGTAAATCCATGAGTAAACAATTGAATTGCATGTTCCTGTTTTTAGAGCCCTGTACAGCATCTGAGGAGGATATGGCGGAAAACAATATTAGACTGAAATGGGCTTCAGGAGAGAAATTGTATTCTCCATCTGGAGATGTTATAGAATTTGAATGCATACCTGGGTATGTGAGGGATCCAGCATCTCCTTCGTTTAGAGTACAGTGCCAGGAGGGGAAATTGCCATATCCTAGATGTAAGCTCAGAGGTAAGTAATTTTTTAAGACACTGTTAATTCATAGCAGTCTGTTTAAAACAATATATAATGTATAATGCAGCATGTCGAGTGAAAGTGGCAACAAACAGAAGCAAGGTTATCAGAGCACTAGTTGAGCTGGGATGATCCAATCTACTCACTCGATCTTCTATTGGTAGAAAATGGTAGAAGAGCTTTGTAAATGTCCTGACTTACTCAAATTTTGTGGCTGGCTCCTCCACAGGGCTAATTGCTCTTGTCATCTGAGATGCTATGGAGCTGTTTTTTTTAATAATCCACAAGTACTTGCTGCAGCTCACATCTGCTAAGAAGTGCCATGATGGCTGAAGTTTCCTGGTCTTCATTCTTTCCTGAGAAACCTTCTGACGCATGAACATTTTGGTTACACCAATTTGTCTACCACTCCAACATAGCTGCAGAAGCTGACGGAGGCTGTTGCTGCTGGGTTTGTGCAGACAGTAACTAATGTCCCCCGCAAAATTATTTATCATCATGTTGTCCTGTTTGGAAAACTTCACTTTTTGTGGTATCTCCTGATTTAGATCCTGATCCAGGTCTTGCTTTACTTTCTTCTGGCCATCTTGTTTTCTCTGTTCCCTACCATTATTACAGTTATATTGATGAACAGGTCCCTAATAAATGAGACAAGACACACCTCCAACTCAGCTCAGATTAATTCGCCACAGTGCAGAAAATGTACACTTTTGCTGTGTCTCTCTGAGAGCAAAGCACAAGTTCTTATTTACACTTTTGCTGGAGAAGTCAGACGCTAGGAAAATGGGTAAATGCCAGCAGCATGTCTTTCAGGGAGCTCCCTCTGTTCTCCAGTATTTCCTTCTGTATTTTGTCAGCATATATGTATGTACTGTTACCTTTAATAAACATCTATGAATGGCCAGTTTATCTGTCTTTGGGTTTAATACCCTTGTAACCAAGGTCAAACTGGTTTTCCTGTGATTTTGGAAGGTGTCATTTAGCCAAAAATTATGTCCAGCATGAAATTACAGATTCAGAGGGGAAAGGTTCTTGATTCATCTTCCCACTGTGCTGAAACACCTCCTTATTACCTTCTATTTTCCCTACTTCATTTCATGATCATAGTAACAAAGTTACCACTCTTTGTATTATCTTCAATGTTTTTGATCATGTAACAAACTCCATAGGGTTGCATAATTCAGTCATTCTGATCAGTAAAACTGAGGCTACAGTGTGCATGTATTTATTTTATATATGGTATTGGTTGTTTGCACAAGTTTGCATTGTGTTATCTGGACTCAAAGATGTCTTCCAGTCTATTACAAAACTGCCCTTCTTGCCAGGCAATCCAAAATGGATAGGACTGGCCACAGAGCAGCACTACTGTTTCTTTCATCTCTGCTTGCAGGTTTCCGTCTAGTTCCAGGAGAGAGTAATGTTAACCCTTTTCATCTGAAACATTGAACTAATAAGGGGGCGCATTATGGGTTTGTTGTCTGTGAATTAGAACTGAATGATAGATATAGATTATTTCTGGTTTTTTGCTTACAAAAACTCTACACAAAGATATTGTTCATAAGTTGAAGTATTCCTTTCCACGCCCTTATGCTTTTAAAAAATATTTTCTCATGACTTTTTTCAGGGCCAAACTACAACTGTTCACTGCTAGCACTGATGCTGATATCTCACTGTTTCTGATCCTCATTGATACCCATTCATTCCCAGACCTGGTATTTTCCCAGCCCCAGAAAAGCTCCTCAGCTGAATGACTTCAGCTTCTCATCATGCCTTGTATATTGTCTAGTCTAGGGTCCTTCCTCTTTTCATTCTCTCATCTATCACTAAAATTAAGGGCCAGTAAAATTTACTTCTGTGCCACTGAGTAAATATGATGGCACTCATGTATTATGCTGTGAAATATTATACCTTCTTAATAGTACTGTGGAAATAATTCCTGGGTTTAGATAAAGAAGACCAGATGAAAACAACTGATAGAGAGCTCTGGTAGGAAATGGGTTCAGAGCTTCAAAAAATCCTCACATTTCAAAGCTAATAATCTCACCGTAATTACTTATAAGATACAATAAAATCTATTAAATCAGTGTACAAATATTTGTCCCCATACTAAGTTCTACTTCTAGTGAACTGTATTGTTTTTAATAAAACCACTTCAGAGGTAAATGTTAAGTTAGTTTTCATGGGGTATGTTTGTATTTACTTTCCAGCGTTGGCTGAAATCAACCAGCAAACCAGAGTGCTTTCCCACTCCCCTGTAGCTGTGCTGAAATCAACATTCTTTTTTTGTGAAAAGTCCATAAGATATTTCTGTGTTACAGATTAGGTTTCAACATTCAATATAATTAATAATCTTTTCATTGTATTATTCTAACATCTAACATTGGCAGGTACTTCAGGATGAATGAAAAGAAACATCTACAGGACTGTTTGAATTCTGGATCTGACAATCAAAATTCGTTGACCAGATATTTGTAATTTTCCTACCTAACATCCTATTTCAGCCAAGATTGTCTTCTGAGCTGATATATGTATTTCTTCCTTTTTATCTGTCATTAAATTGTATGTTGTTAAAACTTATTTTCAACAAAGTTATAAAATAGTTGAGAAACAATGGGCAAATACGTTTGGCTAGCTTTAGTCTATCCCAACTAAAGCATTTTATGGTATTTGGGAAAAACTTAACATAACTTTGGACAGGTTGTAGCACCATTTCCTATCTGGCCCAAAAGAGAAAAGACTTGACGTCTTACCAGTAACTTCCAGTTTGGGATACTTGCAATGTAATTTCCAATTAAAAAAAGTGTTGCAGTGTGTGCAGCTGAGCATTAGTACTTACTGAAGCTGAAGCGTACTCGGCTCTGTTGGCAGCTGTTTACAGTTTTCCAAATGTTTTAGCCCACACAACCTACAGCATATCCAGTCATCTACCAAATTTTGATAAGAAAATATGGATATCTCTTGTTAAAGGTTAAAACTGACAAAACCACACTTGATTTCCCTTTTCAAACATTAAAAGTGTCTGTATCGAATTTAGTACTTTAAAAAAATGTCTTATTTTGTTCTCTTTCAATTGATGATCCCCTTCTAAGGTAAATATGAAGGAACCTTAACATTTGTTTGAAAAAAAATGACACAAAGACCACTACTTGCAGATCTTTTGAACAGCAGTGAGTTGCATGGCCCTGGCACTGTGTGAATAAATGGTCTATTTCTACCCCCCACTTCATGCAACAAAGTGGAAATTAGAGCAGTGCTGTGAGGAGTACAAATTTATCATAATCTCCACATCTGCATATGAAAGTTTAACAAGGAGAAGGTGAATACATTTTCCGGATTCTCTGTTAATGAATTGCCATGCTCCATAATTTAGTGGTTTGGGTGTTAGCTGAAAATTTAGGAAACCTGTACTCAACTATTCCACTAGCCACAGATTCCTATGTGAATGTGGCCGAGTCACTTAGGATACAATGCAAAAAAAAAACAAACAAAAAAAACCAACCAAAAAACTTACATGTGATGATGCCTTTATGTCAGGCATTTAAATAGCAGAGGATTGCAAAAGGAGTGCTTCCCTGGTGGCCAGGAGTCAGACATATAGACTAGGGTTCAGCTTCCCTTTTAGGCAGGGAAGCAGCATATGGTTAAAATTAAGAGTGTTGATGATATTTAGAACCATTTATGTGGATGGTGCATGATACTTCCCATGTGCAACTTGATATTTTCTTCTGAGAATGCTTAGAAAAGATCACCTCTGGCCACAGAAGCTCTTGTGTGCTTCAGAGGGGTTCGCTGGGACATGAGGGTGCTCCAGCTTAGGACTAGCTGTCAGGCAGCCCCTGTACTGAAGCACTCTTGTGCCCCAGCCAGCTGGGGTAGTGTCTACACATGTGCTGTGGTGGAATTTTTTACCCTGCAGCAGGATAGTAGTTGTATTTAAAAATAGTATCCTGCTGCAGAGTAAATTCGTTTACTCCAGCCTAATAGAGGCACACATGTAGACGCACAACATTTACTGCACAGCTGATTAGTCTACTGTGCAGTAAATGTCTTGTGTAGATGCATTCAATGAGTGTAACTTAAATTAAACCAAGGTCATTTTTTGGATCCAGCCCCTAATTTCTCTCAAGTCTCTAGTCTTCAAAATGGGACAGTAGTACCTTCCTACTGACAGAGGCAGTTATACTGAAGTAGTACCATAATGAGGACTACATAAGTACCAAAATACCTAGGGACACAGTTTGATTAGCAAATGTTCACAAATATATTTTCAATGTTAAGGTACTCAGGGACTAATAAGACTTTCTGTCAAAGACATTATTTGACAAGTAAACGTCACTGTAATGTTTTAATAATTGCACTACTCATGCTTAAAATTAACCACATACTTATATATGTTGCTAGATTGGGACCTTGAAGCCTACAATATTTTATTCCATTGCTGAAATTGGAGCATAATCTGGCAAGAAGGAGGGAGGGAATGGCCATAAAGTATTACAGTATTAGGTATAATTCGCTTCTCCAAATCTTAGAATCTGCCAAATATTCCACTAATCTGAAGAAACAGAAGATAAAGTCTAGATTACCTTAATTTAAGGTAAAATATCTCCCAGCTCTTCATAGTTGAAGGGCAGTACTGAGGTCTTTGTAGAAATTAAATTAAATTGGCATTATGCTGTATATTAAGAGCAAAACAAGATGTTCAAATGTTCTGTTTCCAACAAATATGCCACTGTTGTGACTTACATCCTTGCAGCAAAAGTTGCCTGTACATGAGCATAAAGACTATTCTGACACTCTGTAATGACAGCACAAAAGAGAAGACATGATTTATTGAGTCTGTTGGAGCATGGCAATTACTGCACTCCAGCAGCCACCTGCATCTCATGTATCCGGGTCTCTGAGCTTCAAAATGGCAGTGGGGGCACTTGACCCAAAGCTCCCCAGGCTGCCAAAGATTCCCAAGCAGAGCCAAATGGCTGAGCCACCCCTAATTGACCAGCAGGGACATCATGGATACCCAGCTGAAGCAATGCTCGTCATGGCATGTGCCTTCATGACCATGAGCCACCCGCATGCCCACTCTGCACGCCCTGTGCCTGGCAAGTGTGTGTGTCTTAGACACCTGGGTCTGTGTGTGTGTGTGTGTGTGTGTGTGTGTGTGAGACACATACACACACAGAACCCAGGCACTAGATCATTGACTTCCACGCAGCCAACAAAGATGATGCCCAACTCCTGTGCAGCTCCCCATTCTCTGGGATGTTGGAGAGTGGGGAGCTATGCTCCCAGGGTCTCCAGTTTCATCATCTGCAATGTCATCACCCCCACAATCCTTGTCAGAGGGCTGACCTACCCCTCCTGCCCCAGCTCATGAAGCCCTATGGGGGCAGCTGGACTGCTGCACTTCAACTACAGACTGAATCTGGCACTACAAGCACATGCAGTGCAGGCATGGGGGACAGGGTGAACCCCCTGTAGTGTGTGTGGCCCTGTCCCCACATAGTGGCCACCTGTCTGGATCCATGAAGCCCTGGCAACTGGCTCCTCACCTTCATGGACCAGGAGCCCTCCACAGATGAGTAGGGCCAGAGGGTATCTAGTGTCCCCACCCTGGTACCAGGCCATGGGTCTCCTGCCACAGGATCCCCTGCCCTGCATTACAGGCAGTGCTGCCCACAACCCAGGCTGTCTGCGGACTTCTCCTCCTATCCCTCCCCAACTTCCCCTGGGGGCACATACCAGGATGTGGGGGAATGGAGCTGTGAGGAAGAGACATGCCTCAGTTTTCAATGTTGTTCTTGCCAAACTTTAACGTGTTTAATAAGCACTGTTGAACATTGCCTGTGTCTTAGCCTTGCCCATCCTCCCAATTCACACAAAACAAAAAACCTTTGGCAGCAGTGAGGGGTGGGGTGCAGTTTGACAGGGTGAGAAAGGGGTGACAAAACCTAGAATGGAGTTTTGGGTCACGGGGGGACACCACAAGGTTTGAACTCAGCAAACATGAAACCTAGGTTAGGACCCATAGGGTAGGGGGCTTTTGACCTGGAACCGTACTTTCAGGCCTCTGGAGTAAAAACCAGGGATTTCTCTGTGAAAGACCTGGACAGCTGCATGATCCTGGACCCAAAGTCTGTCTGAGATTTCTGAGGGCCAGGAGTCATCACCACAGCAGCTGCTGAAAACTGCTGGCCCACCCACATGGGACCCCTGGCCCCTCAGCCCCGAAGGCCATGTCTTCCCCTTCAAGGACCACTGACTCGCAGCCCTCACCAACACCTTGGGCTCATGTCAGGCAGCTAACGGAAACATAGGAGGTTCCTTTCCCTGACAAGGCTGTACCACTTCCCAGCTGTGGTACATGGGTGAGGAGCGGGGCCACTGGGAGTGGAAGAGCTCCCCCCCGGGGGTCTCCTGGCATGGGGGGGTGGATGAGCTGGAGCCACCAAACTCTGTTGCTAAAAGCCTCCCCAGCAACCACCTGGCCTGGAGGACTGGTGGGCTGCACTCTTCCACCTATTCTGAGCACTTCTGCACCCCTTTGGGACTAGCCTAGTCCTGCTTGGGGGCCCTGCACCTATGGGGCAACCAGCAGCAGTCCAGGACCATGTGCATTAACTCCTTATCCCGGCACTGTGACTCTCACCTCCAAACTGTGGGTGGCCATCTGGAGCCCCTGGTCATTTGACTTGGCAGCCCAGGTGTAAGCACCCCCGGCCTCTCCATTTCCCCTATACATAGCCAAATTTGTTCCTCCTGCCTGTCTCACAGCCCCTGGTGACAAGAGCCTGTAGTATACAACCTAAGCTCAGAGGCTGTGACCAAAGCTTGTAATGTCTCTTCTTCATTTTGCCAGTGCCTCATATGCAGATCTTACATTTACTTAGCAGGTGTTCACCATTCCAATTGCCACAGGCTGGCCTTCCATACACAGATGTAGAGGCTTCAAACAAGGGGAGGGTTTGCTTAGCTTGCAAGATTTGGGTGGGTGAAGGAGGGTGGGGGGGGCAGGTCCAGGGCAGGGATGGGCCCATGATTGTGAGAGGAGGGTTGGGAGTTGCTCTGAGTGATCAATACAGTGAGGACCTATACTGTAAGAATCATCCAGCACCCATTGGACCTCATTCACAGACTACATCAGAGGGATGTTGGGTGGCTTGCTAGCCTATCCTGGTATGGAACCCAAGAGTTACCCAGCCACAAGAGCTGAGCAGCTGGGATAACAGCTCCTATGTGGGGATCTGTCCATCACATGTGTCTCTTTCCAAGACTCAGAGGGAGAGAGGGAGGGAGGAAGGTCTCCGGGTTTTGACAATAAGGGAATTTTTTTCGCATTCCTAAAGCAGTTGTCAGACATAGCCACTAGGGCTGGACAAAGCTTCGGTCCCTGATTTGATTCGGCGGAGATTCGGCCTGATTCAGTGGCCAAATCTCTGAATCTGAATCGGATCAAAGGACCCTTTAATTTCTCTGAATTGAATCAGAACCCTCCGAATCGATTTGGAGAGATTTGGAAAGACTCAGTGATTTGGACATAGACACAGCTTTAAATGTTTTTTTCTACATAGATCTAGGTAGCAGGCAGCTCATGAGTGCTGTGATGGTGGGGCTCATGAAGTGTCCCACAGGATTGTGGTGGGGCAAGGGGGGGCCCCAGCACGTTCCCTGGCAGACCCGGAAATGGACTGGAAGTACTTCTGGTCCACTTCTGGATTCTCCACCAAGCATGTGCGGGGGCCCCCTGCACTCTTGTGGGACGTCTCCATCTGCCCCAGTATCGCAGCGTTCACAAGCTGCACTGGTACCTCGCGGTATGTAAAAAAATATTTAAAGCTGTGTATATGTCTGAATTTCTGATTCTCTGAATCAGTATCAAATCTTTAGATTTGGATTTGGCTGATTTGAATCAGGACAGTGATCCGAATCAACAAATCGAATCACTGTTCCCAATTTGGGCCAAAACTGAATCCAAATTGAATAGGGCCCACTTCGCATAACCCTAATAGCCACATGATACCTTCTGTTTCTGACCTGGAGGTACTCTCTGAAAAATCTTCTGTTCCCCTTTCACCTGCTAGGCTTAAATAAATGCAATCAATGTTTTTCTGTGAGTGTCTTGCAGGGATGGGGAGCCATTTGTGCATTTAAGTACTCTGGGTATCTGTGTTTAGGCACTCCCGTGGAGCACAACATGGCCTTAACAGAAACGGCAAGAACATAAGAACTGCATAGATTTATGATCCCATTGATCTCTTAAGCACCCAAGAGCAGGGGGCAGGGACTGGCACCTTGGCTGGGCTTAAGGCTTCAGCAGAGGAGGGTGGGCTGGTGGGGGGGGAGGAAGCAACCCCAACCACTGGCCCCAACCCCTTTGGGGTTTTTTTGGTCATAATGGCCTGAGAAAGGTTTAAGACCACAGGGGATGGCCTGCAGTGACCTTGGCTCCCCCTGCTGCCCCTTCCCCCCATTCCCATCACACCATGGACTCTGTTTTTCCCTGGGGCCTGGATCTTTGTCACAGTGGTGTGGAGCTGGGGTAAACCTCGCCATCGTGGGTTGCATGGCATCCTCATACAGGGTCTCACTTATCAGGAGAAATGTCAGAAGGAGTGGTTGAAGGTCCTGTGCATCACACAAGTGCAGGGGCCACTGTGCTGGTACTGGCATGGCATACTCTGCACCACTGAGAGGGGCACAGAGATGTGAGAGAGAGCTTGGTCCAGAGCAGCTATGGCCTATGTGTGGGGAACAATGTTGTGGGGCCTCCCTACACCCCCTTCTCCTCCGGTAGGGACCCTGTAGGTGAATCCTCAAAGACATCCCTGGTCCCATGGGCATAGCAGGGTGGAATCTGTTCTTGGTGAGAATATCGGATAGGTCCTTGTAGAACAAGATGGTCTTCTCACCCACCCCCCCAGATGACTTTCTAGTGTCAAGCATGTGGTAAGAATTCCTCCTCATTGACATGGTCTTGGCCAGGCACTGTTCCCAGTCTCTGTTTTGACCCTTCACCTGCATCTGCTGGGTGATGCATTTTAAGACATCTCTGATTTGGTGTCCTATATGCAGCTGGCACTGGATGCCCTTCTCACACAATAGGGGATCCTTTATTTCCCTACAGTGCCAGGTCTGTGCCCAGGCTTCTCTGGTATTTGTGGAAGGGCCACATTCACCCATGGTCCATGGCAGTGCCCACTGGTGTCTCAGCGTCTTTGGGTGGATGATGGTCTGGCTGCAAGGGGGTGGATGAAAGGCTAGAAGGGTGGATAGATGGATGGATGGATGTGTGAAGGTATGGTTCAGGGTGCATGACTTGTGGCCCCTGCTCCCACATCACCTGGGTTCTGTTGCTCAGGCCACCTCCAGAGTCTTGAAATTCCTAGGGGCTTTCAGCAGATGACCTGTGATGCTGCTGATGCCACACACCCTTCCCAGGCTGTAAAATTCAAAGGTCCTTGTTCCCCAATCAAGGAGGTGGCTGGTTATACCCCACCTGGTCCTGAAGGCTCCAGGGCTGTGTATCTACTCATCCTGGCTTGGAGGTGCAGTGCCCCTCACCCACCATATCCCCCATGCACTCAACTAGCTAGTTGTTCATCTACTAGGTATTCAATCAATGAGGAGAAAGAGGGGAAGGCCATTTGCACTGAATGAGAATGAAGCACATGGCAGGAGCCTTTCCTCAAAACAAACAAAAAGGATGGCAAATATTTAGGGCTCAACTCAGCCACCTTTAATTTTCACCCTTATAACTTGGAGGACTTTAGTATAGTGGATTCTATTACTGGCATATTATGAATTTCAACCCCAAATAGTATTTTCCAAATTTTATTAGATTTAATTTCTTTTCACTTTCACCTTTTCTTTCCCCACCCCACAACCGGCACTGTATAAAGTCCCTGTTTTGAGGAGATTTCAATATAAATATAGATGTCACAAGTAAGGAAGCACAAGGCTTCACACTCTGAAGTGAATGCTTTGCATTATTAAGAATTTATTTCTATATTTGAAAAAGAAATAAATAAATCTAGGTAGCTAGTTTAGAAACCTGAGCAAGGTAAAATGTTGGCATGATTCATGGTGGCAGATACAGTATTGAAAGACATGATTTTAAAAGGAAGAAGATTATGGAGAAGTTCTGAGAATCCTCTCCTTTCATTACTTTCCATCATCCAGAGCTGTAACCCTTCAAGAAGACACGTAAGCAGAACTATTATACTGCTAAACAAAACCATATGTTCAGATCCAAAACCATGTTCAGATCCAAGACTCTAATGCAAACTCTAATGCACCTGAAGTGAAATTTCATATTTAAGGCTTTATTCCTTCTGTACATGAAAGTGAAGTAGGCATTTCCAGAGAGTTTTTGGTTTGGAGTTGAGAAAGAACCTGTCTCAGGCAAATCCACACGTGGTTTGAACAAGACTCTGCTTGCACCAGGACATTACAAAATACTTCTGATTATAAGCAGCCATGTACTTCATCAGATACATCTAAAATCACTTTGAAGAATGCAATATGGAGATAATAGATATTACATTAACACCAGCTAACAGTCTTTAAAGTTAGCACATGCTAATTGTGAGGTGTAACTACACCTTTAGGCCAGTTCTCTGAAAGAAGGCCTGGCTTGGCCACATTTTAATCTAATACTGGTAGATACTAGGGGCTTCTTGACGGTAGGCAGGCCTGCTGTGGAACTATTATGTTCTCTTTTAGCCCCAGGTTCTGTATTTGATGTCTTATCTGGGACTTGCTTATGATATAAAGGTAATTCCAGCCCTGAAAAGAATGACTGCTCCTTGTAGGTTTGCTTTCTACAGGCATCTAAGTAGTGATTTGTCAAGACTCATGAAACATTACTTTGGAAATAAGAAAGTAAATGTCACAAAAAGGTTAGATCCTTGGGCAGTGTGAACTGTTGTGGCTTAAACTTAATTTAATTAAATTACCCCATCTGAAGACTGACTCCATATGTCCAATTCAGGTTTTGTTCTAATTGACTTTGCTTCTAAACTGAATTTGTTTTAATTGACTTTGCTTAAAAATTGCTTTAAAATTGTATAAGAAAACAAAGTGAGGAATAAACAGTTGTGTAAACCAAGAAACATCTATTGTAACCAAAGTAAAAATCCCAATAAAAAAGGAAACAGCGTGGGGCTTCTTGAGCGTGTATATTGACAACATTTCATAGAAGCAGGACATTGGCTGCTGTGGTTCCCATGCTTTATCTGTGGCAGGTTAGGGTGTTAGGTCTGTGTTGTGTCAGGGTTGAAGATAGTTTTACGTAGAGTTAGATTATGGTTGTATGGGATGGTTTGGATAGGGATGATCCTGCCTCAGGCATGGGATTGGACTACATGACCTCTTGAGGTCCCTTCCAGTCCTATTTATTTATGACTCTATGAATGCTACAAATAATTGATTAATGGTTTGCTTATCAGATACTGGTTAAAATAGTTTTGAGATGGGTCTTTTATTCTGTTCAAGAGCCTGTTGAATAAAGAGAGAGAAAAAAAATCAGTTACTCCTCTAACACTTGTGAAGCTGTTACACAGAACCCACAGCAAATGATGGCTCTGTAACAGAGAGAGAATTTGCTTTTCTGTTTGAAAATATACACTTGGGGCATCATCCCCATATATACAGGAGAGAAAGGCCTTAAAGTTCCCTTGCACCTCCTTCACACCTTGGGGTAATTTAAGGAATCAAATGACTCCTGCATAAATTACTGATATCACAGGCCACTCTAACTTGTGCCTAGTTCAAATACAACAGGGCCCTGAGAATCAGTGGAGAATCACTACCCTCACCCCCAGGTATCCTTGTGGACAAGCACAGGATAGGCCAGGAGGGAATCTTTATCCCTTTGATCATTAGAGTGGTATAAAGGGACAATAGCTAGGGCCAAAGATCTGGTCCTTGAGTTGAGTTCTATTGAACTTTTAATTGAAAAGCAGATGGCAACACAATCTAGAAAAAGTAATAGTACAAAGTTAGCCCCTGAAAGCAATTCAATCAATTTTACCTTTTTAAAAAACTTTTTATCTGGACAAAAAAACCCACTCTGATTTAATTCATGTTACTACATTTTACCAGGATTTATGCTGTACTGTTAACATTGGCAAGGGATGGTCTAAGGTGACCTTCTAGAACAGAAATTCATACCCTTTTCAGTCTGTTTCCCATATAATTTTCCCTATCTGCTTTTTGACACAAAGTATAATTTATCTTGAGATATTCTGGATTGCCATGAGAAGATCTCTCACTCTGGATTCCAGCAGATATTGCATTTGTTTTGTACAGTCATTGCATCATACACTTAATGTCTCTATAGTCTGGACTTCTTTAGTGGAAACACCAAATAAACTGATTTGAGTGTATGTCTTAACAATATTGTGGCTAAACTGGATATCACTTACCTATTTTACATCTAGGATATTGTAATTTCCCCTCGAAACACTGTGCTCTAAGTGCAGGAGATGTTGGATCCCTCTTGTATCCAGTTTTACATTCAAATTCAATAGCTTCTCCAGCTAAAGAATACAATTTCTTTTCCCCACTCAGCACAATATTATTTTTCTCCATCTCTTCTTCAGATACTGTACAGGGCTCTGGAAAAAGGAAATGTAATTAATTTTTTTATATGTAGGTCTGCCATTGTGAAACAAAATTCTGACCACATAATTCATAGAAACCCTGTCACCCGATGTTTTACATAGTTGCATACAAAATTTTCCTTTGTTCTTATAGAAATGTCGAGTGACAAAATGTCTAGTTACATTTGACCACATTTTTAATAAACTAAACAAACCTTAGCCAATAAGGTATTAATTAAGAAAGGCAGGGTATTTTGAGTATACTTATTCAGTTTCATTATTAGGAGGTTTTAGATGGTTGGGATAGTAATTGTTTCTTCACTAAGCCCTCTCTGTACCTTCATACTCTACCAATTTATTTATTTACTTTTTTAATTCAGAAAGGTTAAAGAATTTTTTTTTTTAGTTGATGTGTGTTTTCTTGGGTGGTATGTAGTTGCTGTTGCTTTTAATATACAGGCTGATGGAGTTTGTGTGTTTTAGAAGGCTGACGTTAGCAAGCTGTCTTCTGGATGCCAAAGGTGATATAGAAAACACAACTCAGGTAAGTGTTCAGTGTTGAAAGCTTAGAAAGTTTTATTGTCACTGGACAGTATACCAGTTGGTCTAAATAATAGTCAGCCCAACTTAGTGAATCTTGTCCTTGACAGGTAGAGATCCGGTCCGTTATTCATGGTCCCTGAGATCTCCCAACCCCTGTATTTGTATTTGCATACCCCCTGTCTCATACCAGTTCTTATCTCTCTCTCTGTCAAGATGGTCATCTCTACTTGTTTTGTTTGCCAAAGTTATGCACCTGCATTTTGGTTCTTGTTATTTTGTTTCATTAGCAAGCTCTTTTACTTTTTATATTTGTCCTCAAATGTTTAGCTGCTGTTTCCATACCCCCTTCAGTGGCTTTATACTTATTAGTGTATTTTTATTTATTTTTACTTTCTTACTGGGTCATCCAGCAACATGAATGCCTCATGCCTCCCATGGGGCACGGTGACTACCTGCAGGTGGCAGTGGCAGTGGGGGCATGGTGGTGGTAAGCAGGGACTGGCTGCAGGCAGCTACAGCAGTGGGGCGGGGAGGAGGCTAATGCCAACCAGTGATCAGTGCCCACTCCTAGATGCCACTTGTGGTGTTGCCGGAAAGGCAGGGTGGTGGGTGGTGACTGCCTGCAGATGTCGCAGGCAGCAGTGGCAGCAGCCAATCAGCACATGCACCCGTGTGTACCTCCTATGCATTGCCAATGTCCAGTAGTCATGAGCCCCCCTTTCTCCCAGACTGCTTTTCAACATCATAGCTTAATATAGCTTAGCATAACTACAGCCTAGCACAACCAAAACTCCTACATAAGTGATATAACACATCTGAATCTCCTGTCATGAGAAAAAAAAATCATAGTTACCTAAACAAATTGGTGGGTCTGTCCACTGGCCTAAGACGCATGTAAGAATGTTATTTCCCTCCATTACGTAGAAATGTTGACATTTGTATTCTACCTGAGAATCTGATTCATATTCTTTCAACAGAAAAGAAGTGATATCTCCATTATCAATAGGAGGGGGAGTTCCACATTTTCCAGAAGCCTCTGAAAGGAAGTATTGGAAAGGAAATAGATCCAGGAAGAGATATTTAACAACAACTTAAATGCTCAGATATCAGATCAGATATCATTTTGATCTGTCTTCAGACAACACCCAATAGTGTCCAACTCGATGCCCATCCCCTAATAAAAATAAATTGTGGTAATATAATAATTACTCAAATACTTTTAACTCACTGATGTTACAGCAGAGTGCTGTAAATCTACTCTGCTCCATGAAACCAGACCAAATGATCTGGCTTTTCACAATACCTGCAATTTTGCCATTTTTAATCAAGTTAGCTTTTCACTGATCATAATAAACTGTTTTGTTATTATGTTGTTAAAGTAACCCAGTGATTGCTTAGGCTCTTTTAACAGACCCTTCCAGTGAGCCCTAATTCCCTGGTAGGAGGGCAGAACATGAGAGACATGAGGAGTCAAGATACAAACTAATGCAAATTTAACTCATCTCCCTGGTGCTGCTTAAAGACTTGGAATTACCTACAAACATCCCACTTGCACTTACTATGGAGCTGTACAGAACTGGGGAGGAAGAATGGGAGGAATTAGCTGTGGTGACTTGGTAGTGCTTTGACTAGAGCCTTCCCATCTGTGTGTTTAAAGAAGTGAAAATATGCTTAGAAAGATCCCATATACTTTGTTTCAATGCTGACTTCTTGTAGGTTATGTCAATAGCAGGCATGGGGGACTTCTTGCCAAGGGATTGTCAGCCGTGAAATGGTTTGACTGCTCTGTGAGTTTAGGGATGGGTAAATTTGGAACAAATGTTGTCTTGGTAAGAACCGTGTTCATGTATGTGTTGGATCACTGCTCATAGAAAATGGAACTCAAATTGCACTGGCATGTACCTTACATATTTGTTTCTGGATTTCAGAAGCGTGAACTTCACTGAACTTAATATCCTGGAAGGTCACAAGAAAACAAAAGGCCATCCTAACTGTAGTAATAAAGGTTTCTTAGTAAATATATTCAGAGTTCTTGCAAGGATGATAAATGCTTGTTATATGAATTGCCAGGTTCTTTGGATAAATGTGATATCTTTTATTGTGTTCTAGATCTGGACTGTGGGGCCAAATGAGTTTGAGTTGAGTTCCAGGTGGTTTGTAGAAAAGATGCTCACTTTGCTATGTAATAATATTCAGCTTGTCTATAGCACTGTACATCATTTACCCTCTTCACAGTCAGAGGAGTTTGGGGACTTAACTTACCTAAGGTGACCCTGCAGGCTAGCAACAGAGCCAGGCATAGAATACAGTTCTCCTATACTAGTTCTCTCTCCCCTAGGCTACATAGTTCATATGTGATGGCCAGCTGCTCCTCCACTCTTTTGTCCACTTAGTTATGAGGGTAATAGTAATATTTTTAAATGTGTGAACTGCACCGTGGCTGAGCTAGGTGGTAAGGGACATAAGACACAGTGTATAGCCCCAAATCTTAACCATTTCATTCCATGTTGGATACAGCAACTTTAACCATATGAGAGAGACTGGTGTGTGTTTCTCCTTTTGCAGTCTCTAGCTCACTATTCCCTAAAACAGGGCTGTCCAACTGGTGGCCCACTGGCTGCATAGGGCCCATAAGGAGTTAGTTTGTGGTCCCCAGGCTCCTGCACAGCCACTGCTACCCTCATTACTCTGGCTGCAGGAGCAGCATGGGTTTCTGGGCTCCCCCTCCCTTCTCTGACTTCTTGTCCCTTCCCATGGTATGATGCAGTAAAGGAGCCCATGGCCCAAGAGCTTGGGGGACTGGAGTTCCCATACAGCAGAGTGCAGTGTGGGGCATGCACATGACATATGTGGCCTGTGGCCCATGCTGATACAGCTGATATAGCCCACGTGGTATGCAGCCTACAACCACTTAGAAGTTGGAAAGCCTTGCCCTAAACCAAATACATCAAGGGAACTGATTCTTCTGCTCTGTTCAGCACTGAGGCAGCCTCATGGGCCCCACACTTCAAGAAGGACATGGGCAGTTTAGAAAGAGTCCAACAAAGAGCAAAAAAAAATGGTCAAGGACTGGGAGACAAGACTGAGGAAAGGCTGAAAGAAGTAGTCTTGTTCAGTCTGAAGAAGAGAAGACTGAGGGGGGATTTGAAAACAGTCTTCAAATACTTGGATGGTGATTACAGACAGGATGAAGATGGGATTTTTTTCTGTGGCTGCAGGAGAAAGGACAAGGAGCAACAGGCACAAGCTGCAGCAGGGGAAATTTAGGAGGAACTTCCTGACTATGAGGGTGCTTAAGTATTGGAACAGACTAGTTAGAGAAGCTGTGGAATCTCCATCTTTGGAAACTTTCAAAACAGACACTTGTCTGGGGTGGTTTAGTCAGGGATGATTCTGCCTTGAGCAGAGGGTTGGACTAGATGACCTTGTGAGATCCCTTCCAGCCATACTTTCCTATGATCCTATAACGGGAAAACTACTCCAACATTTTCATCTCACCCTTCCTTTCTGTGCTTGAGCCATATGCCCTGTATAGGCAGGTAAAAAAATTGCTGCTTATTGCCTGATGTTCTTTGCTGCTGTGCACTTCCTTGTGTAGCCCAAACTACATTCTAAATTAGGCCCTGAGCTACTTTCTCGTTGACTTCCCCAGCCATATTCCTTATCCTTATTTCAGCCAGGCCCTCCAGCTCTGTGACTATAACCAGCCCACTGTAGCTAGCCCCTCCATCCAATGTAAGGGTGACATAAACCATATCTTTAAATTTCAAATGTTAATGTTTTTTAGAGATTTAAAGTTGTATTAACCTTTAGAATACCCCCATATCCTGAAAAAAGAGCAGAGAAATGGGAACAGGGCTTCCCAGAGGGGCAGGAGGGAGAATATGAGGCAGACGTGGTACCCTATCCCTGTCTGTGTGTGGCATGTGGCGCACCAGGGAGGAGACAAACAGAGCAGGGATCAGAAAACAGAGCAGCTGATAAGGATCAGACGGGGACATGGTGAGGGTATATGGCTAACTGTTGGCGTGCCTTCCAAAGAGTGGTTTAAGTACCATCAGTCCCATGAGTTAATACTTAGATCTACACAAGAAAAAGTTTGAAGAAGAATTTGTCAATATCAAGAATGCTTTGCACAACTGACCCCACATCTGGATCACTAGTTCTACCCTACACCGCCATGAGACCAAACAAATGGATCAATGTAACAGTAAATGAGTTAATTATAGATCACTTGGAAGATTCAGCCTTTAAACAGAAAGAGGTTCTCAACCTTAACTAGTTAAGTCACTCTCTGAGACTCAGTAAACTGACAGAAATTGGCTCACAGGGCCAAGTCCTCTGACACCCTCCAACTCTTCCACTTCCTGGTCCAGGCATGCATCACATTGAATTTGGACACTTGACCTTGTGACAAAATGTGGAACAGGTTTGTCTTACACTGGGCCATCAAGCATGCCCTCCTCAAGGTGGAAGACAGATAGCTAGTCCTACATATGTAACCCAATGGAAAGGAGATTTCAGTCTCAGGTGACACAGTGTTTTTTGTCAGTGACAAGTGTTTCATGTTCAGCTCCTGGGAAAGCCACATAGCTTTTTGCTTTCACTATTTGTTTCTACTGTTTATATAATCAAGGTTTTTAAAAAGTCACCGGCTGTTATAATCTTAGATAAAGATGTTCTTTGGCTTCCCCATCACTGTTCTCACAAATCTCCAAAATGTTCTTTTTAGAAACACAGGAGATAAAAGATAGCCAAACAAAAGAGATCAAGAACTATTACATTGCTGTTACATCTCTCAAGCTCATAAAAGGCAAGCTCCTTCGGCAAATCTCCTGTACGCAGGAAGGGAAGAATCCCATTTCCAAATAGCCCCCTATGAAAGCCACCAAGCACAATCTGTACCAAATTTGAGGTGTACCACTTCCTATAAGGAGGAGGAGTCCAGGTGTGGGAAAATATCCCTGCAGCTTTCCCAGACTGGTCTCAGGAAGGTTTGAAGAGGGCAGCAGAAGCTCAAGTCCTCCCTTGATCTGCAGGGGTTAAGCTGAGAGGAAACAGCTCCTCTATTCCTGAGACCAAAGTCCTTTCTGCCTGGTGAAGGCACAGAAGAATTTCTGCTTGACTCCTCCCAATTAAGGCTGAATCAAGCAGAATCATGTAGGTGTTCATTCTAGTGAGAGAAATACTCTTGCAAGGTCTCAGCTTGGGAGTTCTTTGTTATGGATGGGCAAGTTTCCTCCATGAAAAACTGAATGGACACTTGTACACAGGAAATTTCTTCCAGGAGAGCAGTGCCTCTTCTGATAGAAATGTAACTCCTGTACATGGCCTATATCTTCACTATTATTTCATAGACATTCGGGCTGGAAGGGACCCTGGAGAATCATCGAGTCCAGCCCCCTGCCCCAGGGGCAGGAAGTCAGCAGGGATCATAGGATCCCAGCAAGATAAACATCCAAATGTGTCTTGAAGGCGTTCAAAGTAAGTGCTTGAACCACCTCCAGCGGCAGTCTATTCCAAACCTTGGGGGCTCGGACAGTAAAGAAGTTCTTCCTTATGTCCAGCTTTAATTGGTCATGGCGGAGTTTGTAACTGTTTGATCTTGTCATCCCTTGGGGCGCTGTGGTGAACAGATGTTCCCCCAGATCCTGGTGAACACCCCTGATAAACTTATAGGTGGCCACCAGATCACGCCTGAGCCTGTGCTTTTCCAGGCTGAAGAGTCCCATTGTCTCTCAGCCTCTCATCATAAGTTCTGTTTTCCTGACCTCTGACCATGTGCGTGGCTCTCCTCTGCACTCTCTCAAGCTTCTCCACATCTTTTTTGAATTGTGGAGCCCAAAACTGGACACAATACTCCAGCTGCGGCCTCACCAAGGCTGAGTACAATGGAAGAATGACATCCCGGGATTTGCTTGAGAAGCATCTATGGATGCAAGCCAGCATTTTGCTTGCTTTACTAGCTGCAGCACCACATTAAAGGCTCATGTTCATGTGGCAGTCAATCATGAACCCCAAGTCCCTTTCATTTGTAGTGCTAACCAGCATAGCACTGCCAAGCCTATAAACATGCTGCAGGTTTTTCCTCCCAAGGCAGGGAACCTTGCATTTTTTGGTGTTGTACACCATCAGGTTCTCATCCGCCCACTTCATGAGCCTGTCAAGATCTGCCTGGATCACCCTCCTGTCCTCAGGTGTGGATGCTTTACCCCAGAGTTTGGTCATCAGCAAACTTGGCCAGCCTGCTTCTGACACCAATGTCTACATCATTGACGAAGATGTTAAAAAGTATTAGATTATATATAAATATGAAGGCAAAATACCTTTGCATTCTGGTGGTTGTGACCATATCCCATCCTTACAAGTTATTATCTGTAGCCCGATAAGACTCAGACCGTCATGGCATCGGTAGCGCACTCTCTCACCAGGAAAATATCTTTGCTTTCCAAAACCCATAATCCCACCATTTGCAATCACTGGTGCAGGGCCACATGTCATAGCTGAAAAGAAACATGGAGAGTTTTAGCTATTGATAGGAAAAACCTTTATTAAATTCCCTTCTATGTCCTCATGTAATCAGCATTTATATTTCTGGTGAGGTGAGAGAAAGGACACAGACTGCTTACAGACATCAACCCCCAACCAGAACTTTTTTCTTTAAACTTGCGCACCTCCATGCTGAGACCAGTGAATGCCCAGAAGTGGCATCACATTAGTTTAATCTGGCCACCCAAAATTTGTATAAGATTGGGAATTCCAGCAGGGCTTTTTTGGGTTTTTTTATCTAATAGCTGATTGTATCAGCTATTAGATTCAGGCACCATAAAGTCCTGATGAAGCATGTGATCTATACCGATGCTGTGGAGCCAGGTCAAATTAAATGTGCTGCCTCTTCTGGTAGTGTGGGGGGGGGTTCTCCCCATATCTGTCAGCAGCTATCAACATTACCACTTGCATGGTATACACTTCTTTGAATACAGTACAAGCCGTATGCTTCTACTTTATAATCTCATAGAGTCAAAAGTCATATTTTCATAGTTTCATAGTTGTTAGGGTCAGAAGGGACCTAAGCAGATCATCTAGTCTGACCCCCTGCCATAGGCAGGAAAGGATGCTGGGGTCAAATGACCCCAGCAATAAAGTCAATAACTTTACAATTAGTATTACCTGAGTCTATGAGAAATCTCATTGACTTTTCAGAGTAAGGTACTATCCGTGTGTAAACATGCCAGAATCTGGTCTAGAGTTCATTTATACTTATCTTGTGTATGTGATCCTATGTACATATTTTAATTATAAGACATTTTCATCTTTGTATTTGAGCTTTCTGAATATTTGAATTTACTCTTGCTGTCCTGAAGACATTTGAAATACAGTCTCAAGTTGCAGCACAGGAAATTAAGGTTAGATATTAGGAAAAAAACTCAGTCATGAGGAGGGTAGTAAAGCACTGAAACAGATTGCCCAGAAAGACTGTGGAATCTCCATCCCTCAAGGTTTTTAAGGCCCGGCTAGACAAAGTCTTGGCTGGGATGACCCAGTTGGCAATTGTCCTGCTTTGAGCAGGGAGTTGGACTAGGTGACCTCCTGAGGTCCCTTCCAACCCTAATTTTCTAGCATTCTATGATCCTATATTACATATAGATATGTAATATAGACTATTCTATATTACATATAGACAAATATTTAATATTTGTAACATTTGGGCTTTTTTTTTTTTACCTTTAGTGGATAAATGCAGAAATAGGGCCCTAATTAGCTGTAATATTTCTTCTTGATAGCCCTCTGTCTTTAGAAATATAATGTAATTTTAACAAACTAATCCTCATCTAATCAAAACCTTACCTTTACAAACTGGAGGTTGTGACCATTCTCCATTTGCACAAACTATGTAACTTGATGGCATGATTTCAAAATGTTCCTGACACTCATACTGTACTCGTTCACCAGTCTGATACCTCTGGTTCCTCTTTCCTACAACATTGGCATTAGCAACTATGGGTGGACCTCCACACATTGTGCCTGAAAACAGAAAATGTGCATGAATGTGCCGGTTGTTCAATAATTCTAAGAAACACCATAATTTCAGAAAACACTTTACATTTCTTTAAATAATATAAAGATTATGACCCAAATATATGGAATGAAGTAAAAGAAGAAGTAAGGGCCTTAGGATGCAGACAGAAGTACAGCCCAGCTGTAACTCAGAATGTTTTCTGCAAAGTGTTTTTAGTTACAATGTTATGTCAGACCAAACAGAAGTTCACTGTTTGTTTCAGGGGGTAGGGGAATCTAGCTGTGGGCTGGGAGACTGCAGCCAAGTTCCCATAGCAATGACCACAGCTCTCTTACAGTGCTTGCTGTTTTCAGAATGGGAGTGGGGAAAGGCAGCAGAGGGAGCTTGTTCTTGAGGCTCCAATACTTTAACCCCACCCTCTAGGGGGGCTGAAAACTCCCCCGACTGAACCCCCTCTGTTCCCTTTAAGGGTGTTATGTATAAATTGTTATATTTGCCCGGGCATTGCAGGAGGAAGCAGCAGATCAGTAGGCTAAGAGTGCTTGTACATGTGACAGGAGTTTAGTCCCCTAAATTGAAATGGTGGGTTTTTAATTGCAATGATTAAAAACCCACCATTTCAATTTAGGGGCGTCTGTCACTGTCACAAATCCTTTTTTTGCCTCGCAGAGCCTGCCTGTGCCTCCCACAGCCAGGGGGTGAGCTGCCAGTGGGCCAAGTGGCCCCTGAGCTGCAAGGGCCCCAGTCTTTCCCTCCAGGGTGGCGGTGCCCTCTGGGACCACCAGGGTGAGCTACAAATGGGTGGGTGCCACCAAGGGGGCACTGCTGCCATGGAGGGAAGGACTGAGGCCCCCTGCAACTCAGAACTGTCTGGCAGCTCACCCCAGAGGCACAAAAGAAGCAAGCAGGATCTGCAAGAAAAAAAAAAAAAGCAATCAGGCCCCTTGCCACTTTTTTGTTTTTGGCAGAGCCTGCCTTTGCAAGCTTCAAGAGGCCCCTGAGCTGTGTGTGTGTGTGTGTGTGTGTGGGGGGGGGGGGGGGGGGGCAGATCTTCCCTCTGTAGCAGCACCACCTCCTGAAGGCTGCCCAGGTGGGGTGGTAGCTGTGTGGGTACTACCCCAGCTCGCAGGCAGCACCTCTGGATCGAACTCTTCCCTGAGTTCACTAGGGAGCAGTGCCTGCAAGTTTCTAGCATGTGGGTATGGGGAAAGTTTGGTGCAGTGGGTGCTACCTGTGAGGTGGGGAAGCACCCGCATAGTTAGGAGCAGGGGGCACTGCTGCTGCAGAGGGAAGGAAGCCCCCCAACAGCTTAAGGGCCACTTGGCCCAGTGGCAGCTTACACAGGCAAGCTCTGCCAAAAAAAAAAAAAAAAAAAAGGCAGTAAGGGGCCTGATCCTTTTTTTTTCTTCCCCGCTTGTGGAGCCTACCTGTCTCTCCCACAGCTGGAGGGTGAACTGCCAGCAGGCCCTGATCTGTGGAGGGCCCCAGTCCTTCCCTCCATGGTGGGTGCAGTGAGGCACAGAGGCTGAGAGCAGGCAGAGTGCAGCCTGCATGTGGGTCCAAGAGACATGACAGGGAGGTACACACACTTCATGTAACAAAGACACTGGAGACAAAGTCAGCTCTTTGGTAACTGAAGACAGAGAACTGAAATGCTTGCCCGTATTTAAGTATTAATTAAGTCTTAATCCTGGCCACATCAACATGATTACAAGGTAGCATGTTAGTATTACAGCTAGTTTCTTCTATTATTTACAACAATGCAAATTAAAAGCAGAATTGAGCCTTTAAAGAAAAACATCTAACAAGATAATAAATAGACTGAGACAAATATTAAAAAATTCATTTAGTATAGAGATTAATATTAAATATTAAAGGGGGAAGCAGGACCAATTCAGGAATAGACCAAAGCAGCATTCTTATGGACCAAAGCAGCACGCTCACGGACTGAAGTGGGGCACTTATAGATCGCTTCACCTTAGAGGGAACATTGCTTACAGCGTATAATGGAAACTTGATTGCAAACAAGGGTGTCTGTGTACTGCATGTTAGACACAAAGGTAATATAGTAAAAATTCAGTTTGTAACAGTCCTAGGAAAGCTAGTGCCAATTACTGGGTTACAAATTTGTAAAACTCTAGGTTTGATCAAGAAAAATGGATGCCATTGAGAGACTAGGAAGCAAGAACATAGAAGAAGAAATTTAAGGTGTGCTTCAAGGCATAGGGAAACTGTCAACTGAGTACAAGATAGAATTAAGAGAACCAAATACTCCCACCATACATGCTCCAAGAAATGTTCCCCTTGTATTAAGGGAGAAACTGAAAAAGGAAAATGCAGTTGCAGAGCTGTAAACATCAAATTTTGTAGCATGTATATGCAGCCAGACAGATTAGTTAACATGGGCATAATAGAAAAAGTAGAGCAACCAGTTGCTTCAGTGCATTTACTGGTCAGACATAATAAAAAGAAAAGATGGATCCTTGAGATTCAAAAGGGAGCATTTTCCCATTCCCATCAGGGAAGAGGTTTATGGCAACATGTTAGAAGCTAAATATTTCTCTATTTTGGATGCCTCTTCTGGGTTTTGACAAGTTGCCTGAGAAAAGAATAGTGCTAGATTATGTACCTTCAATAAGCCCTTAAGAACCTATTGCTTTTGTAGGCTTCCTTGTGGACCATTCTGCATATGAAGTATTTTACAGAAAGGTGCAACAATTTAAGGTCTTGATGGAAGTATGGTTCATATTAATGATGCATTAGTTTGGGGAAATACTATGGAAGAACATGACTTGAGGCTAAAAAAAGTGCTAGAAAGAACTTGCAGAGCAGGTCTGAAACAGAACAAAAAAAAATACAAATTCAGAGTAAAAAAAATAAAGACATCTGGGAGAAAGGCTCTTTGAGAAAGGGGTGCAAATTGATCCTGCAAGGGTTAAAGCCATTACAAACATGCCACCCCCTACAAATAAGGAAAGAGTATAAAGATTACTGGGAATGATCAATATTGTAGGGAAATATCTACCTAACTTAGCAGAGCAGACCAAACATCTTAGATCATTCCTACAAAAGAATGCTTAGTAGACATGTGAACATGAAGCTGAATTTAAAAACTGAACTTAAATTTAAAAACTTAATTTAAAAAGATGTCAACAGATGCTTCTAAAGGCAGCATTGGAGCAGCTTTGCTTCAAAACCATGGGGATCCACATATGGAGACCAGAAGCATATGTATCTAGGACACACTCTAAGTCAGAATGTCTATGTGCACAGAAGGAGAAAGAAAGTTTAGCCCTGGTATATAGCTGTAGGAAAGTCCATACATTCATCTATGGGAAGGCTGTGATAGCTGAAACTGATTATAAACCTTTGGTAACTATAGCAAAGAAAGGGTTGTCAGACATGCCACTCAGATTACAAAGACTTTTCTTTCAACTGCAAGGTATGATCTAGACATACAGTACACACCAGAAAAAAATCTACTTAATGCAGATACGTTGTCCAGACCATAAGACACAATGGAAAATGACAGGATTCCAGACTCAGACATACTACATGTTAATCTAATTAAAAGAGCGATTTCTGTCACAGGTAAAATGTGGGCACTAATTGCAGAACCTACTTCTCAGGACATTGTAAAAGTGATAACAGTTATTTTCAGGGGTGGCCTGAAAAACATATACCTAGCCCCTACTCTCAGTTTAAGGGAGAGCTTTCAGTACTGGATGGCATTTTGTTCAAAGCATCATGACCTGTTGTTCCAGCAGTGCTAAAGAAAGACATGTCAAGCAGAATCTGGGGGGGGGGGGGGGGCATCTAGGCATTGAAAAATGCAAAAGGAGAGCAAGGGGTGCTCTATATTGGTCTAACATAAATAATGACACAGATGCTGTAAAGGCTTGTACAATGTGCCTAAAGCACAGATCAGCACAAAGAAAAGAGCCCTTGATGGTCATGGATGAGCCCCATAGCTCTGTGGTATCAAGTGGGCATTGACTTATTCATACATGCAGGAAAAAATATGTATTAGTGCTGGATTATTATTCTCACTATCCTGAAATTGCACTGCTCAAAAGCACAATAGCAAGCCATGTCATAACTCACATCAAACTGATTTTTGCTAGACATGGGATTCCACAAATTGTGAGAACAGACAATAGACCTCAATTCAATTGTCTTGAGTTTAAAGAGTTTGCAAACAAATATGGATTCTGTCACAACACTTCACGTCCTAAACACCCACAATCCAATGGTCTCGTGGAAAATGGAGTACACATAGTGAAGGAATTGTTGGAAATAAGCTACACACACACACCGATGTTTACCTGTCACTCTTAAATTACAGGGCAACACCCATGAAACATGGCGTGACCCAGTAGAAATGCTGTTTAGCAGAAAACTCTAAACCAGGCTACCAAATCTTGTGGATGATGCTCATCGGAATGAAAAGCAAGATGTGGAAACATTTAAACAATTCAAAACAAACTCAAACAAAAATGGTACTATGACAGGGGTTCCAGGGAGTTACCACAACACAGATATGGTGCTTATTTCAGATGGATGAATGTGGAACCAAAAAGCACTAGTTTCCCATCAAGTAGCTGTACTTGTACTAAGTAAATGCAAGTACTAAATATATGTACAGTAACCCGAGTTACAGCACAGTAGCACCAGCAAATGCCTTTTTTGTGATGCTGCTGCGCAGTAGCTTAATACTTCTGTGTAATAACATCACATCATGTTTTTTTGCCTCGTGACACTACTGTGCACTAGTATCAAGCTACTGTATAGGCAGGATCTTGTACAGACTCAGTGTGTAAGGACTAGGTTCTATCAGGTTACAAACAGTTCCTGCATTTACTGTGTATCTGGATGTTGTACAGAAAGCTGTTAGAACTCTGCAAATTGTTACATTTGCCTAATTTAGATGGTACTTGGCAGAGAGGGATGACCTTCCAATGTGTGTGCTATCTAGGGCAGTTTGAAGTACTTCTCCCTAGTAGAAAACCACCTGCTACTATTAATTCCAGTAAACTATACTGTAGTTTCTGGTCTCTGGCTCTTTGACTTGCTGATCAAGCCACCAAACAAAACAACTGCTGCTCAAGTATCAACAAATAACATGATATTCATAATGAATGCTGGTTAAATATTCTTAAATCAAGACACCTCATACTTTTGCATTCAGGTAGCTTGGTCCACAGTCCTCTGTTGCATGTTACAGTTGGTGACCCAACAATTCTAAAATTTGACTGGCATTGATAAAGCACTGTTTCACCAGGGTGATAGCTTTCCTTCTCTCTGCCTTCTATGATGGCATTGGAGATGGCAGGTGCCCTTCCACATGACATTTCTGAAAAGATACATAAGCGCATTTAAAACAGGTGCTGTCCTTCCACAATCCATAAAAGCTAGCCTCAAATGAAGGTTGCAAACCAGCACCCAGTCCACACGAAAGATACATAGTTTGGTCAGCATATTCAAAATGTCAACATAAACAGTAAAAATTGATGACAAAAACTTCAACTCAATAAGAATTTGATTTTTGCTGTTCTGAATCCTGAATCAGTGTTGATTTTCAGACATACAGGAGGATGGCCAGTTCAAATGGAAATAATTTTTCTAGGTGCTTACTCTGTGGTGATGGAAAGCCAGACTGATGTATGAGGCAATCATAATGCTTAAGGAAATTATTTTCACAATACTCCTATAAGGCAAGACATTAATATCATCTCCACTTTGTTGTTGGAGATGCTGAGACAGAAGGGTATATCAAATAAAAACAGAATCATAAGGGCCCTTATTCTATATAAATGTAGGCACCAACTGTTATTTTTGTCAGGGGGAGCCTAAGATAATGGACATGTGGAAACCATGTGCAGGATGCCTGCTCCAATGTGCTGTAATTACAGCGTTTTGGAGCAGACTTGATTAATTGAGTCTGGAGTGTGCTAATTAGCAGTCTTGGTGTCTCATGTATTCAGTGTCCTCATGCATCAAAATGGTGGGGGTACTTTAACTAATACTCCTTAGGTTTGGGCCCTAACAGCCCTTTTCCCGAGGGGGGCCAGGGCCCTCAGGCCCCCATGTACTTGATGCCTCTGTGTTTGAAAGTCACTTCTTAACTGCAATAAGAAGACATGATTAAAGGCAGCAGGGCTTTATGTTGAGCTTTATAGTGGGCTTCACAGTTACAAGGCCAGCTGCTCTTATCACCTTTCCTGTTTCTCTGAGTGCACAGTACTCAGGTCTTCAGCTTCTAGACTTTGTTGCTTCTAGACAGAACTTGACAGTTTGCCCACTCCTAGACTTGACTTCGTAAACCCATATACATCACCCTGCAGGTCCCATGCAGTTACATTTTCACCTTGATCTTCCCTTAGCAATTGACAGATTGACCAACAGCCATCTTAAAGCAGAGTTTGTACTTTTCAGCTGAAAAAATTCAGAAAATATTTACTTAGGCAGTTGTTTACCTGTAAAAAAGAGCATGAGGATTTGGATTGAGAGTACATGCTCAGGACCATGAATTAAGCAATTTCTAATTTTTTCCATTCATCATGGCTTGCTACATGCTTGACTAAAGTCCTCAGTTAAAATAGAAACCAAATAGGCAGCAATCAATCATTACTTAATTTAAACTAGGAATACTCACCAGACCTCCTAATACATTTGGGATATTGCAGTCTCCCTTCTAAACACTGCACTCTAAATTCAGAAGATGTTGGATCACGCACATATCCAAGTTTACAGTAAAATTCAATAAAGTCTTCAGAGTTAGGCGTTAATTTGTCTTTACTCTTCCATCTTAGTTGTATATTATTTTTCTTCATAATCTCTGGGGATGCTTTACATGCATCTCCAAAAAGAAATTAAAGATTAGTTAGTATGCTAGAAAGTTACTATATTCTATTAGCCCTCCAGTTGAAAATCTATCTGAAGAGATTCATGTTCACTCTGTCACTAGTAAATTATAACAGGAAGCTGCTATCCAACTAGCATGTCAGCACTGAGATAACAGTAAGCATGACTCAATTATTTCAGTTCAGTCAGTAGGGCCAAGAAGTGCTAAATGGTCAAGAAGTGCTAAAAGTCAAGAAGGTCAGGTCAAGAAGTGCTAAATGGCAAGTCTGCATTCACATAAATTTTGGGACAAAATTGAATAACATCAGCTTGCCAGAAGGTTACTGGGAGAATCTCAGAATCATAGAATCACAGAAAATTAGGGTTGGAACAGACCTCAGGAGGTCATCTAGTCCAGTGTTTCTCAACCAGTGGGACATGAAGGTCATGTAAGCAGGACTTTTAATGCCCTTAAAAATTTCTATTAATGATTAATGTAACACTAAAATGCACATAAACATAAAAATATACATCTTGGAAAAAGTGGGGTTTTGTTTTCATCATGGTGGGACCAGGGTTTTTTAACAAAATGGTTGGTGGGACATAAGGTGCAAAAGGTTGAAAACCGCTAATCTAGTCTACCTCCTGCTCAAAGCGGGACCATCCCTACCTGCATCCCAGTCAAAACATTATCTAGCTGGGTCTGAAAAACCTCGAAGGATGGAGACTCGACAACCTCTCTAGATAGCTTGTTTCAGTGCTTTACTACCCTCCTCCTAAGAATGTGGTTTTTTTTCTAATATCTGACCTAAACTTCCTTTGGTACAACTTGAGACTATTGCTCCTTGTTCTGTCATCTGGCACCACTGAGAACAGTCTAGCTCCATCCTCTTTGAAACCTGGTTGAAGGCGGTCATTAAATCTCCCCTCCCCCCACCCAGTCTTCTCTTTTCCAGACTAACGCCCAATTCCCTCAGTCTCTCCTCGTAAGTCATGTGCCCCAGTCCCTTAACCAATTTTGTTGCTCTCCGCTGGGCACTCCAATTTGAACACATGCTTTCTGTAGGTGAGGTAAACAAGGTTGTTGTTTTAAAGTGTATCAGCTGCTCCATGGTGATAGCCTGTGTGTATGCTCTTTCCATGTAGAAAATGAAAATTAATCTGTGGTAGCTTAGCCATCAGTTAGCTGTCTTTGAGTGGGCTACTTCCTGTTCCTGCATCAGAAAACATTTTCAGTTAAATAATGCTTCCTCAGGTGGCCACTCAACAACCAGAAGCAAAATTTGTCAGCATCTGTTCTAAATTAAAGTCATCCATTGTTTTTATATTTCCAATTCCTCAACTTGGTATTTCTGTATCCATAATACTAATGCTATTAAAAAGGATTTGTTCATTTCTTGAAATAAACTGCACGCTATACCTTCGCATGTAGGTGATTTGGTCCAATTCCCCGCCTTACATATAATGTTTGGTGTTCCGGTAATATTAAAACCTTCTTGACACTGGTAATGTACTGTTTCACCAGGCTTATAATGATCCTTTAGTCTGCCTTCTGGGAAACCATTAAGAATGCTGGGAACACTTCCGCATGGCATTTCTGTAAGGATTCACAAACCAGATTAAAATGAGCACAAGCCTGTTATAACTGAAAATTTAATTAAATCTTTTGTAGCATGGTACATAGATACCTATTACAGCTAATTTAAATAAAGGTCAACCTATGGAAAAAATGAATTTGCCATGGCCTTAAATCCTGACCTAGGTATTCAGCTGTTGTTGAAATTTAGCATCTTCCTCTCTTTTAGGCCTGCATTTTAGTTGCTTCTCTACCACTTATGGGGTGTTTACGTTCATTTTCCATGCTCAGTCTACCTTCACAAGGCTCAATTTAAGCCTCATGAATATAGACCAGAGGCAGCGTGCACAGGTATTTGTCAGTCATGGGAGTGGAGTAAGTAATTTAGGGTAGGGGAAGAAGGAGGTGGGATTGCAGGGTCTAGAAGGTGTGCTGAGGGAAAGCAGGATTAGGAGGGGTGATGTAGCGTCCTTAGAAGGATTGACCTCTTGGAGGTGAGAAAGTTGGAGGAGCTAAGAACAGCCCAGTCAGAATCAGGAGGATAGGAAAAGCACAGCCCTTGGGTTGGGCTAAGCAGCTAGGATTTCCCAGCTTCTCAGCTGTACTCTTAATGCATACCAGTATTTGATAGATTGGGTTAACCTGTAACTGAAATAAATTCATTCACCTCCTCAAGTGAACTAACTTAGATCGGGCCTGCCATTTTTTGTTGGATTTAACCTTCCTGAACACCTGTATGATTAGGTATTTCATAGATTTTATAGACATTAGGGCTGGAAAGGACCTTGAAGATCAAGTCCAGCCCCCTGCCCCAGGGGCAGGAAGTCAGATAGGGTCAAAGGATCCCAGCAAGATAAGCATCCAAACATTTCTTGAATGAATCCAGAGTAGGTGTCTGCACTACTTCTGGAGGGAGTCTATTCCAGGCCTTGGGGGCTCGGACAGTAAAGAAGTTTTTCCTTATGTCCAGCCTAAAACGGTCTTGGAGGAGTTTATGACCGCTGGTCCTTGTTATCCCTCAGGGTGCTCTGGTGAACAGACGTTCCCCCAGATCCTGATGCACTCCCCTTATGCACTTATAGGCAGCCACCAGGTCACCCCTGAGCCTCCATGGCTCTCAGCCTCTCTAAGGCCTATTCTCTTGCCCTCTGATCAAATGCGTGGCTCTCCTCTGGACTCTCTCAAGCTTCTCAACATCTTTCTTGAATTGTGGAGCCCAGAATTGGATGCAGTACTCCAGCTGCAGCCTCACCAAAGCCAACTACAGTGGGAGAATGACATCCTGACCAAACACAAGTTAGGTCAATCTAAAAGTAATTTCTTTATATATCCATGTAGACATGTTCATTTCCACTGATGTTGGGAGAAATGCAACTCTGTAGTCTAGGGAAGGCTTTCCATATATATGGTTCTGCATTCAGTTTCCAGCCTCTCCACATGGAGTTTTGATATAGATGACCTGATTATATATAATGGAGCTTTAATATATAGAAATATATACATGTGTACCTAGAGGAAAGGTGGCTTTACTGATTATAGGCTTACAAGAAAGTAGGGACCTGATCAGGTCATCTTAATACATGCATTAAGATAGCGCTGAATTATTATTCTCACTATCCTGAAATTGCATTACTCGAAAGCACAACAGCAAACCATGTCATAACTCATTTGATATATATTAAGATGACCTCATGAGCAGGAATCCTGGTTTTCTCTGATAAAAAAAGATCCCCAATTCTCAAATTAAAAAATAGTGACTCAAAATCCACATTTTCCCATGATTAAAATGAAACACCACAAGAGAGAGACAGAAAGAGAGAGAGGTGTTTCAGTCTAATCATGGAAAAAAGTGGACTTTGGGTTAATTTTTTAACCTGGAAAATTGGGGAATTTTTGTTATCAAAGAAAACCAGGATCCCTTCTCATGAGATCCCTACTTTCTAATAAGCCCATAATTGTGGTGATGACATTTTTTCCTCTAGGTATGCAGGTACAGGTACCACTGCCATCATAGGAATGTAGACCATAATCAGTAATGGATTTATCCTCACACCACTTCTTGGAAGTGAGGCAACACTCTTGTCCTGATTTACAGAGGAGTTATTAAGGCCCAGATTTAAGATTCTTGCTCAAGGTCACCCAATATGCTTATGGCAGAGTGAGAAAATAAAATCCAGATCCTCCGAGTCTCAATTGGAAAACTTATTTTGAAACCCAAACCTGCTTTTAAAAAAGCTGAAGACTTTGCCCAATCCACTTTTTTCTAAAGACCCTCAGGAAACAAAGATTTAGCATTTTTGTAATTTAGCCTCTGGTTTTTAATTGCTGACTTCTCTCCTAATTAACTATTGTTAAACATTTTATGCTGTCAAATTACCAATGCATGTTGGAGCAGAGGTCCATATTCCCTTATTACAAGTTATCTCTGATGTTCCACGTAACAAAAAGCCAGCATGACAAGTGAACTTTAATTTAGCACCATTCATGTAAATCACTGCTCCCAACTGCTCCCTTCGTAGAGTCCCATTTTCTACGCTGAGAATCTCTCCATTTTCTATGGGTTGTGGCTGCCGACATGCTTTTTCTGATAGAAAACAAACATTAACAGTGATATAATGAGAATACATACAGAAGCTAAAACTGAAAATGAAACAAATATTAAGCAAAATCTAACTAAGTTTTATTGATTATTAAGGGTTGAAAATACCTTAGAGTCCCCCATACAAATTTGAGAATCCTCCTTTAGGCTGCCGTGCAGTTACCAGGGCTTAGTACATGCTGAAGTTCCTCTTAGACTATGATTTTCTCTTGTCAGAAGCCCCATTCTGCTACAACTTAATTTTACTCAGCAGGTGTATTACATATCTAACACCTATAATAGGAGGCTCATTTCTTAAACACTCATGAGTAAAAGTGTTATTATTTTGCTACAGAAATTCAAAAGCAAGTTTGGAGTACTTTGTTTCCATTAAACCTTCATGCTCATTTTCCAGCACAGTGAAGTAGCATCAGTTCTCTGTAGAATTTCAACACTTGGCAATGAGAAAGCCAAAGTTCAGTCCACACCAAAAAGTACACCATTACTGACATAGTACTAGTGTTTGGAGATAACTATATGATATAAATGTGCTACAGCAGGCACCAAAAGACTTCTTACCCCTAACCTTATTATAACCGAAAGACAGACTTCAGTGTTTTCAGCAAATCTCATAAATAAGGCAATTTTTATTCACATTTCCTACCAATTAAATGCCATTGCATCAGGGTTGAAATATGTTAACTGTTTATCAGTTTCCTTCAGTAATATACCACTCTTTAAGAGAGCCAACAGACATCTGCCACAATAAGGTGGCAGAAACTATTACCACCTTTTGCCACATACTTGGGCATTTGTGGTGCAGCAAATGGGAAAGACATCTGTTGGCTTTCCCTTTTTGCCACCCTAAAAATTGTTAGGGTGGCAAAAATGTGATGTTTATTTGCACCTATAGATCATTTTGTTTTACCCAAATCAGTCACTCTCAACCAAGGTGCCCTGAGGTGCTGTAAGATGTTATTAAGGGTACCATGGGGTATCATGTAATATTAGCACTATGCAAACACATACACTTGATTCAGAAGACAAACACTGAGATTTCTATTAGGAATTCATAGTGTCAGAAACATTCTGACTTGTTATAGTTTTTCTGAAGTCCTTGGAACAGAAGAATTTCTCTATTATTTTTCCCTAGTCAAAAAATGAGTGAAAGCTAAGAGCAGGAGTTTATAAAAGGGTGCTTTGCATCTAATAAAGGGTGCCTTGAGTCTTAAAAAGGTTGTGAACCACTGACCTAAACATAGAGGCAGGGCTGTCCACCTTCCCAGGTTACACGTCACTGTTCTGGATCCAGTCATTGTATAAAACATTCTGCATTTGTATTCTACTGAAGAGCCTGATGAATACGCTATTAGTCGGTCAGAAATGAGGTCTCCATTTTGAACAGAAGGTGGAGGACCACAGCTGAATGTATCTAAAATAAACACAGGACACAGAAAACAAAATCACTATATTACGATATTAATTTCTTACAGCGCATGTGCTGGTAACATCATTTCCTGCTCTGACAACATTTAAAAAAAATTGAGGTTTAACTAGAGTACAAGATCAAATTTTCTCTTTAACATTTAATCATGTCTCGTATTTTTGTTTTCTTTCAGGTCTTTCCTACTTCCTAGTTCCAGACAGATAACTTTCCAACTGGAAGGAGAGGTAGTAAGCATCAGTACAGGAATTATTCTACATTGGAAGTCTTATTTGGGGTCCATTCTTTAGGAAGCCTCAGTCTTGTTTATGCACCACAATTAGAATATTGTCATGTACTGTTGATGAAACAGATGAACCCTTGCCTGCAAAATCTAGAGCAATCTGATTGTTGTCACGATAAGGCCAAAGGGAAACAAAAATACTCAGTGGTGACCTATCTCTGTCCGCATTGAATTTAATAGAGTTGTGTCATGGTCTACAGTGGGAACAGAATTAGGCCAACACTGAGTGATTTTGTAAACCACAATCCTTACTGTTTCTGGGGATAAGACTTGAAAAAACATCTCTGAAGACTGATGCAGATTATTCATTCTGTGGGGACTGACATCTCTGTCTTGTTTTTGAGAGCACCAGTGGGCATGAGCAGCTCTCCAAATTGTTACTCACCTAGCACTAAAACCTGCTAAAACTAAAAAATGTAATGTGGACCAAACTAAGGGACAATCCAACTTGACCAGACCTGTCTTTCATTTGGGGTCTTCCTTGCATAGTAAGCCTCATATTTGGGCATTGCCATGTGAAGGAGCATATCCTGAGGCCACTTAACTTCTTGTCACTCTAATATCTAGTCCTCATGCGAGAGGCCACATTCTTTACCCCTAGGACAGTCATTTTGAATTACTGCAGCTTTGCAGATTAGTCTTTAAAGGATCATAGGAGCACCCCAAGTGTGACATAGGAACTTTTGATGGACAATCCCAGAGTTAAAGAAGAATGGCTGTATGCAGCTCTACCTGATTCTCAGTGGGTGGTGGGTACCCTCTGACACTTCTTCTGTTAGCATAGTATGGAGAACCCTTTAAATTGCTTTAATTTATACCAGGAGTATTTATTTCCCCTCCCCCATCTTTCCATTTAGGACTCATAGCATGGGAAGATAGAAAGGTGCCTTCATGCCTTTTGATCTCTTCAGCTACCCTGAAAATACTGCCAAGGTTTTGTGAAAGAACTTGTGGAAAAATCAAAAGACATTTTACTTTCTGGTACCATTTATCCACTTATCAAGTCTGTAGTTACCATAAATGAGTAAGTAGTGCCTCTCCTCAGCAAGGTTCACAAATCCACATGTTGGAGCCTTGTGTGTACAAGCAGAGCTTATAAATCCACAAAGCTGTCCGACTGAATTGCTGCATTTAAAGTTTAATTTTCTTCAAATATGAAGTGCTGTTTTTCCAGGTTTTCAAATAAACCAATTTAGGTATCAATGCTACTAGCTAATTCAATCTATTATATCACTGTATTCTGTGAATGAATAATATTATCTTAAGGCAATTTACTTTAGGTATCCACTATAACCTTTTGATATTTATATTTTTGTAAGTACAATAAATTTCAGGCCTATGAGGACATATCTACTGTTTGAAGTTTGCCCATTCCTACCAGTTCAAAATGTCTCCAAGGAACAATACTTCAAGAAAGGAACAGCTACCTTTATCACACTGAGGATACACGATGTTGCCTGAATTGCACTGCACAGTAAAATCTGGAAGGGATAACCCATCCTGAAGTGTGTATCCTGACTGGCACTTAAACTCAATAAAGTCATCATGTTTAACATATCGTTTTCCCTTTGATCGCTCATTCAGCTCAATTCCATGATTTTGCATTTCTTCCATGCTGATAATACATGGCTCTAAAATGAGAAAGCAAGAATGTAACAGTGGCTTCATAATAGGATGGTGCAAAATACAGTGTAATAAAAATACCACAGGAAAAATGATCAAACTCAAATGTTGTAGCTGTGTAATTAAGGATATACCATATACGAAAGTAAAGGTCTGAAGGAGATTAGGAAATGCTTATAATTAAACATGAGGGAAAAGACTATCAGTTTTAAAAAAACCCAATAGACAATAATGTAAAATATTCAAGGGTTGGGCTAGAAAACTATATGAATAGTCTTTCTGTTTGTGATGGTGTGATGGGTCCTAAGTATTAAGGTTCCTCAATGAAGGATAGCTAAAGGAACCTGAGAAGAACCTTGAACTAGTACCTATTCCAATTCTTATTTAAGGGAAATACTGCCCTATGTAGAGGCCTTCACACTTGAGTCCTATTTTAAGAGACTAACTGGGAAAGAAGAAATGAAGAATGACGTGGAGACCACTGAATATGGGACAAATCTCAGAATCATAGTGAAGTTGGGCAGAAAGAGACCCCCAAAGGTCATCTATTCCAGCCCCCTGCTGGAGGCAGGATCATCCCTACTGAAAGCATCCTATACATCTACAAACTCTTCGTAAAATTAGTGTCAACCCTGATAAAACAGAAAACATAACACCCTAACCTGACACAGGTAAAACAGGGGAACCATTGCAACCAATGCTCTGGTTTTATAAAAAGCTTGTTATTATATCCTGAAGAGATCCCAGGTAGAGGGCCACACACCTTGATACAGAGGAAGGTAAAAATCCCCAGTACATACCAGTTTGACCACAGGGCGAAATTTCTCCTTGACCCCAAGTATGGCAATTGGTCTGGCCCTGAGCAGAGAGGGAAGACCCTCTATCCCGGTACCTAGGGCTGGATCTTCCAGCAGAGGCACTGGCATGTTCCAGTCAAAATTCCCAGCCTTGGCTGCAGCCAATACCCATAGCTCTGAGAAAAGCTGAAAAACACCCTGACACATGTACCACAGGGGGTGAGGGGGCAACAAGCAAAGCCCAGAAGCATGGAAAAACCCATAGCAGAACATAGGCATAGCTATGCCTATATCATCCCTGACCAGTGTCTGTCCAGCCTCTTTTTGAACACGTACAGTGATGGAGAGTCCACAATCTCCTCAGACAGACTATTCCACAGCCTCACTGTTCTAATAGTAAAGTTTTTCCTCGTATACAATCTGAACCTACTCTGTTAAAATTCAAGTCTTTGTCCTACTCTTTGAAGCAAGAGAGAAAAGGTGTTTTTCTCCTTTATGGAATCCCTTCAAGTTTTTGGCAACTGCTATCATGTCTCCTCTTAAGAACTATTTTCTCAAGCTGAACATGCCTAGCTCCTTCAGCCTTTCCTCATTTGACTTGCTTGCGAAGTCTATTGTCTTTGTCACCTGCCTCTGGACCTTCTCAAAATGTCTCTATGTCCTTTTAAAATGTGGAGCCCAAAACTGCACACAGTACTCTAGATGAGTAGAGAGACACTATCACATCCCTCATTTTGCACCCGATGCTCCTATTGATGCATTGAAAAACTGCATTTGCCTTTTGTGAAGATGCATCACACTGCATATTGAGTGTGTGACCTACCAAAACTCTCAGATCCTTTTCCATAGTGCTGACATCCAACCAGATAGCACCCATTTTGTATTTGTGTTTTTTATTCTTCTTTCCAAGGTGTAGTACCTTGCATTCGTCCACACTGAATTTCATCTTGTTAACTTCAGTCCAGCTTTCCAATCTGTTGAGTTCTTTCACTCCCAAATTCCTTCTTCAAAATCCTTCCCAATTTTGTGTCATCTACTCAAGAAGCTTTCTATGCCAGCATCCTAATAATTAATATTTATGTTGAACAGCACTAGGCCCAGGCCAGACCCCTGTAGGACTTCAGTTGAAACCTCCTGCTATTCTGACATGGATCCATTAAACATTACTCTTTGCTTGCAGCTATTGAGCCAGTTTTCTGTCCCTTTTTTAATCCTTTTGACTAGCCACAATTCTCCAATTTGTTTATAAGAAGGTCATGTGGAACCTTCTCAAAAGCCTTGCTGAAATCCAGATACACTATATCCACAGCATTCCCTTCAACCACCCAAATTGTTACTTTGTTTGACAAAATTTATTCTTAGTAAATCCATCCTGGGTGCTTTTGATGAGCTTTTCATTCTCCAGATGCTTGCAAATTACTTTCCTTAGGATATGCTCCAGTAACTTCTTGGGTATTGAGGTGAGGCTAACCAGTCTATAGCTCCCCTGGTCTTCCTTTTTTTTTGCCTTTTTTAAAGTGGGGCACTACACTGGACCTTTTCCAGTCCTTTGGCACCTGACCTGTCTCCCACAACTTCATGATGATCATCGCCAAGGGCTCCAAGATCTCCTCTGCCAGTTCCTTCAGTACTCTGGGATGAAGTTTATCTGGTCCTACTGATTTGAATTCATTCAGGGGCATCAAAAGATCTCCAACCACCTCTTTTGTTATCTCATTCCTCAGCTTGCCCCATTCCTTATCCAAATATTATTAGATACCTAGTTAGAGTTTAATTGTTTTGTGAAGACTGAGGCAAAGTAGCTGTTGAGGAGTTCCACCTTTGCATCTTATTTTAAGAGTTCTTCCTGCCAAGTTAATTCTGGACCCACAGCTTCCCTGGTCCCTCTTTTCTGGACAGCATGTTTATAGAACCTTTTCTTGTTGTCTTTAACCTCCCTCACTACATCCAGCTTGTTCTTTATCTTTGCTTTCCTGATTTTGTCCCTGAAGGTTCTTACTATTTCCTGGTATGCTTCCTTGGTGACCTGGCCATTCTTCCATTGCCTATATGCTTTCCTTTTGCATTTGAGCCATCATAGAAACTCCCTGTGCAACCACATTGATCTCTTGCCACTCTCCCTGTGCTTCCACCATGTTGGAAGCCTGTCCCTGAAGAAGGGTGTTTGTACCCGAAAGCTTGAAAAGAAGAAATTTTTTCAACTATTCAAGTTGATTTACTCAAATAACCTTGTCTACCATATTGAGCCACTTTATTTTTGAGCTTCCAATACTGTGCCCATTAGAAGCTCCCAGTCCTCCTGACTTTATTCTTAATTCTGTCTTCCCATGGCACTGTTAGGGTGACAATAATGTGGATTTTTGGGCAGCACTGGATCTGCAGCTGAATAAAGGTCTTTATTCTGTGTTTCAGCAGAGCTGCTGGTCACAAGGCAGAATGCTTTAAAAATAACCTTACAAATGCTTAGGCAAGCAGTTTTCTATGCAAAGTCATAGTGTTAGAGCTCATTGCATAATGAGAACAAGACGTAGCCCACCAGCTATTGTCAGGAGACAAAGCGGAAGCAAGCCCTTGGAGATGAAGAAGGAGTCAGCAAGAAACCAGAAAAACTAGTGATTAACTGAGAATACCCAAGTTCATGGCCTTATGCATGTGCTCTTAGCAGAGAGACAAGTAAATGAAGGAAATGCATAGGCAATTCCATGCTAATGAAGTAAACAGTAAACAGAGGCAGAGCTTGAGATGGGAGGAGAAATGGGCGGAACCCGAGGAGGGACAAAGGTGGAGTGAATGTTAATGAACCTAACCTGAAGTGTATAGATGTGAAAAGAACTATTGTTTGTGGCTGCTCCCCGTGTTCATAGACTGGGTGTCTGCGCGGGAACTCACCCGAATCTGTCTCCATTCTGAATAAAGCTGTTGCAAGCAATGTGTGCTTGTGTCTGCTCCCTGCTTGCTCTGGCTAATTAGTAACAGGCTCCATGAGCAACTGGATCATCCTCTCCCTAGTTGCTGGGTGCCACATGGATTCGGGGTCTAACAGGCACCATTTCTATTAACTCCTTGAGTCAGATGAAATCTGCTGTTTTGCATCCAAACTGGGCTGATCTCATGCTTTCCCTGTGTCAGGATCTGGAATTCTATCATATTTAGGGTGACCATACGTCCCAGTTTGGCTGGGACAGTTCTGCATTCTGTAGGCCTTTCTCAGCCAGTTGTTCAAATGTCTTGGGCCAGAGGCCAGTGGGAAGGCGGTCTGGTGCACCAGCCAGGAGGGCAGTCAGACAATGCTGTTGCTTTGCAGTAGCAAGACAGTCAGGCTGGACCCAGCACTTGTGGGCAGGGTGGCACCCACTCCTGTTAGATCTCAATTTGATTCCTACTTGATTTCTAAACTTAATTTGAGATGTTATATTAAATGTGAGATTGGATATTCCTTCCAAAAAAAATCTTCCTTTTAAATAAGATAACTCCATTTCTATTTACTTTTTGAATCTTAATTTTTTTACCTCATAAAATAAAACAAATGGTCAAATCTCTAGGAGTTAACTTTTTTTAGCAATATTATGAACAACATAACAGCAGAAGTGGATCTGAAATGTGAAGTGCTTTTGTTTTTCCATCAGATATATTTAGATATAGATATGTCAAAAAAGTTTATTTTGTAGAAAGAATTCTTACCCATACAAAATGGTGGTTTGGTCCAGTCTCCATTGATGCAAAAAATAGTATTTTTCCCTTGCAGTGTATAAAAATGCTGGCATTTGTACTCTACAGAGGATCCTGAAGCATATTGTTTTTTTGAAAAAGTAGTTATATCACCATTAGCAATAACTGGTGGACGACCACATTTCTGTCCTGTCTCTAAACAGAAACAAAGAAACAAAAAAAAAATCAACATTAGATATGCAAGCATGGAACATACTTAAGTCACAAGTTATACTCAGGAGTAAAATGTGAGCATCAACAGCACTGCTTCTATGAATAGAAAGAACTGACAAAATACCATGAAGCTTCACAGGTTGGTTTAGGTTGAAAAATATTTTGTACAGTTAAGATAATATTTTTATTATGTATAAGACTGCCTAAATATATTGGGTAAAGTCCTGACTGCAATACAGACAAAAATCAACATCTTTTGATGCCAGTGGGTGTGTCTACACATGCAACAGATCCAGGATAAGTTTAGTCATGAGTAAACTATTCATGAGTAAATGCTCCTGGGCAGGTGGCTACACGTGGAGGGAAGCGGGAGCAGATTTGCTACTAATGGCAGCAAACTACTCTCACTTCTTGGGGCCCTGCAATGGGCCCCTAATACCACCAAGAGAAGGTCTAGGCTCTGCCTGGATGCTAGTCCAGGGGCTGGCAGGGAGAACCAGGCTAGGAGACAGTTGTCTCCTGGCCAGGGCTGTAGCTTCTAGCTCCACACCCACAGAGCTAAGCAGGAAACAGGCTCCTCACCCCCTGCCAGCAGGGACCTCTTAGCACGAGCTGCATGACAATGAGGCCAGTGCTGGGAGATAAGGCTCTCCCAGCCCCACGCTCCCTGATCATGATGGTGAAGAAGGGGCCAGGAGATAAGGATCTTCCAGCCCCCCACCCCCTGATCATGACCTCGGAGTGAGGAGCTTGGAGCTCCCTGCTGCCAAGGCAAGGGAACATAGTCCGCACCCGGGGTCCAGTGGTGGAGCCCGGCCCAGCAGTAAGCAACTTCCAGGGGCAAGAAGCAATCTCCCAGCTTGTGACCGGCTGATGGGTAGCAGATTTGCTCCTCGTCAGGTGTATATACGAGCACTACTGTGCAGTAAGTGCTAGTGAGTAAACTTTCTACTTGCATTTGCAGGGAGCAAATTCCTCTTGATTAGCAAGGCTTACTATGTAGTAAGCATGTGCATATGTAGATGCACATGCTTACAGCACAGTAAACTATGCTACTTTGCAGTAAAGCATCTCTTGTAGATGCACCCAGTGAATCTACAGTGTCACTCATCCTCCCCTAGGTGAAGATTTTTTTTCACATTTCAGGGCTCTGAAGCTATGGTTACTGTAACAAGTGGGTGTCCTGGGTCTAGTCTAAATGTAGGCCCACCCACTTCTCTTAGGGCCAGCCAGCCACCTCATTGCTTGCCACACCTTGATGTTACTTATTATCTGATGTTAATTGGGGGGGGAGGGGGGAGGCTGCCCATTTATCTACCCTGAGGTTAAGGGCCTATGTATATGACCCTGACCTCTCCTTAACATATCCCAGGCCTTGCAGATATTTCCTCCAGCTAGCTAGCCCTGGGTTCCCTCTTTACATGCATACACACACTGGGCCCCAGGCCCAACACACTGGGCTCCAAGCCCATACACACTCTCGGGGATCCAACCCTACATCTCAGGGCTCCAACCACTTCTGGGCCCCAAGCCTGCACACCTTGGGCCTCCAAGCCTGCCTCTGGGATCAGGGCTCCAAGCCCTGTCCCAAAGCCCTCCCTGGGCATTCACCTTATCCCTGGCCCTGGGAGCTTCCTCAGTAGCTCCCCAAGGCTCAGAGCCCCACCCCCATGGAGCTTCACTCTGGCTCCCTATATGTAGCCTCAGGACTCTGCTGTGAGCCTGGGCACTGCCACAGGTCCCTTTGCCTGACCTGGGCCCTACCACAGTGCTTGCAGTGAGTCTGGGCTCCCCCTACCTTGATCTCACCCACTAGGGATGTGGGGATGGGGTTAGAAGGTGCCCCATATTCACCTTTCACCGGGGTGGTATCTGGCCTGGCATTTCTGGAGGACTGTCCTGCCTCAGGCAGTTCCACAAGGCCACCCGTCCCCAGCAGGGTGCAGTTTCCAGTCATGCCCAGGACTATGGGAACTCCTCCTTCCCCATAGCCCCAGACCTTACCTCCAAGATACTGCTCTAAGTGGCAGCCCAGCTGAGTGGTGTTCTCCCCAGATGCTGGGAGCAAACTGCTGCCTCTTTGCAGTTAAGGGCTCAGATCTTATGGAGCACAGCTGGGCCCTGCATCTAATTAGGCAACTCTGCCTAACTGGCATTGAAGGCAGCTGCAGACTGCCTAGCTGCCACTCAGGCCCCCGCTAGTAACAAAGCACCCTGTGCTCTGTTACAGGTACATGTAAGTGTTACATTTAGATAAACCTAACAGAACTAAATGACTGAGTATTAAAGCATTCACAGGGCTTAATTCACCCTAAAAATAGCATGCCTCTTCTAAAATTAGTTCACCTCAGAAATTAACTAACTTTAAACCAGCGTGGATTAACCCAATCTAAAATAGGGTTAGATTAGTCACTTGGGTAAACCTCTGGGCTTTGCTTGCTGTTTTTACTCTTGTCTCCCATTGTACCTCTATGGACCTCCCCCAGAACTGCAGGTCCCCCCCACCCCAACCCTGATCCCATCAGACTCTTCCCTCATTTTACTCACAACAGAGCCTGACTTAGCAGCTTGCTTTGCGTGGGTAATTTCAATGGTTGTTTGCACCCATGTTGTAATCAGCATTCTCGATATTCCATATTATCCATGGGTAAGAAAGGTATTCAGAACCTCACATGACCAAGTCTTGAAAATGTTATTTTTAGAAACATCAACTCATACAACTAGAAGAGACAATTTGGGCCATTGAGACAAATGTTATTGCAGACAGCTATGTAATGAACACTCATCTAAAAATGTTTGCAAGAAGTAAATATTTTGTATTTTCCATAAGAAGATAGTTGCCAGATGTTCAAATCTTTTATTCATGATCACACAGAAACCTTTGTAACATTTCTATCCTACAGAATCTCATGTTTCACTAACCTGCTTTAAGACACATAGAAACTCACTCCTAACTTTATTTTCAATCACTCTTCATGATTTTCCCTTATTTCATCTGAGATGGAGAAATGTCCTGCATTTTATCATACTTACCAGAAACACACAATGGGAAATCTATGTGTCCATCAATACATTGTCTGACAGATGGGCCTGTAAAGTTATAGCCATCAGCACAAGAAAATTCCATAGTTTGGCCACTTAGAATGACTGTTGCATGCCTTCGTCCACTGCTCAGAAACAGATTTTTATCCACAAGGTGTTGTTTTGTGATAGTGCATGGGGCTAAAAGAAAAGAGGAAAAGAAGAAATATATATATATAGAAATAAGAAAGAAATATATACACACATACATTACAAATCATTACATATCAAGGATCCTAAGCTTGATGCGTGCAGTCAAACTATTTATTTTTTTACCATGAAAATAAATTGTGTTATGCAATAGCACTGGTGATCCAGTTATGGCGATTATGCCACAGCTCAAAACAGATGTAAACTAAACTAAATCTTATCATAACTCACTGCATTAGATTTAAGCCCAAATTTGGCTTCCATTCAGTGATTAGGATAAAAGTTTTATTGTTCCTGTTATTAGTTATGTTTATTTTAGTAATGCATTATGACAGATAAAGCAGGGAGTCTCACTGCCAAAGGCATCATAATTGAGATCAGAATTGTAGATTGTCTCTGTCCAGAAGAAAATATGAACAGAAGAAACAGCAAAAGGTAGGAAAAGAACATAACCCACAAGAGGACTGAACAATGCAACAGCAGCAAATATCATGTTATTTCCACAGTGGTCACAACATACGTTTTGTTTTCTTACAGCTGCATCTCAATTTCTAATCTTCAGCAATTAAGAGATGCTGATGGTTGATATGCAAAATGATATTGCTATTAATTGGATAGGTGGAATGGGAGTGACCAAAGAAACTCAGTGAAGCATCCTGCCAACATATTACACTGGATGTTCACACCTTAGAAATACCATGCATGAGATAGCACTAGACTGTATTATATTTCTTCCTTAGCTATTTATGAGAGAGAAAGATCTGGACAATTTGAACTTCTTAAGTGTTATGCCAAGTTGTAGGGCCATATTCTGTCAGATACATGTGTATTCTGTCAGGTACGCACACATTCTGTCCTACACTCACGTATGAATGCATGCAGACTGAAGGCATGAGAAAAACTATTTGATTGGTCACTTCTGACAGCATATCGGGGTAGGCAATATTTGGGCTGGAAGGTCACTTAAGTTTTAGTGATTGGTTGAGGTCTGCACACACATGCACACACACACACATACAGAAACATGCACAAACACACACATGCTTAGTCACACATGTATACATGAAACATGCAGACACAAACATGCACATGCAGGTACATACATGCATGCACAGGCATGTGCTGGGGACTCAGGGTGGGGGAGGGGGTGCATGAGTGCACAGATATACATGCACACATGCACACACAGATACACATATGTGCAGACATACACACACATGAGCTCCCCTCAGCTCTCCCTGCACCCCCTCCCCTGCCCCCAAGTCCCCAGCATATGGCCGAATCATGCAGAAGCCACGCCAGCCACTCTAGCTGCACCCATGTGGTGCAAAGAGGCATGCAGGAACACAGTGTGGCACTAGCCAGGCCCAGCTGCATGCCAGGGACATGGAGTAGGAAGGCGGTGCAGGAAGAAGGGGGCTGGAAGGCACAGGTTATCCAGGCCCAGCCAGGCCAGTGCTGCAATGTGCTTCCCACTTCTCCCTGAACCCCCTCCCTCACCCTGAGTCCCCAGCACATGGCTGGGCCAGGCTGGTGCTGTGCTGTGTTCCCACATGCCACTTTAGTCCATGTGGGCACAGCTGGAGCAACTCGCATGGCTCCTGCCCAATCCTGCCACATATAGAGGACTCGGGGTTGGGCAGGAGTCATGCCATGTTTTGGCAGGAACTATGCCATTTGCTCCAGCTGTGCCCATGTGGCATGGCCTGAAGTGGCACACGAGGACACAGTGCAACACTGCGTTAGTAGTGCCCATGCCCCTATCAGGCCTCGGACCAGCCTGGCAGGGCCCAAATAACCCACAGCTCCTGGCCATCTTACCACCGCACCCCTTCTCCAATGGGGAGAACCATACCTGAACTTCAACTCTTACTGAGGACCACATTTTCTGGTCTGTGAATGGCTTTAGGGTTGGAGCCGTGCTCTAACAGCCTCACTGAGCAGAAGCCTGGCCAGGATCCCAGGACTTGCAGCACACATTAAGGGCTGGGGGGCAGGCAGACTAAGCTGGGCCAGGAAAGGGGGGTAGCTGCCTGGCCACTGGAAGTGGAACTGCTGCTCCTGCTGCAGCCAGCTACAGCATGGGTAAGGGAGAAAGGTGAGAGGTAGTAAAAGCCAGGGCAGTCATAAGCTGGATATAAATCTCGTTCAGAGAAGTAGCCACAGGCTGGATAGAATCATTTGGTGGCCTGGATCCAGCCTGTGGGCCATATTTTGCCCACCCCTGCTGTACATGCATGAAAGAAAACTTGATACATGAAACTTACAGTTGTGACTAAGAGAATTATCCTTCAGGGGTCAACTTAGTGCATTTCTGGGTGCTGCATTTCAAGGAGTATGTGTCTATGTGTGCTTCTTTGACCAAAATCAGAGTTAGTCATGTAGTTTCTTGTTGCAATTTCTAATGCTCTTCAGGCTTCCGCGTTTAAAATTACTATTTCTAACCTGTCCTAAGACCTTCAGTGAGGAAATGTAAGCATAGACTTCTAGAGGTAGGAGACTGATCAGACCAAGATAGGTGGGTTGTGTTCAGGGATTGGAGGAAAGCTATTCCAGGCACAGAGAAAGAAGGTATACAATCCGTTTCCTGCCAACATCTTCCTATAGGAGGAATACATTGACCATATTGCAAGAATTGGAGACAACATGCTATAAAACACAGTAATAGCAATTTAAACTGTCACCAATTTTTCTCGTTTGCTAAATACCTGTGTAAGGTATGCACGTGCTGCTTACACAAGGAACCTGAATGATGAGAAAGCAATCATTTCATTTATATGCCATGCAGGAAAAATAAGTGATTCCTCTTTCTTATGGGACCAGTGGCCTCTAAATAAGTACTGATATCTACATACACTAAATAAATCAATTAAAATCTCAAAGTTAACACCTCTTCCAAATGTATTTAAAAAGGCTTTTTAAAAGTACCCAAACATTTTGGAGGTGCTGTCCAGCTTCTCCCATCACACGTTATCCATTCAGATCCAGCCAATGTGTATCCAACATTGCAGCTGTACTGTACTCTGTCACTTTTCACATATTTTGACTTCTCACTGCTAAGAATTTCACCAAAATCAATCTCAGGTGGTGCTCTGCATACTGGCACTGCATAAAAAAGATGCACGGAGTTGGTTACTAGATGAGTAGACTGGGAGTTTCAGCCCATTTTATCAGCTTTCAGTGCACTATATTGATAACAGCAGTTGTCTAAGATATTGGAGGAAACAACAATTGGAGAGAAGAAAAAAAGTTAAGAAGTTGCATGTAGGAGTCAGTCCATATGCACATGATTTGAAATAGAGTCACACCTGCAGTATCAACTGATGACAGAACCAATTTAGTTTAGCAGGAATAGAATGGACTCCATGAATTAAACTTTTTAGACACAGAAAGAAGTGCAGCTCCCCACTGTAACTCATGGTGCTTTGCAGGAAATGCCATGAGTTACAGTGATCCCCCAGACCAACAGATATTTGCTGTTGGGGCTTCTGGGGTTGGGGGAATCAAGCTTCAGTTTAGAGTGCCCGCAAGTCTGCAACCACCCTCCCCTAGCCCTGTCCCTCCCCCATCCCAGCACTGGCACTGTCTTCAGAATGGGTGGGGGGAAAGGGAGGGGAGGGAGTTCATTCTGGGGGTTGCCCAGACAGAGATGGAGGGTGGGGGAGGTGGATTGGAGTGGGTGGACCGGAAACACCAGCAACACCCTAAAACTTGTCATAAGAGTATGAGAGATGGAGGCACTGCCAGTACTACTATATATAGAGACATGGAATTGATTACTTTGTGTTTAGAGGATCCAAGGAAGAATGCCACAGTACATACTATAGAAGAAGGTGAACCCTCTCCCCACCATCTCTACCCACTTCTTCCCTCTTCTTCCACTCTGATCTGTGCCAATCTGACTTAGGGGCAGAAAAACAAGACCCTCTCACCAGCAATTCTAAACTTAATGAGTACTCTGGAGGAGCACCACTACACCCCAATCAAAAATTCAAGACCTTAGCTCTGTTGAATGCTTGGTATTTTGGAGGAACAGTGGGGCAGAGGAGGGAGCAAAAACCCTAGCATTCCTAAGGGGGAAAAGTCTTTCCCAGACCATATATGCAAGCAACAAAACCCTGAAGCATGAGATTCCCAATTACCCATCCTTCTGCAGGAGTATTACATCTATAGCCTAACATGGGGATTGCAAATACTCCATTCCACATGCTATACTTCTTATTTTTGAACCAAGAATTGTAGAAGATGCTCCCCTTTCCCAAAATTGTTCTCACTATTGCTGCCTTTCCTTGATGCTTGCTTGTAGCTGATCCTTACTAAGCCACTGTTTTAATTTCAGCTAGTTTATACATTTATAATAATTGCAGTACATTAGCGAATACTTAAAACTTTTCCATTTAAATTGAAGTTTTCATCTTATGTAATATAAGCAATGTGCTCCTAACAACTCAGCAGAGCTAGATTCTGTCTAAATTTAAGCTATTTCTTTTTAAAGAATCCCTTCAACTGTGTATGTTTGCAGATGGAAACTTTTCATCATCTTTTCCATACTTTTGAAAACAAAAAATACAATGAAAATCCTGCAACTTAATGCCCACAAGCATTAATAAGCATGAGGGAAAGTTAAACCCAAATGCTAATGAAGAATGCTGAAGTCAGGAAAATATTAACTGAGAAGATTACAAAAGAGATATCCAAAAGCAAAAAAGTTATATATGAATTTCTGTCCCATTATACCATGAATTTAAATGGAAATGCATTTTCAATTTTCTTTACAGACTTTGATAGTCTTAAAATGGCAAATAAAAATCACAGTGAAGTCATCTCTTTTCTCCAATAGGTGTATCCATCCTATCTGTTGCTGCTTTGCTTTGAGGACCTATCCTGCAACAAAAAACCTTGCCCAGTCCCTGTTCATGAAAGGCATTTCACTAAATTTATTCACAGGAATGATAGTTACTTCTGTGTTTAATAGTTTGGCCATTAGCTTCTAAAGAAATCTTTTGCAACTGAGGAAAGAGGGGTCATTACTGAGAGATCTCCAGGTATTTTTTTTTATTTAAACAAAAAATTACAATCGCAAGTATCAGAAGAAATTATTGCATTCTGCGACATCTAGTTAGTATAAAATAATACTCTCCATTTATATAGCTTCTTAGTCACAATGTTATAATTGAAGCTCGAGTAGATTTTTCATTCTAACTGTGTACTGCCATAGTTTCAAGTGAGGTGGAATTTCCATAGGAAGATTTTCAGGGTCTGATGTTTCTTACATTCTACCTCAGTCCAGGAATGCATCTCATTTAGGAAGTATGAAGAAAGTCAATTTTACTAGTTTTCCTTATTCACATAAAAAAAAACCCCCAAATCTATGAATTTAAGATGTGTGATTCCAAAACAAGGACTAACATCTGCTAAATTGGAAAACAGATTAAAAAATGGGATAATAAACAAATCCTAATGACATTTGTTACCTGCTCACCAGGGATTTTTGTCTGTAGTATTACGTGCACCTGAACCATATTTATCTAGAAGAGTCTAGGAAGTGTATCTTCTGTATACTACACTAGAGAGTACAACAATTTGAGAAGCAGAAAACAAGGAAAACAGGACTGCTCCAAATTAACAGAAATGTTCAAATAGAACTGTGACCAAACTCAAATACATTTGAATGATTTGGGCACTTTCCTTTCAGTCCCTTCCAGTCCTTTTTTTTCCTGTAATCCTATCTACTAACATATCACCTACCCATTGTGAAGTTTACTTATGATAATCTGGCAAAAGGTTCATCACATCTAGACACAGAAATTAAAATGCCTACTCATTGTAAGAACCTGTCGCTTCATTGATCATTATTGCTAAGGGACCTCTGCTCATTAAATCTATATATAAGAACTAAATACTGTACCAGAATGAACAAATGAATAAATATTTTAGAAAGTTAAACAAGATAAACATTCTGAATATTACTATAATTAACTGATTGTAGAAAAAATAAGTCTGAGGAAGTGTCATGAATGCAACAGGGCTGTGTATAGAAATACTTGGAAGGCTCACCTGGTTTGCACTCTAAACCCAGCAGTATCTCAAGACATACATTCAAGACTATCAGCAATAGTCCCTACACATTTCTGTATCTTCAATAACTCAGTAAAACCAAGTTCCCCAAATTTCCCCTTCCAAGGTTTCATTCATTCAGTTTTCTTATTTCAACCAATCCTTCTCATTTGACATATCTTTAGGAGTCATTGTTTTGCCCTTGCAAAATGGAAATAGAGATGTCACCTCTTTAATATTGTAGTATTGTGTAATCTCATGTTGCATGTTACAGATTGGCCTCCCACTTTCAACTGTGGACATATACACCCTGGAATCTGTTCTTCCCCAATGTGCTGAAAATAGCTGTTACTGCAATTACAATGGACTTTGGCCTTTTACTTGGCAGTGCTGGGAAATGGCTAACCTAAAGCACTGCTGAATATTGCGATTCTTCTGCTGTCTTACCTTCTCCATTAGCTGAATAAGCCCAGGTGAGATAAATGATGATACATCTCAGCAAAGTCATCTTCAGGTTCCAGGAGGTAAATCCAGCGCCTGTAACAGGTGACACTGAGTTCTCCACTTCTCTAGGTTCTCTTCTCAACAACTGCTTTTTCAGACTGATCTTCCTTTCCCACCTGTAGCTGCAGTTTTTGCTACTGTCTTTCAACATCAAGGTACACAGATAACTTGTGTAAACTCCACAAGAAATTCAGTCCAAGTTATTTTTTTCAGTATTCTCTTTCAGTAAATGGAAAGTTTCCCTTCAATAGGACTGGGGGATTCTTGAACTGAAACAATCCAGTAAATAGATTATTTCAAAAGCACAACTATTGATAGTCTATAGGAGTGAATTTTGGGTCACCCAGATAAAAAGAGTTTGTTTAGTTTATGCTTGGTCCTCACTGAGCTTCCTCAGCATTATGCATTTCTTTTGCAGAATGAACCATTAATTCTCTAAACATAGAGATTCCCAACGACACAGTGACACCCAAGAGCTTCATAGAGGCTTCTAGTGGGTCAGAAAGTATTTGGAGTTTGCTGGCATGGGATAGGAAGGCCATAACCATAAGCAGATCTAGAATTTTGTAAAGGGGAGGGGATGCAGAAGCAGGGACAGGCTGCATGTCCTGTTCCCAGACTCCTATCCTCCTCCCCCATCAGGTTAGGCAGACCAGGTTGGGAAAACCAGGATCCCCACTAATCACTCTAAAAACACTAGAAAATATGAAATTCTTGCTATTGTTCTATTTCCATGTTTGTTTGGACTCTGGATTAAGAATCTCAGTTATAATCTCTTTTATGTGAATCAATCATGAGAAGGGATCCTGGTTTTCTGTGTTTAAAAATCCCAAATTCTCTTATTAAAAATTCCAAAATCCACTTTTTTCCATGATTAAAAATAAATGCCACTATACACACACACACACACACACACATTAAGAGTAGCAATCATGCACACACACAGAGACACCTATATTTTAATGTAGCAGATTCAGTAGCAATAATTAGATTGATCGAATGCTGATCCCAACTTAAGACAGACATAGTTGTTTGGGTAAATCTGATATTTTTTATTGCACCAACTAAAATATTTGGAAAAATTCTTCTTTGCAAACTTTTGGGTATAAACACCCTCCTCCCTTTTGCACCTGAAAGCTTGCAAAGAATTTTTCCAACTATTTTAGTTGGTCTAATAAAAGACATCAGTTTTATTCAAAAAACCTTGTCTACCTATGTCCTTAGACCAACACAGCTACAACCAGTATCCCTGATTCCGACTTGAAATGCTTTTATTTGCTCAGTTACCATTTCTTCCTCATGTTTATTACTTGCTAATTCCAGCCTCACCACTGAGTTTCATCATCTATCTCCTCCTTTTTTCTAGCTATCATTTTACTGAATTTTTTATCCCTGGAAATCCCTTCTCACAACTCCTTAGTGAATGGTCCAGGTAAAAGGAATGCATGTAGCACTTTGATTGGGTGTGGTGAGGCTGAAGTTTCTGCTTTGGTCCTCTAGGGTTTGATTCCACACTGGCTAGTCCCAGAAAACCTCTTTGTACTGCACAGAAAGGCCTTATGCTACAGTAAAAAATTCCACTGTGGCACATGAATTAAGTCATAAACTTCAGTTATTAATCTGGATGGAGCCTTAGTTGATCTTTTAACTCTCTTGGGCCAAGATAGTAACCATCAGCACAGGGAAGGACTATCATCCTGATAAGAAACAGTTTCAGGAGGGCTAAGTAACTAGGCTTAAGTCATACAAGAAACTTGTAGCACAGGTCCATCCTCCTATGAACTTATTGTGAACAATGCAGTCTGGATTCCTGCTACAGGTAGGCTTACAGTAATGTGAAATCTTTAGGCCTTCACACAATTTTGGTTACAATAGATATACTGTATACTGATCATGGTCTTAGAGTAGATTTGCATTTGTTTTTGTTTGTTTGTTTCAGCTAAAAAGCATTGACAGAAGTGCTCTTGTACACATAACAAAATGTGCCCTTTTTTGTGTTTCGGAAACATTACTGTTTGCACACACTGGTGTTCCTGATGTTTTAAAAGTTTTTTCTGGCTTTTCAAAGTAAAACTCATCTAGAAGTAGTTTACTTTGGGTTGCCACAAATTAAAACGTTGCATCCATGGATATATTAGGTATAAACAGAAATTCACTCAAAGACATGTAATGAGCCCCTTTGTCCACCAGACGGCACAACAACTTTTGTGTAGTTCTTCCCTTTGTCCACCAGATGTCCCTTCAATTAGCAAACTGGAGATAAAGAGGATGCCTGAAACTTGCTGGTATTTTTGTGTAATATTTATTTTTAGACACCAGCCTGACATGAATCAATTTTCTGTTCACCTACCTGCACAGACACCTATGCCTCATCCCTGCCTCCCCACCCCAAATGTGTAATCATACCTACATGTCCAGAGCTTTTTGCTCATATTAACTCTAGAGCAATGCAGCAGGATTCTCACACAATACAATTGCATGTTCAGGACTTATCTACTTGTTTAGTTCCTACTGGCTAACCCAGGAAGGGTGAGAAATGGAGCAGTTGTAGTTAAATTAATGAATTCTGTACATAACTGCTTCAAAACCAGCCAAACTAATGATTACAAATGTGTTTCAATTAGAAATCAGAAGACATTTAAATCACCAAGCTGTTCTGCAGCTTTTGACCAGAATTACTGGTTCCACCAGTTTGTCCCACTTGTGGTGAATTTGTAAAACAATATTCCTTTAGATGGCTTGAGCCACAGGACATGAGGTTCCAGCCTGGAGTTTTTCACAGATGCAGGACTGATCCAACAGACTTAATAAAGCAGCAGTCACCTTCTTATTGAATTGAATGGAATGAGAACTTTCCTGAGCCTTCACCCCAAACTCTGACCTTGAAATTCAAAGAGGATTTCTTAATCTTGGACTTTTTTGCATGCATCTTGGTGCATCTTCTGCTGGGGAAAAGCCAGGACATATCCCATGGCATGTCTGGCCCTGCTGAAACCAGGACAGACCAGAGGTAACCAGCCCTTAAATAAAGCTTCTGCGTTCTTTCACACTTTTCCTGCCTTCCCTGCCACTTCTAGCTCTACTCGTTGTCTTCCAAATTGCCACCTATTTACTTTTTCACAGATTCTTTTCTATCATCTCAGAACAGCAGCAGTCTTGAAGAAGGTTGTTTGTGTCTGAAAGCTTGCAAATAACTTTTTTCCAACTATTTATTTGTTCTAATAAAAAATATCACATCTGCCAAAGAACCTTGCCTACTTATGTCTTTGCCACAAGCTTCCTGGTGCTCCTGAATTGCTGAGCACTTTTGCACTGAGTCTGTTATGATAAAAGTTATAATCTAGAGTTGTTACCTGTGTGTGCAGATGTGCAACCTGCATGGGCAGCAGGGCTAGGGGGGGCAGGGGGCTGTGGGTCGGGAGTGAGGGGCACCAGCAGGGCTGGGGGGACAGGGACTGTGGGTTGGGAATGAGGGGCATTGGCAGGGCTTGGGGGGGCAGGGGGCTACAGGTCAAGACTGAGGGGCACCAGCAGAACTGGGGGGTTGGGTGCAGTGGGTTAGGAGTGTGGTATGAAAAAAGCAAAGGCCTTAAACTTTGATCAAAAAAAAGGTTGTAAAGATGAAACAAAAGGCATTGTGTAAAAGTGTGGGCTAGGAAAAGAGGAAGAATGTCTGGCCTTGTGCTAATCAGCCGTTACTGAGACAGCAAGAAAAGAGTGTTTTGTAATAAAGAAATGAAAATAATGTTTTTGTAACTGTTACTGCAGCTAGGTTTCTAAAAATGTCACTATATGTTCACGTGGATTGTAGGTGGCTGTTAAAAAGGTATATAAGCCTTTTGCTTTAACGTTTAGGGAGGGAGCCTCCTCCAAGTGCATGGTGAATCCATGTCACTTTGGGGCCCCTCCTACAGCTGTAGCTCTATCCAAATAAAGCTTCTGCTGACCTGACCCAAAAGTTTGCTGCGTGTGTTTTCCATGACAATTCCTGGTGCCATTGGACTCGGATCCACAACACGGATTGAGGAAGGAGGACCGCAGACTGCTTCCCCCGAACCCCGTGGCACCAAATTTAAGAGGTAAGAGACCTAATTTATAATCTCTAATGGGGTTTCGAAGGAAGGCTGCCTGTAGGCTCCTGACTTGACCGTGGTGACTGGATCTGAACCTTATTGAATACAGGTCAGTTTAGAACCTTACTGCCGGCTAGAATTTTCTGTCTCGTAAAGGATCCAATATTGTGTCTGGTAATGTACGTTCTATTCAGGGAGAAACTGTTTAAAGCGCCTTCATCCAACAGCACATTGGGCTTGTAGTTAATTAACTAAGGTGGTGTGGGGGAGGAGGTCTGGCTGACTGAATGTGTGTGTGTGTGTTTTTAGAAAAATGAGCCACTGACCAGGTCTAGGACTAAGGCTGGGTCTAGCCGCCCCAATTCTGCCAGATAAGGTAGTGTCAAAAGCAAAGGGGCCCAGCTGAAACCTCGTGACCCAGTGGACAAGGCGTCTGAGTGATTTTGTCTTTTCCAAACCCCTTGTCCCAGTAGCTTCTGCCAAGAGCAAAAGTGAAAGGATCCCTCTTGTGTTTCCCTCCCTGCTTCCATTGTATGAGCCGGTGTCGGGTCAGAAGACTTTTGTCTGGGCAGTAAAAAAACCGCAGGGCAAGGCACTGAGTGGCCCGGACGTCCTAAATAAGCCTTTCCTGTGTTCTTCTTGTGTGATTCACAATGGGGACAGGTCAGTCAAAACCAGTTCCAGTCCCCCCTAAGGGGACTCCAGTGTACTTTATGTACACACACTATTCTCCCGAGACTTGCAAGTATCTGGATAAGTGGAACCGGTATATTAGGGATGATCCCGTGAAGCAATTTCCACAGGAAGGAACATTTGATCAAGATAAAGTAGTGCACTTACAGGGGGCTTAGAGCCCCGGGGATCTAAGATGTCAGAAAGTCAGTGGAATGTGTGTTTTTGTTTTTTTTTTAATTGGTATGAGGAAATGTCTAAAAGACACTCTGAATTTCAAAATCGAAGGTTGAAAGATTCTCTAGAAAAATTAAAACAACAATTAAAGGCTGTTAGGGAGAAATTGGCTGCTCCCCCAAATTATATGCTGGCCACCGCTCCGTTGTATCCAGCTTTGCCTGGGGCGCCCCCTCCACCGAAGCCAGCAGAAGACATTCTTAATTTCTGCTCCAATCCCGCTCTCATGAGAACCCCACCACAACAGCCAGCTCAACACCAAGCTGCAACAAAAATTTCCTAAACTAAGGGAAGACCCGAAAAAGTTTCAGGAAAAAGTTACAAACTGTAATAACTTGTTATAACCCCACTTGGGCTGACATAAATCAACTTTTACAAGCCCTGATACCTAAATTTCCTAAAGAAACCAAGATGAGCCTTTATACTTCTTGTTCATGGCCAAATGAAGACCCAAGAACTGGTCAGGACTTTATTGACAAAAGAAAAGCTTTGGTTCAGGCAATTACAATCTGCCCAAAGAGAGCAAACGGAACCAAGATAAATACTTGTAAGCTACTGAATTTCTTTTTCTACCTCATTCTCCTGAAACCCTAAATGCAGTTGGCATAGGTGGACAACCTATCCCACATCCCGTCTCTGAACCTGTATCTGCCTCTGTTGGCCCTTTGTCTAAGAATCATGCCTTTCTTCTTAGTCCCTGTGCTCCTGTCAACCTTCTTGGGAAGAATTTGCTGTGTAAACTGGGATGCGTGATTTATTGTAACCCAGAAGGTGTTTACCTTGAAGTACCAGAACATAGGGAAACCGAGCTTGTGGCTTTGCTAACTCAGGAGTACTCTGATCCCGACACTTCCTTCTTGCAAGAGGAACTGTTGGCACGGGTACCTCCACAACTGTGGTCCACCCATGCGAATGAAGTGGGGCACATGCTAAATGCTGAACCAGTGCATATTACTTTAAACCCTGCCAAGCCACTTCCTCGTGTCCCGCAGTACTCTATCTCAAAGGAGGCTAAGGAAGAAATTAAGCCTGTCATTTCTTCACTCCTTAAGCAAGAGATTATTGTCCCAATACGCTCCCCTTGCAACACACCTATCCTACCTGTTAAAAAACCTGGTAAAGATACGTATTGTTTTGTACAAGACCTCCGAGCTGTAAATGCTGCTGTTTTACCCGCTTTCCCCGTGATCCCTAACCCTGCTACTGTTCTTTCCTACATCCCTTCTGCCGCTGCTTATTTTACAGTAGTAGACCTTTGTTCTGCTTTTTTCTCTATCCCCGTTCATGAGGATAGCCAGTATCTGTTTGCATTTACTTATCAAGGACTCCAATATACCTGGACAAGACTCCCTCAGGGATATACAGAATCTCCCACTCTGTTTTCCCAGATCCTAAAGAAAGATTTAGATTTTATCAAGTTCAAAAGGGGGGGTCCACCCTTGTTCAGTATGTTAATGATCTGTTGTTAGCCTCACCCACTTTGAAAGCCTGCAAGCAAAATACTTTAATACTCCTTACAGCCTTAGCTCAGAAGAGCCACAAGGCCTCAAAATCTAAACTACAGCTTTGTAAGCCTAAAATACACTATTTGGGGCATGATATTTCAACTGGAGAACGCCACCTTTCCTCTGGTAGAATTGAAGCTATCCTTAGTATTCCTAAACCTATAACTAGAAAACAAATAAGGGGATTCTAAGGTGCAACAGCTTATTGTAGACAATGGATCCCGGGTTATGCTGCTTTTACAAATCCCTTGCAAGCATTTACCCGTAATACTACTCCAGAACCCCTACTTTGAACTCCTGAAGCTGAGCAAGCATTTGTGGCCCTTAAACAAGCCCTTACTGTTGCTCCCACTCTTGGACTCCCTAATTACAGGAAACCTTTTACTTTGTTTTGTCATGAATGGGAAGGAGTCACTTTAGAAATACTTACTCAGCTGCATGGTGAGAAGCATCACCCAATTGCATATTATAGTTCTGCCCTTGATCCCGTGGCGTCAGATTTTCCCCCTTGCCTTTGTTCAGTGGCCGCTGCTGCTTTATTGGTTAAAAAGGCCGATACTCTAGTTCTAGAACACTCTTTAACCGTTGCAGTTCCCCATGTTGTAATGGCTCTTCTTCTGAAGGGCAAGACTCAGCATATTTCCAATTCCTGTCTTACTAAATATGAGAAACTTTTACTGTCAGCTGAGAATGTAACCTTAAATTGCTGTTCAATTCTGAATCCAGCATCACTTCTGGCAATTGCCTCTGATGGTGAACCTCATGATTGCCTATCTGTCACAACTCAATTGTTAACCCCTCAAACTGACCTCAGGGACATTCCTATCCTGAACTCTAACCTTGTTCTGTTTGTAGATGGTTCCTGCCTTAGAAATGATGCAAGCAAGTTGGTTTCAAGATATGCAGTATGCACTCAGTATGCTGTTTTAGAAGCCTATTCCTTACCTCAAGCTCGCTCCACTTAAGTTGCTAAACTCATTGCTTTAACATGTGCCTGCATCCTTGCGAAAAAAATCAAATCACAACCATTTATACTGACTCTAAGTATGCTTTTAGTGTTGTTCATGATTTTGGACAAATTTGAAAACAAAAAGGATTCCTTACTTCATCAGGAGCCCAAATCAGTCATAGTTGTTATGTTAAAAAGCTCTTAAAAACTGTTCAATTGCCCTCTGCTATTGCCATTGTTAAATGTAAAGCTCATGAAAAACCTTTTGATAATGTCACATGAGGAAATGATCTGGCAGATCTTTCTGCCAGAAAGGCAGCCCTTTCTGGCCCTCAGGCTCCTAACTCTGTTTTTGTTTGTTTTTCAGCAAACCAGTCTCCTCTGGCTAGCCTCTCAAACCTAACCTTTCTTCAAGATCAGGCCACAAAAAGGAAAATGATAGCTGGCTGCCTGTAGGGTGTTCACTGCACCCTGACTCTCTCTGGCGCTCCCTGGACGGCCACCTGGTAGCACCTAAAGTACTTTTGCCATACCTTGCTCATCTGACTCATTCAGAAGCCCATACCAGCAAGAAGGCATAATTACTGTAGTACAAAAAAATTAGTTTACCCCAAATTTTCCTTCCATGGCACAACAGTACTGCAGCTCCTGTCCCATCTGTTTAGCTCACAACATTGGGCAACGGGTAAAAACAACACCCGCAGCCCATCCCCCTCCATGGAGACCATTTGTAAACTTGCAAATTGATTTCATGCAGCTACCAAAGTGCTGCTCTTATGAGTACATTCTTGTTATTATTGATATGTCCTCTAGATGGGTAGAAGCCTACTCAAGCATACATGCTGATTCCATCACTGTAGCAAAAAATTGCTCGACAGAGGCACCCATTTCACAGGACAGATAGTAAAAAACATCTGCCAAGCACTCAACATATAGTAACACCTACACTGCAGTTATCATCCACAGTCAAGTGGTGCTGTAGAACGTAAAAACTCAGATTTGAAAATGCTCATTTCAAAGATCTGCGCTGAAACAGGTCTCAAATGGCCTGATGCACTGCCCGTTGCTCTTATGCACGTTAGAAACACCGTCAACAGAAAACATGGTTTAACCCCTTATAAAATACTCATAACACAACCCATGAGAATGCCGACTACACCACCTGTAGCCCCACACCAAGCAGACCTACAATTAACTAATAAACCTGTGCTAAATTATTGCAAAGCATTAATGAAGTATGCTAAGTCTGTTCATTCCCAGGTCCAAGAAGCTTTACCTCAACCACCGAATGTTCCTTGTCACAACCTTAAGCCAGGAGATTGAATCTATGTAAAGGTTCATCAACAGAAAACCGCACTTCAACCCAGATGAAAAGGACCCTTTCAAGTGCTTCTGACCACTAACACTGCTGTTCATTGCCAAGGTCACCAGACGTAGACTCACACCTCGCACTGCAAGAAGGTATTACCACCATTGGACCCCGAAGCAGCTGTATGCCAACCAAGATTGAAACCTTTCCCTGAGGCCAAAGACAAAAACCCTCAGGACCTCACTCAAGCAAGTGAGGAGTATCAAGGCGCAAGTAATAGTGATCTCATTGATGAACCTAACACCCTGATCCAACTGACTCTATCAGTTGGAGAGCCAAGGTATCTTCTGCATCCTCGGAAGACATAAATGTTTCCATTTAGAAGATCCCCACCTCGACCCAGACCCAGAGCCGAAGATATCAGCCCTCTAGGCAACCTAAGCTCAGAAAACGAGAAGAAACTTTAGTTGCCCTCTTGGGTGTGGTTAGTAGTAGGATTTGTCCTACTAGTGTAAGTATTATTGGTTGTTAAAATATTTTGTCCTTTCTGTTTTTGAGACTGAATCATTGCTGTTAACATCAAGGTGAACAAAAAGACAACGAAAACCTGAAAAATTGCCTGCAGAGGCAAGCTAAACAATACCTGCCAACATGTTTTGTATAATAAGACTGTTCATATTACTCTTTAGCCTTGCCATTGCCAGTTTATTATAATGTTTATTTGCACTTCCTACAAAGGGTAGCTGTAGCCTTAAATGCTTCTGACTGCTGAATTTGTGGACTCACCCCCAGAACCCATGATAACGAATTTTTACAAAAGTTAATGAAAATAGAAGTGTGAGACTGTTAAGTCTCAAAGCGGGGAGTGTGGTATAAAAAAAGCAAAGGCCTTAAACTTTGATCAAAAAAAAAGGTTGTAAAGATAAAACAAAAAGCGTTGTGTAAAAGTGTGGGCTAGGAAAAGAGGAAGAATGTCTGGCCTTGTACTAATCAGCCGTTACTGAGACAGCAAGAAAAGAGTGTTTTGTAATAAAGAAATGAAAATAATGTTTTTGTAACTGTTACTGCAGCTAGGTTTCTAAAAATGTCACTATATGTTCACGTGAATTGTAGGTGGCTGTTAAAAAGGTATATAAGCCTTTTGCTTTAACGTTTAGGGAGGGAGCCCCCTCCAAGTGCATGGTGAAGCCATGTCACTTTGGGGCCCCTCCTACAGCTGTAGCGCTATCCAAATAAAGCTTCTGCTGACCTGACCCAAATGTTTGCTGCATGTGTTTTCCATGACAGGAGTGAGGCAGCAGCAGGGCTGGGGGGCTGTGGCTTAGGAGTGAGAGGCAGAGGCAGGGCTTGAGCATATCATACCCTCCCTCCCCACCCGCAAAATCATATACCCATTCCTCTTCTCCTTCCCCCTCCTCCCGCACCGGTGTCCTCTTTTTTTTGATGCTGGAAATATGGTAACCCTATTTCAGACTCTTGCATATGCTAATATGTGAGCAAGGTTCTCTTCTCAGTATCTCTTCAGACTTGTCCTGGGGACAGCTCAGACATGCCCAGAGCAACTTTTCACTCTGCATCCTTAGAAGGAATCCCTTTCTTAAGATCCCTCACTTCTAGAATATGGATAATAAAATTACATCCCATCATTGGCATGCACATGGATTCCCTGATTCATGTCTGCCTCTAACTTCAAAGATGTAATAGGCCAGGGACCTTTTCTATGATTTTTCTTTCCCTTTGATATTTTTACATTGCAGGTTGCATGGTAGTGTAAAAATAGTCAAACTAGTTGTACGAGCTAACCTGGGTACTGGAACCACTCGAGCTACAGCAGTATGGAGCTCAGGGAGGGCTCATTTATGTCAATGAAAGAGAAGATACATTTCAGGACCTGAACTACTTCATTTATAGAGAGAGGTAGTTAGTCATATTAGTCTGAAGCTTAGGTAGAAGGCGGTGCAGTGTGGTACTTTATAGACTAACTCATTCAGAGAGGCATGAACTTGTGTATGCTACCGCCTACTTCATCATATACTACAAATATGAATTGCATCTGATGAAGTGGGCTGTAGCCTATGAAAGCCCATGATTCTCTGACTTAGTCTGTAAGGTGACCCACTGCCCTGCTTGCTTCATTTGTAGTTAACCTGTGCATCTCTATACTTTACTGCAGTTAGCACTGTAGACATACATTGCTACCTGCATCACTGTTTAATCTGATATATGCTTTTTAACTAAGAAGAATGAAGCCTGTGTCCACTCCCTGCTAGAGCCATGGAACTGATTCTGTAACAGATATTTATAAGAGGCCTGCTCTGCTGAGACCCCTCAACTTGCACTGATTTCCACTGAACTTGAAACTGCTCCACAACTTATGGGATCAGGCCCAACAGACCATGAGCTGCATCCAGTTCCACTAAATATGCTCCAATATTACTTTTAGCAACATCACTCTTCAAGAAATGAGTGAATGTCTTATGCATTTTGGTAGCTGTACTACTTATTTGACTAGCAATTATGTTGATACCGAGGCAAGTCATTACGAGCAATGTAAAAAACAAAGTTAATGTGACCATCAATTATTTATTATAACATTGACATAAGCAGCACAGTTGTGTATGTAAGTAACAATATTTTTAAGTTACAAGAATTAGGTTTACAAATTACAGTAGAAATAATGGTAATATGAATAGATTCTATGAATCTATTAGAAATGAACCATTCAGTTGTATAGGTAGAAAAGGTACCATTTGAATTAAAGGCAGGCCCGGTAGCATGCCACTAGGGCTGTGCGGAACAGCACCATTCCTCTTCCCCTTCCATTTCGACATTTCAACGGAATAGTGTTTTGCTTTGGGTTTCGTTTCATTTCGAAAGCACTGTTCTGTTTTGTTTTGTCGAAACAGTGAAACTGTTTCGACATTTCGCCCGTAGGCTATAATGGGGAAACACGGAACTGCCTATAACTGTCATTTCTAGCCTGATTTGGATGAAAACTGCAGAGATGGTAGCCCATTCTGAGGACATGAAGACTGCCAAGATTAAAGGAGATAGGTGTACAGATTTTGGGGAAACTGCACCTCAAGTTGTAAAACTGTCACTTGCTGGCAGCAGCAGTCTCTTGTCCTCCAGCAGGCAGATCTAGGGGCCCGTACCCCTGAGAGGGCTACAGGGCTGCGCTGGAATCCTCCTGGGGCTGCAGGCCCCAATCTGCCTGCCAGATGACAGGAAGCTGCTCCTGACGTCTGGGGCCAGTGGCAGCACCAATCGTCTTGGCGCCAGTCTCAGGCAGCAGGAGCAGTCTCCTGTGATCTGGCAAGCAGGTTGGGGCCTACAGCAGTCTCCTATGATCCAGAGCAGTCCCAGGCAGCAGGAGAAGTCTCCTGTGATCTGGCAGGCCAATTGGGGGCCCCTTGCACCACCGGGAGGAACCAGCAGAACCCTGTAGCCTTCTCGGGGGTGCGGGGGACCCCTGATCTGCCTTCTGCATCACAGGAGACTACTCCTGCCACTGGGAAGGTGCTGGGCACAGCCCACATCCAGTGCCAGAAAGATCGGTGCTGCCACGCATCCCAAGTGGCAGGAGCAGCCTCCTGTGATCTGGCAAGCAGATCGGGGCGCTCCTGCACCCCAGGGAGGGCTGCAAGGCTCTGCCAACTCCTCTCAGGGGTGCATGGGGCCCCCAATTGGCCTGCCAGATCACAGGAGACTGCTCCTGCCACCTGGGACCAGCGCTGAGCAGAGCCTGCACCCAGCACCAGGAAAATTGGTGCTGCCACCCATCCCAGGTGGTAGGAGCAACCTCCTGTGATTCAGCAGGCAGATTGAGGACTCCCCCTCCCCCCCCGTCCCAGGAGGAGTCAGCAGAGCCCCACAGCCCCCCATTTTGCCTGCCAGATCACAGGAGGCTGCTGTTACCACTTGGGACAGGTGGCAGCACCTATCTTCTTGGCACTGGGTGTGGGCTGTGGCCAGCGCTGGTTCCCGAATTGGTGCCAGAATCTGCCAGTGACAGAATCCTCCTGGTGCAGGGGTGGCTCCTGGATCTGCCTGGGATGACAGGAGGCTGCTGCTGCTGGGTGGGACCAGTGCTAAAGCCAAGCCCAGCTTTGAAAGTCAAAACATTTTGAAACTTTCAAAACGTTTAAAAAATGCCCTTGTTTTGTTTTGAAGCTGTTTCAAAGGCTTTTGTTTCATTTCAATTTCGCTGTTTCGAGCTGGAAATGCATTGAAACAGCTTCAAAACAATACACTTGGTAAATTTCACACAGCCATACATGCCTCCTGTTGCTAAAGATTGCAGACATTTCCTATTATAAGACCTTCCTCTCAGTTACTCATAAGTGCTAAACTTTAACAGATCAGAGTAATATCTAATGTGTTGCATATCTTCCTCTGGCTGAAAGCTTTTGGAAGAATTCAGCTAAAATAGCTTGGCTGCTTCTGGGAAGAAAGGTAGGGGCAAACAAGCTGTGTTTCAATGTTCAAAAAAACAACCCACCATCCCTTTCCAGTCACCTTTTATTTGGAAGCTTTAGCACCCCAATGCTACAGAGCAGGGACCTGACACTTGATATAAATGTATTCATTGTCAAGCCCTTGAACACCTGTCTAAATATAGGCAAGTTATAAGTGTTTGAAAGCTGAGTTTCCATATGCACTCTAGTGTAGGTTGCAGCTATGTTGGTCTAAGGACATAGACAGACAAGGTTCTTTGGGTAAATCTGATATCTTTTGGCACTTTACAGCTAAAATCTCCAAAGATGCTGTGCATACTGGGCATACTCAAGTCTCTTGTTGTACCCAGTGCTGAGTGCACATGCACCATCCAACAGAGAGTGACTGAGCAGTCACCATCACCATAAACCAATTTAGCCTGGCTTGCCAGGGACCACCTGTTTGCTAGGGCTGAGAACCAGCGTAGCATTACCATACGTCCGGGTTTTCCCAGACATGTCCTTTTTTGGGGCCCCTGTGCTGTGTCTGGGCAGGTTTTTTAAATGCAAGCCAAATGTCTGGGATTTCCTCCCCTAGTCTATTTTCAATATGACTGCTGCTAGGTAAAACTAAAGTTCCCAGAGTACCTAGTGCGGCACCTACATGATTGGAAGCTGAGTTTGTAATTTTGCTTTGCTCTGCTGGTGGGAGCAAGGGAAGGGCAATCAGAGGCAGCCGGGAGTGGAGCACAGAGGGTCAGGAGCAAGGGGCACCTGCAGGGCTGAGGGGGCAGGGGGCAGAGGCTGCAGGCAAGAATAAGCAGCACCGGCAGGGCCAGGGGTGTAGGAGGCTGCAACTCAGGAGTGAGAGGCACTGGTAGGGCTGGGAGGGTGTGGTAGGGGCTGCAGGTCAGCAGTGAGGGGCATTGGGGGCGGAGGGGCAGACTGTGGGTTGGGTGTGCAAAGCAAAGGCAGCACCAGGGGGCTGCAGGTCAGAAATGAGGGGCACCAGCAAGATGGGGGAGGCAGAGCAATGCTTTCTGGGAGTGAAGGGTACTGGCAGGGCTAGGTTCAGTGGGTCAGGAGTAAGGGGCAGCAGCAGGGCTGTGGGGTGGGAGGGCTGTGGCTTGTCAGTGAGGGGCAACAGAATGAGCAGTGGCAGGGCACTGGCATGTCACTGCCCCCGGACCATCATATTTCCCCTACTGCCCTCCACCCTCCCCCTCCCAGGTGTTCTCTATTTTGGACCTGGAAATATGGTAACCCTAAGGTCCAGGAGACTCATTTCACATGTGAGACAGAGCACCCTGAGAGGGGTTCAAGCAGTGATACAAACTGTTCTTTGTGGGTATAGGAGGGGTTGAGTAGCTAGGCCTGTTGAATAGACTATTAGCATTATATAACTGCCCTGCTATTTACAATTCAATTCTTACACAGTTTAGGAGGCTTAGAAACTGGAAGAACCTGTTATTTGGGTTTAAAAAAGGCTGGCTTTCTGGAGAGAGGGGCTGTTGCCTGCACACAATGAATAAGATACTGCTCATTATGAAACTGGGGAGTCCTGTGAGCAGGAGGAGGGGAGGGGGAGGTGATTTGCTCTGAAGGGTAAATGTAAGGAGTCCAGGGCAGGCTGCCTGCTGGCTGAAGAGTCTTTGCTGGAACGAGGGGAGATTCAGGCATGAAATTCCTTTCACAGTTTATCACTCAGAGTATCAAGACAACCTGACCATTTTTTTTTATTCTGGCGTTTAAAATAATCCTCCTTCTGGGCTGCTTTGCTGATGAGTCTCTGGTCAAACACCTGAGCTGATTGCTCTGAAGATAAAGCACAGGGCACGACCATGTGTAGGGTTACCATATTTCCTGTTCCAAAAAAGAGGACACTTGTCTGGGGAGGAGGAGAGAGGGGCTGAGTGTGTGGGTGTGGGGGGGGGGGGGGGCTGTATTTCTAATTGTTACAGTAAATAACAAGTGTTATTCCCTCAGAAATTAAGTGAGAAACAAAAATAAATGTAAAGTGGTTTTAAAATGTACCTTTTTACATGCTGTCAGTTCTCTCCTGTGCTTCTTTGGTCATGCCCATACGTACTTCTCTAGAGCTTATCTTTCTCAGCAATTGTTGATTGCTCATCAAGTAGCCATGGAAGTCGTCTTGTACAAGCAGTATCCCTTTCAGTGACTCAGCAGTCAAGTTGTTCCTTTCCTTTGTCCACTGGCTTTGCATTAGTGAAAAAAACTTGTTCTATATTTGCATTGTGGGAGGGAACAGAAAAGAGGAACTGGGCAGACCTTAACAGTTCTGAGCAACATTCAGTGTTTTTGGCCTTCTCAAAATATTTGACCCATTTTTGGTGTGCTAGCAGATTGTTGAACTCTTCATCACTATTGCAACCTTCCACAAATTTCTTGAGATTGATGAACTGATCAAAGCTCTTACCATCATCAGTTTGCACCCCCTTCTTTGTCAGGTATTTGATGTAAGGTTCCACATCATTTCAATTTGCTGTCTCACTTAGGGCAACCCACATGAAACAGGAGAAGTCTTCCAAGGGTGCCATCCACATCTCCAAATATTCTATGCCATACAGACATTCAACTTTTGCACAGAATATATTATGCTCTTCATCAAGTCCATCCTTATGGTTTTGTGTCAGGCCAGTAGCTCCTTAATTTGCAGTGACATGAAGTTGTGGGTCTTGTGTTCATGAAGGATAGTGCATACTGAGTTCAAGATTTTCAACACTTCCACAGTGGAGATGTTTTCCATTTCTATTTCTTGAAAGTATGAATGGAATGCACTCATGAGTGAGTGCATATGCCAGAGGTAAATCTCGCTGAACTCATGTTCAAAAAAATTATTAATCATATTAGGTGGTTTGCTCTTTGACAGGAAGAATGATTTCAAGGCTGGAAACATCTGAAGAAGCCTTGTGATACCTGGAAATAAGGACAGCCATCGTGTTTTGCTGTGAGAAAGCAGCTTTCTGTATTCAACTTCAACAAACTCACAGTATTGCTTAAGAAGCTCAGGTCACACAGTGTAGATATGAAAGCAGTTGTAAATTCTAATATTATAAAAGCCTTAGTCTGTCTGTCTGTCCATAACACTTTATTCCCACTCTGATTGATTGTCTCAGCAGCCAATCAGAATGCTCTGCACAGACAGAGACACATAGCAGAGTGCCACCATGACAGCAGGGACTGAGGGGCTGGAGCGGGGGGAGGGCCCTGCTTCTTGGAGGCAAAGGGGGATGGCAGAGACCAGAACACCACTATGACAGAGGGGATGGAGGCACTGCTGGCCTCACCCCCCCCCCCACCCCCGGCCCTGCTCCTTGGAGCCAGAGACTGGAGATGGACCCTGACCCGAGTCGGCAGGGGAAGGGGTCGGGGGGGCGTCCAGGCCTCTGTCCCTGCCCACCACCTCCCCCCACCATCATGCTTGACAGGCAATTTGATAGTTTTGAAATTAATGCTCTTAATATCAACATCAAGTGTGCCTGCCCTGTGATGGACACAGTTGTTCAAAATGTGTGCTGGGCAGCGCATACCAGTTGAAGTCCCCTTCTGCAACAGCTTCTTTAAATTTGCATACACAGCTTCTGTATCACACTGGAATCCTCTGAACATTGTATTGCCGTTGTCACTGGCAAAAGTGACACACTTGTCAAATAACCCTTTCTCTCCCAGAGTTTCCTTGATATATTCTACAATTGTACCCGCAGTCCCATTAGGTGTGTTCTGAACCTGGATAAGCTTTGACTGCAGCCAACCATTCTTCCAACCAAAATACTGAATTATTACTGGAACTATTTCCATGGCACAATGATTGCTTCCATCTGTAGCAACTCCACAGTACTGTATGTCATGATCTTCAAGTGCTTTCAGAGAAGCATCACCAAAATGTGGTGTAAGCACAGAGTTAACAATCACTTCTGTCTTGGTTTGAGCACTTGCAAATTGTCAGGCTATCTCAGAATCAGGGAATGTCTTTTTCAGTAAGCCAGATGTGCAATCCATTGACTTGAAACTTTTATGATGCTTAACTGTGTGAAATGCTAGAACACCTTCTCCTGCAGTAATAGCATCCTCCAATTTGCTGCATGATTTAACAAAAAAAATTGTTAACTTTGCTGATGAGCTGTCTCCTCAAATGGCCTTCTTGTGTTTCTCAGAATCTACATAAGCTTGCAAATCAAAAGCACCTTTATTTGCAACAGAGACATATGTACCAGTTCTGCACATCAAGCAATCAGCTTCTGATTCGATATGATCACTATGGAAACATGGAAAGTTTTTCTTTAGTTCTTCAGTGAATTTACATTTTCGTTTTGGCATTGAGTTCAGTAGTATGTAACTACCTTCAACTTCAAACTGTTTAAAACTAATCAAATTAAACAAATCAAGCCCAAGAAGAATTTTTAAATTTTAGCCTGCCACTCACCCAACTAACTGTCAGTGCATTGAGTAAATGCTGAAGTTGCACTCAGATGACAGACTGTGCTCCTACTTTATGCAATGTCTACCACTATAGTAAGCACCAGGTTTTTTCTTTCTGTTTAAAAACTGCAAATTGATTAAAAAAAAAAATCACTAATTAAAAAAACTCTGAACCCACATTTTCCTGTGTTTAAACTGAAATGCCACTATATATACCTTGTTGTTGATTTAACACAATGTTTTATTGATTTATTTACAATTTAAAGCAGTTTGGAAGCCTACAAGTGTCTCAATCATTTTAATAAAATAAATTCTAAATACCTATATTTTTAAACTATTTGTAACAGAAAATCATAGCCCCCCCCCCCCTTTGCTCAACAGGATGTGGGTCTCGCTGCAGATGTGCCCTTGCCCCCCTCCCCTGCAGCTGTGCCCTTGCCCACCTCTCCCGCCCTCCCCCATGCCCCTCAGTCCCAATCCAAATTTTAATCTCCCCTCTGGGCTGTGCTGTTGCTACTGACACGCCTCTGCCCCCCCCCAGACCCTACCAGGTCCCATCAATTAGTCCGAATATAAATGCCCCTCTCCCCTCTGGGCTCTGCTGGTGCCCTTTCCCCTAGCTGCCCCATCCCATCCCATCTGGAATGAGCACAACAGCTGCAGCACCAGCTCTGGCTTCTGTGGGTGTTGGTGGAGCAAGTCCAACCACTGTGTGGCCTAGAGGGTGAGGGAAGGGAGGCCTTTGTAGCCTCCACTCTGGCCAGCCTCTCCTAGCCGGCCAGGCTGTGCAACTCCCCACCACCCTCACCCTCCAGGCCTCATGCCCTGGACAATCCCAAACCTCCACTTTCCAGCTTACCTATATCCAGGTGCTCAGCTGGGGCAGCTCCCATACCCTGCCCGGCTGTTTGCATCTGCATCCAGCCATCAGCATCTGTGCGCGCACACAGACAAACAAGGTGACCCCTGCCCCCTGCCCCCCATTCGCTGAAGTGGTACTGCCTTTTCCGCAATTTTCCACAGTAAACTGAAAACTTGGATCTTGATAACGAACTCAGCTCCTGATCACATATGCATCATGCTAGGTATTCTGGGAACTACAGTTCTACCTAGCAGTGGCCATGTTGAAAATGGACTCGGGGAGGAAATCCCGAACATTTGCTTGCCTTTAAGAAACCCACCTGGATGCAGCACAGGGGGCCAAAAAAGAGGACATATCTGGGAAAACCAAGATGTATGCTAACCCTGACCATGTGTGATGGGCAATGCATTGTTCTAGAGGTGTTCCCTCTCATTCTCCAAGCAACAAGGATGCCCATGCAGCCTTTAAGTTTCACAAGCAAATTGATACAAACTGTTCCATCCCCCACCTTGAATTTGCCTTGATCAAAACCGGCTTCACCCCTCCGCCTGTGCTGCCAAAGGGCTGAGGCAGCTGGCCAAAGGAGCCTGTTGAAGGCACAATATGATCAGTTAGCAGCAAATTAACAGCAGCTGGCAGAGGGACCAGCAGGGGGAGGGAAAAACTGGTAGAATCAGTAATTCAGGTAAATAATTGCAGGTCAGCTTGGGGAGAAGAAGGAATCCCTGCAAAAAATAATTAATTTTATATGATGCCTCTGTCTTTGGACCTGGGGAGGTTTTTGGACCTAGCCTGTTTGGACCTAGGGAGGCCTGCGAGCAGGAGGGGACCATTTGCTCTGAAGGGCAAATGAAGGCACTGCAGGGTACACTCTTTAGGTGCCCAAGCAGTTATTAATTCTTTGATGGAAACAGGGGCGGATTATGGGGTGACGGCACCACTGTCTGTAAGCACACCCTTTGTGCAGCAAGGCACAGGTGGGACTGGGCACCCATGCCAGGGCCATTTCAAGGAGGTGCTGTGGATGACTGGGAAGGCAACTGCAGGTTGGCAGTGGAGGGTTGTTTTGGCAGTGAATGGATTACTAGTTTGCTGGCACCCCCCGCTGTAATCGAGTACCAAAGAAATCAGTGGGATGGATTGTTATATGGCTCCCACTGCTAGAATTTACTGGGAATTGCACACCGGGCTTAATTCGTTACATGCAAACAGTGACACAATGTTTTAAAATAAAATATTTTAAATGTAATAAACCTATTTAATGTAATGAGGATTAAACCCTGTTATGTGTACAAGCACCCCTGGCACAGCATACCAGCAGCATTAACTTTCTCTTTATTACTTTTAATTCTAAGTTGTGAGGATTCTAATCAATTCATCTGCAACCAGAACTGCTTTAATTTCCATTCTACTACATCCAGTGGTAAATAGCAATATGCAATTCATTTATATAATGCCAAATACACGTCTCACTGCTCTACTAATTATCAGCAGGAGCTTACCTGGTCTCAATTTTTCTATAGAATACTTTTAGAGAACGGTGTGCTTTTTAGGCTTCCTGAACTAAAATGTTTAGTGGGGTGGGAAAAAGTGAACACTTGCTAATGACATAAGGCAAACTTCAGAAGGCCCACATCCTTATCTTCACATATCCAAAACACTATGGTATGGAAAGTAAGCCATAAGTCTTCAGAAACTGAAGCTTCTAGTAAGACATGCAGCCATTCCTGTTCTAATCCCAATTGGAAATGGTGTTTTTGCTTGTCCAATATCCTGGTAGGAAGTAGAAGAATAGGCAGTTTTCCTTTAAATTACCTTCCCAATACTCAGAAAGACTATATTTTTATTTGTCTAAATTTATTTGACAAGCCCTTGTGAGTCCTTTTATGGTTTCTTTACCATTCGCTTTAATAGCATACATTTTGGCAACAAATAAACAGAAGTGATTGCATGCATCATTTTAGACAGAGGATTTTTTTAACATAGCTGAAAAAAATAATGAACAAACATTGTAAATAACTTGTCAATGGATTTTGATCTTCAGGGCCGGATTAAAAGTTATCTGATAGATGATGCTTCTTTTTATTCAGTCTGAAGTCCCTGTTAGATATAAAACAAATACAAGAAAAAGGGTTTATGAATATTAGTCTCTCAAATGAATATGCTCCCAATGGATATCTCAAAGAAATGGTACATTCTTCTCAAGACAACTACAAAGCAACATACTGGTTGATATCAACTAGCATTGAAATAGAAATCAAACTATACTCTATGAAAAGTAACGTTATGCTTACCTTTATAAGCAAGCAGCTTAGCCATTTTAATATTAAATACAAATATTTGTCTCTGAAATAAAGTTTGTGGTTTGATTCCCAGCCTTGGAAAGTAATGTATAATTATATCAGAGGCTTTAACACTTCTCTCTACCATTTGCAACTAGCTGGCCCACCTGAACCCATGAATTCCCGAAGTGACATAATGTAGGTGTTATTTTTCAGAGTACGCTACATGTCTGCTGTGAGAATTCCCATTATACTATGAGCTATCCTACCTGGGAAGAACATCAATTTTAATAAAGCATCTTCAGTGTTAAACAAGAGAAAACAAGAATGGTGTGAAATAAAAAAGGCCTCTCCTCATCAAGAGATTTTTTTTTTTTTCTAAGCTGGAGATTGGATGGTTTTGAGCAAGTAACACAAGTGAAAACCAGAACTCCAGACTAGTGGCAACTCATGATGAGACACTGCAACCATATTGGCTGAGGAGATTTTCTGGGGACTGATAAATCCCCTGGCTGGGGATTAATTGGAACTACTGGCCATGTCTACACAAGATGCTGGCTACGCAGTAATCAGAGTTACTACACAGTTGTGTTGTTGAATAGCTTTTAGGTGACACAGACTGGGCAGGAGCTCGTTACTTCTGTGCAGTAGCATTACTTCATGCTCCCTGCCACATGATGTTACTGTGCAGCAGTAATGAGCTAGTGGACAGTCAGCATCTCATGTAGATGTGGCCACTGAGACTCAGAAGCAGTCATAAATCAATAGGAAAGCCACCAAAGAAAGTGAGAGAAGTACTTTTTGTTTGACCTCAAAAGGAGCCAAGAGATTGCTTCTTGGGAAGTGTACTGGATGGAAAGTGACTTCTAGTGAACAACAAGCCACAGATTCCTTTTCTTTGGATCTTACTCTATTCAGAGAAACAAATCTCAGACTCTTTGTAAGTAAACATCCCCAAATACCTGTATCTATCATCGGGTTTTTCTTCCAATATAAAAGCTACCCAGAAGACCTTACCTATAAATTCTTGCCACTTGTGGGGCAAGAGAAAAAAGCTGTGAACTGATATTTCTTGTTCAATGAAGATTATACAAATTATGGCAGTTCTAGTCTATACAATTTTCATGGTTTAAAAAAATAGTACACGGGTGGCTTAATAGACTGAGAGCCATCTTGAAGGATCTCCTGACCACCATGAGAACCATGTGAAGGTTGAAAATAGTTTGAGGTGAAATGATAAGCACTGCAATGTCACTATACCAGAGACTGATGAAAGGCTATAGTTTAATATTAGCTTAAGTTTAATTATTAAGAAACTACTAGGAAACAGCCACAATTGTGTCTAAAATATCCATATGCATGCTGTAGCATCAATTATATTGATGATAAGTGGGGATTTTGGGTTTTCTGTTTCCCACAGAAAACAGAGAAAACCATGGATTTCCAATTTTTATTAGAGAAAATGCAGATTTTTCCTTTTAGAAGAGAAACCCATGGATTTCCCCCTTTTGCAAAAAGCTGTGCAGGTTGGCTGAGTTCCACCCTACAAGAGCTGTTTGCAAAAGGTGCGGGGAAACCCTCAACCCTGCCCAAAGAGGAAGGGAGAGGGGAAAGGGCAGGGCCTGACACTCTCACTTACTGGAGGCTGCTTCAGGCTCACTCTTCTTGCTGGAGCTAAGTGGGGCTTGGGGGTTCTGGGGCAGGCCTGGAGGGGGGAAGCTGGCTAGGGGATGAGGGAGCAGGGAAGTTTGCAGCCGGTTGGGCACTCTGGATGTGGGGGGAGGGGTTTGCAACTTCCCTGGCTCCCTCAGCCCCCAGCCAGCTTGGGCACTCTGTGGCTGGGAATGGGGTTTGCAGCTGGCCAGGCACTCCAGCTGGGAGTGGGGAAACTGCACACACCCCCTGGCTGGACTGCCGAGCCAGCTGCAAACCCTGGGTCACAAACGCTGCGCTCCCCGCCCTGCTGCCCTCCTCCAGGCCCTCCAGAGTGTAATGTGTGTGACTGGCACAGCAAGGCACAGCGGGGTCACACACAAAAGCTGTCTGCTGCTGCAAGCTCCATGCTGCCCTGGCCACATTTCCTCTATGTGCACAGGATCAATGCACACCTGCCCTGCCCCCACCCCCCACACAGATCTGGGGGATGTGGGTCCTGCCTCCCGGAAGTACACGCTGCCACTGGGAGCCAGCCCCACCTGAGCCTGCAGCCTGCAGCAGGGGGGGAGCCGGCTCATGCTCCTGCTGTAGCAGCCACTGCCTTCCATTGGAGGCAGGGGGCTGCAGACCTAGGTCCCTGGCCCCATAGCCCTGGCAGCTGGGGGCCCCCTCCAGCAGGACTGGGGGGCTGTGGGGGGGGGGAGTGAGGGACACCAGCAGGGCTGTGGGGGGCAATTAATTTTAACCACGGACTTTGGGATTTTTAGCAGATATTTTGCAACATTTTATCAGAGAATGTGATTTTTTTATCATGGAAAACCAGGATCCCTGATGATAAGTAATGAAATACATACATATTGTGTAGTTTATCCAAATATTCCTATACTGCAACTGTATGATTATCCTATTTTCTCTTAACTTAACAGTCTGAAAACTGGAAGGTATTGCCATTAAGTGAGGAAAGAATACTCGGAGAGTGAGGCAAGTGAAAAAGGAATAAAACATACACTTTCTTAGAAACTTCAGTTTCATAAAGGACATTAATGCTGGTCACTAGACACGGTTTTATACACAAGGACTTCATCAGAAGAAAAAAAATGGAGAACAGAGGAAGACATGTACCTCATCCCCTTCATATCATGCCACACCAGCGAAATCATAATTATAAAGTTGTGCTTTTGTGCCGGGGCAACCAGACAGACAAATGTATATTCCATTGGATGGATAAAATCAACAACAGGTCAGTCAGCAGATGTGTCTTCTGCCTCCTTTATCAGTGGCCTATGAATTAGGGAAGATCAAAGAACTCAAAAACATCAAGAAGGAAGTACAGAAAGATCTAAACTGGAATCAGGAGATACCACAAAAGAAAGAGAAAGAAAGTTTAGCACAAAGGCAAGTTTGCTTTGTGGGAAAGATATTTAAGAGGGGATATGATAGCACTTTTCAAACATCTGAAAGGCTGTCCTACAGAAGAGAGAGAATGCCTTTTATTTCCATTGCTGCATAAAACAGAATGTTATGAATGTCTTCAAATTGCAGCAAAGTAGTTTTAAATTGGATATCAGGAAAAGAGTTCTTTGCTATCAGACCAAAAGGGCAGTGGAGGAGACTGCCTAGGGAAGTTGTAGAATCACCATCATTGGAGGTTTTCAAGGCTGGATTAGAATTGGCAGGGGTGATCTAGGAGTAGTTATTCTGGGAGTGCTTTACAAAGAGCAATAGTTGAAAGCCCAGAAGCCCCCCACCCCTCATGCCTACTCCCAACGCATTTCTGGGAGATCATGAAAAGAGTTCTTTCAGCCTAAAGCAGAACTATGCTCAGCAACAGGAGAATGAACCATCTTGGTTATGAAATAAAAGTTAAAGCTGCTAAAATAAGTTCATGGAGGGGATACAGAAAGGGGAGTTCTGGCTGACCAGTTAGAAATTGTGATGTGTGGAGTTTTGCTTGCTGTTCTCAAGTTGCAGTCATGTGGTGATAAGCATGGGTATAAAAAGTACACAGCATTCAGGCAAAAATTCAGAATCTGTAATGAGCCAGGTTAGAGCAGCCCCAGACTGGCAGGCTGACCTCCTGGGCCCCCTGCCAGCTGGGACGGCTCCTACCACACTCAACATGATGCAGTCTTGGGCTCATGTTAAAGCAGCATGCCTGGGGGCAAGAAATTCTGGCATGATATGCACCAGAGTTTATTTTTCTGCATTAATTGCATGTGTAGACACACCCAGCAACATAAAGAATATAGTTAAGAGAAGATGTATAACCAGTGATACATCACAGGAAAAGTCCAAAATGCCTTAAGAAAAATGATATAAGAAGAGCAACAAAATACGATACCAAATGGTTTTACTAGGGGATAGGAGAACCAATACATTGAGTCCATTCCCTGGTAATTGTATAGAACAAAGGAGGGGACTGTAGCTGCTTAGCTACCCAAAGGATTTGATCCAAAGGAGTTGAACAAAAATCATAAAAATAGAATGTTTTCACTTGCACAAAGTCCAAATTCTTCAGCAGCAGTGGGATATTGGCAAATTCCATTGAAAGCTTCAAGATCTGCATTTTCAAGATCTCCTATTTAGGAGATGTTGCTTGCTAAGTATGCCATTTAAAATATACTCAACTCTAGTACTTCATGGCACAATAAACCAGAGGCTAAAGCACCGATTCTCAATCAGGGAATGGTGAGATCCTTTTAAGGGTGTCCTGTGTTGTCGCATGATATTAGCACTGTTAGGGCCTTGTTACTAATTATGCTGTGAGCCACACAAGTATTGATCAGTGTTAGTTCTAGCTTGAGTTTGGAGCGGACTCACACTGAGGTCAGCAGGATCCTGTAGGACTGAAAGGTAAGAATCTGCACTCCCCTACTCATGGGGCTTACCCCCATGCCCCTCAGGGTGCCTTCATGCTTCCTGCCTCCTCCCACCCCAGGGCATTACTTACTGTCACAGGGGAAATGGGCAACTGATGCCACCTTAGTCAGGGGGGGCACATGCCCCCCCCCCACCCCGTGACCAGTTAGCAATCCCACTCACCAGGGTAATCCCCCTTTCCACAACTGATCTCACTGACTGGGGAGGGGGGTTCCCCCATGGCCAATTGCGAGGTAGCTAATCACTGCAGCCGATCACTGCAGTCACTTCCAGAAGTGGCTAAGGCCACTCCCAGGAGTGGCTGAGGCCACTTCTGGGAGCACAACGGCACTCACTCCCCAGCCGGCACTTGCAGGAGTGGCACTGGCACTTCTGCTTGCCCTCCCCCCTCCCCCCCCCCGCTCATTGACTAAGCGGCAAGTGCAGCCAGTCAGGGGGTGCACTGGCACTCTCAGGGGGCGCACATGTACCTCCTACATGTCACCACTGAAAGGGGAGCAGGCTGGGAAGGATTAAACTGCCTGCCCAGCCACTGTTTCTGCTGCTGCTCTCTGGCACAGAAGATACTTTTTCATTTGTTTTGAGAAGAATACTATCTAAATAAGACAAGTTGAGTTGTGGTATTTGCCTATAAGAACTGTACAAATAATTCAAGCAACTAAAGATCACTGGCTGGTACAAAGATGCCTCAAAATGTTGCCTTCTTTCTCCTGTCAAACTCTTTGTGCCAGGGTCTAGATTGAGGAATTCCCACTATCAGCTAAACTGCTTTTCTGGATGTTTTGTTCAGTCACAGCAAGGCAAAGCAATGGAGTAAGAGGTAATTTGACCTCCATATCTAAATGGGCTATGTGGAGAAATAAAGTGACTGGCCAATCTCTGAGTTTCAGGACAGTGTCAAATTCTGGGCTACATTCAGATTTTCCTGAAGACCCTCTGAAATGGGACTTTCATTCCAAATCTGATTATTTGATCTTGGGAATGTTGCCAAGAAGTCATGCAGTGGACACAGCAAATTGTTACCTGGTGCTGCATGCTTCCAGATTAGGCTATAGCCAGAGATCCCGGGAGCATTCACTGAACTGGTTAATTGAAATCCATGTAGCAGTAATTGTGGCAGCTGTACAATAATAGACAGCCCAGTAGCAATGGCAACAGCTTATATGTGAACAAGCATCCCAACATTTGTACAGTTTCCAATAGTCCAGGAGGAGCCCAATGACAGGGACCTCAACTCTATCAAGTCATTCAATATAGTGAACTTGCAAAAAGTGGCATACACAAGGACTTTGAAGCATTCCTTGTGAAATTCAAGATGTTGTCAGTGGGAGCACAATAGCTAAATGAGCACTGGGTGTCTTATTTAACCATCGTAGCCTACTTCCCAGAGCCTTGAACTAGGGGCTGCCCATCTGTGCTCCTAGAACAAGCCCAGCATCTTAGATTATCAAACACCAATAAAAAATACTGCATCCCCTCAACAGGCAAGATCGGGTGGCTGAAAGAAGCATCACTAGCTCAAATCCAAACCTGAAATCCAGACTACACTCATATAACTATGCTTCACATGTTTAAATGATTTACACATTTTTTTCAGAGTTGGAGGAAAAGGTTGGATCACAGAACCATAGAGAAATAGGGCTGGAAGGGACCTCATGAAGTTTTTTAATCCATCCCCCTGATCAAGGCAGGATCATCCCTAACTAAATCATCCCAGCCAAGTGTCTGTCCAACCTGCTCTTGACAATTCCAAGGAGGGAGATTTTTCAACTTATCTAGGTAGCCTGTTTCAGTGCTTGACCACCTTCATAGTCAGAAAGATTCCCCTAATTTTCAACCTACATTTCCTCTGCAGCAGTTTGAGGCCATTTCTCTTAGTCCTGTCCATGAGAGCCACAGAAAAAAGCCCATCTCCATCCTCTCTACAAATACCTGTCAGGTTTCATAGTTGGTAGGGTCGGAAGGGACCTGAGCCGATCATCAAATATGACTCCCTGCCACGGGCAGGAAAGAATTCTGGGGTCAAATGACCTTGGCTAGGTGGTTGTCTAGCCTCCTTTTGAAGGCCCTCAGGGTAGGGGCGAGCAACACTTCCCTTGGAACTTGGTTCCAGATCCTAGCCACCCTGGCTGTGAAGTAGTGCCTGCTGATATCTAGCCTTGAATCTATTCTCCGTCAACTTATGGCCGTTATTCCTTGTTACTCTCAGTAGTGCTTGGGGGAACAGGGACTCTCCCATTGCCTGCTGGTCTCCCTTGGCCAGTTTATAGATGGCCACCAGATCCCCTCTCAGCCTTCTCTTGTGGAGGCTGAGCAGGTTCAGGTCTCATAGCTTCTCCTTGCAGGGCCTGCCCTGTTGTCTCCTGATCATGAGAGTGGCCCTCCTCTGGACCCTTTCCATGTTGTTCACATCCCTCCTGAAGTGCGGTGCCCAGAACTGTATGCAGTACTCCAACTGCGGCCTGACCAATGTCACATAGAGGGGGAGGATCACCTCCTTGGACCTGCTCGTGATACATCTGTGGATGCATGACAAGGTGCAGTTAGCCTTACTGACTGCGTCCCTACACTGTTGGTCCATGTTCATTTTGGAGTCTATAATGACTCCAAGATCCTTTTCTGCCTCTGTGCTGATGAGAAGGAAGTTCCCCCAGCCTGTAAGTATGCTGCTGATTCCTTCTCGCTAGGTGCAGTAACCTGCACTTGTCAGTATTGAGTATTTGAAGACTTTTCAAATCTCCTCTCAGTCGTCTCTTCTCCAGACTAAATGTACATTTTTAGAAGTGCTCTGGGGGTGTTGATGGTGGGAAGGCAGGGAAAAGAGGCTTTAATTAGAGCAGCTTGGAGAGCCACTTTAATTAATGCACCTACAGCATATCGTGTATTCAGCGCTCCATGCTTCAAAATGGCAATGAGGGGGGAGCTTTAACGAAAGTTAATTTGATGAGTTTTCATTAAAGCACCCCACCGCCATTTTGAAGTGTGGGGATGCTGAATACAAGAGATGCAGAGGCTGCAGGAACATGCTAATTAGCACACCCCAGCAGACTCGAGTAATCAAGTCTGCTCCAATGCACTGTAGTTACAACACATCACAGCAGCATCCCAGGCACCTCAGGCCTACTGAAATAGTTTTCCAATATAAACATAGAGGAAGGATATGCACAAGAAGAATGGGAAGCAATGTTTTTAGCCCATTTAGCAACACCTTAAAGCATGATTCAGGCATAGATAGAGAAATGTGATGAATCATTCCAAAACAAAGTACACAGCACAGATGCTCTTCTCCAATATGGAGCTTTTGGGAAAGATGAGTCTCCCTTGAGGACCAGCACTTTTTGGACCACTCTGCACTCAGACCCTGACCAGGCTAGAAGGAGGATCCAAAACTGGTCTGATTATCTACTTTGTGTTGAGGATGAGCCTTTTGTTATCCCAATTGAAATCCACAGATTTTCAGTCAAGTTATCAGCCAACAGCAGTCAGTTGGCACATGCTCAATAAGACTTGTTAGAGCTTGATTATTCTAGCCTCCAAAGGCGGTACATGTTGAATCCCAAGACTGGAGAGGCTGAGCTGGACTTTCTCTACAATGGCTTTTCCTAGTTCTGGGACCACAACACTCAAATCATTACAAGTGAGAGGCTCTATGGCACTATTGTTGTGCCTCTCACTATGGATGAACTCGTGGAAGAAGATATGCACCGTATGATGAACATTATTATTATTACTATTTGCCATACTGAACACACAAAAAAAATACAAAACAAACAAACAAACAACCACATGGCTCCTTTCCTAGAGAGTCTGACCTCTAAATTAAAGGTATAAAGTAACAACTCAGGGAAAGAAAGGTTGAGGATTATGGCACTATGATTGTGCATTTCTTCATCTCAGGAGCAGGCACTTTTATATAAGTCATCTTTCAGAGTTGGTATTTCTTTATTATTTTAAGCAAACTTTAATACCACAGTTACGGTTTTTTGACCAGAATATAAACACTTACTGTCAGGGATACACCTTGGAGTAGGCCACCAACCATTTTTGGTGCATGTAACAGTGCGTTGCTGATTCTCACGGTTGTTCTCTGAATTACATGAATAGGTAATTCTGTCATTTATTTTGTATGATGTTTTCCAATAGCTTGAGTGGAATCTGCCATTTGCCAAATTATCCACAGGACAAGTTACTAAGGAAAAAATAGTTAAAGCCCAGTTAACAGGAGGAAGTCAGGAGTGGGATGTTTGGGTACAGAAACTGGAGAAAAAAGCTTTAAAAAACTAACTTGGTACTAGAAGAAACTGTAAAAACAAATCCATCCTGCTGCACAAGACTGTAGCACTTGATTTAAAATTTTATTTTAATTCTAAACCTGAATCAAACAACATGCTTTTTAAAAGGCTATTTACCGGTAACAGGGAACCAAGTGTAGGAGCATGGAGAGGCTAACGAATATAAACAAAAACGTATGGACAGAATACTGTCTGTATTGTAGGAAGAGAAACAGGGAACAATTAGGGCTGGATGGATAAGGAGAACTCCTGGCAAGGTAGTAAAATAGGTTAGGAAAACAAGGAACTGGTCTGGATTGTAAGATGGACACTCTTGTTTATTTTATTGTCCCCAAAAATAAAGCTTTGCTTTTTATGAAAAGTTCCTGTCACAGAAAGTTTAAAATTGAAACACTACACACGGCACAACACGTGGGGCTGACAAAGGTCAAAGCTGGTGGTGATATATTTACCCTACAGGTACTTGGCTCAGGAACATGCACCATCAAGACAGATCACCTACTGAGTCTGTATTTTTGTATTTATCCTAAGGAAATTATGACAATAACAACTATAGAATTTAGGCAATAAAACACAGGTGCTTCTTATTCTCAGGGATACATCTTGGAGTAGGCGACCAGCCATTCTTAGTGCACATAACCCTGTCTTGCTCATTTTCAGGGCTATAGCCCTGGTCACATGAATATGAAATTGTTGCACCTTCTCTGAATGTTCTCCAATAGCTATAGCCAGTTTTACCATTTTCCAAATCCGGGACAAAACATATTTCTAAAGTAAAACAGATCACATAGGGTTAATCACCAGAAGTTGGGAGTGTACAACCAGCGCTAAGAATTAGAAAAAAAAGTTCTGTGCCCAGCTCCTTGCAGCAGCGACAGCCTGTCTGGAGCTGGGGCAGAGCCGTGACCCCCTGCATGTGTGCCCCTGCCCGGAGAGTGCAGGCTACAGATTGTGGTTCTTCCCTGGCTCCAGAGCAAGCATTTTTTTTTTTTATTGGAGTTGGCCAGGGACTCTATTTCCCAGCAGCACTGGAGCAGCCCCCTGCGGAGCTGTGCTGTGGCTGAGGCTCAGGTCTCCTTGGAGACCAGAACAAGCCATGTGGGCAGGGGTGGCTGGAAAATGCAGTCTGCAGCCAACCAGCAGCCTCAAGTTTCCTCATCCCTGACCTAGAGCGCATTATGTATTCAGTGCTCCATGCTTCAAAATGGCAGTGGGGGGCACTTTAAGGTTCATTTAATGAGCTGTAATTAAATCCATAATTAAAACCCCATTTTGAAGTGTGGGGACACTGAATACATGAGATGCAGTGACTGCAGGAGGTTGCTAAGTAGCACGCTCCAGCAGACTCGAGCAATCCATTCTCCTCCAATGCAGTGTATGTACAATGCATCACAGCAGCATCCCTGAATGTCTATAGACATCCAATAACCCTAGTTCTTTCAGCCTTTCCTCATAAATCTAGCTTCTCAGGCCTCTGTTAATTTTTGTCACTGTTGCTGAACTCCTTCCAATCTGTTCACACCCTTCTTGAACGGGGGCCCAACACTGGGCACAGTACTCCAAGGGAGCTGCAACCAGTGCTGAGTGGAATGGAAGAATCAGCTCCCATGATTTGCAAGTGACATTTCTGTTACTATAGCCCAATATGCTGTTGGGGGTTTTTTTGAAACTTTTAGCTCTTATTCAGCTCCTGGTAATTAGGGTTGTGCAAAACAGAAAAGTTTCATTTCAACCACCATTTTGACATGTCAACAGAACTGGTTCATTTCAACTTTTGTTTCAAGTCAGAACGGCTGTTCTGTTTCGTTCCGTCGAAACATTTTGCTGTTTTGACCCTGTTTCGATGTTTCACCCATAGGATATAATGGGAAAGGTTGAAACAGGCTATAACTTTGTCATTTCTGGCCAGATTTGGATGAAACTTGAAGGAATGGTAGCCCCTTATGAGGGCATGATGCATGCCAAGCTTCAAGGAGATAGGTGCAGAGGGGGTTCATAGAAACTTCACCCCAAAATCCTGAAAGCAAAACTCGTATCGTGTATGTGTTAAGACACAGTGGGGTCAAAAATGCAGGAGTGGTAGCCCCTGCTGAGGCCACAAAGCCTGCTAAATTTCAAGGAGATAGGTGTAGGGGGGTTGGGAAAACTGCACCCCAAAATCGCTTCATTTCAAGGCTCTTTTGGCCATATCTGTTTCTTTTCAATTTTGTTGTTTCAACCTCGAAACAGGTAGAAATAGCATCGAAACAAAAGTGGTGGCAAAATTTTGCACAGCCCTACTGGTCATCAGTAACCCCAGGTCCTTTTCTGTGGTACTGCAACCTAGCCAGCCACTCCCCAGTTAATAGTTGTGTGTGCAATTATACCAGGAGCAGGTAATTATTTGGGCCCATTGAAAAGATAGGGCATTCTGGGGAGCTGCCTGGGCTGGTCAGTAGGGCTGTGCAAAGCTTCAGTTGCTGATTTCATTTGGAGGACATTCAGCCTGATTTGGCAGCTGAATCTCTGAATCTGAATTGAATCAGGAGGCCAATTAAAAGGTCCAAATATATTCAAAGCCTCCAAATTGATTCAGTAAAGATCTGGAGAAGATTCAGAGATTCGGAGAGTCCCTGCTCACCACTGAAGGAAGCTGGACCTAGGCTCTGTGTAGGTAAGTAGGGGGCAGGGAGGGGGCTGGAGGAGCAGGGAGGGGGCCATGGCGGGATCCCCACCAGACTCCAGCCTGTACGAATGCACTGTGTTTCCTGTTACACTTCCATCTGGAGTAGTGTAACCGATGAGACATCTATAGGTTGTTTTCTCATATATGTTAAATATGTCCTTCTTTTCAGTGAAATAACCATGAGTTATGTCTATTTTTTTACATATAACTGAAACAAAAGAAAAGAAACAGAGCTAACTTAATCTAAAATACTATTAAAATGCTTTTTGGCTTTTTGAAAACTTAAGGTGACTTTGAGAAGACATACAAATGAAATAAACTATTTCATTTTTGAAAAACCCATCTATTCATTTAGCTCAAGTTAACATTTTTGAAAGAGGGTGAGGAAGGCAAGAAACCATCATCCAGGTGTTCACACTGATCCCATCATTCCTGATATTCTTGTACAAACTGATATAAAAGTTGGGTGGGTGGAAAATGTCCAATTCTCAATTCTGTTGGGAAAAGTTCCCTGTTTATTATAAATGGTTTGCATAGAAATACTGTATGTTCTACCATATAACATGCATTATTTTCCTCCAGTTGAGCAGGGGTAAATTGAGATGTATATTATATGCAAGGAAAAGGGCTCCCTACACATCCATACATTTGGACAGGAAGGGTGTCGGGGGGGGGGGGGGCAGAGCAGTGGCAGCATTAATACCTGTAGCTCTGGAAGCCATGGCAAATAATGCTACCACCTCTCAATCTTTTTTCCCTCCCTCCAAATTTCTGGACCTGTGGGAAGTTCCTCTCCCCATCCATGGGCTGGATTAGGAGGCTGTGTGAGGATGGTTTGGGGCTGGAACTGGCATGCCAGGGCTGAGTCAACACACAGTCCTCCACCTGGACCATGGTCACAGCTTCAGAGTATGGCCCTGGAGCCAGTGTGCTAGATTGACCCCATCATGCAGCCCTGGAGCTAGTATGCTAGAGCAGGCCCTGCCACCCAGCCACCCAGCCCCAGTATCTGCACACTGAATTGGGCCCTTCCACATAGCCCCTGCCCCTGGCAGGAAAGAGGACCAAGGTCAGATGACTCCAGCCAGGTGACTATCTAGCCTCCTCTTGAAGACCTCCAAGCTAGGTGATAGCACCACCTCTCTTGGAAGCCCATTCCAGATCCTGGCCACCCTTACTGTGAAAAATTTCTTCCTAATATCTAACCTAAATCTACTCTCAACTAGTTTACACCCATTATTCCTAGTTGCTCCCTGGGGCACCTTAGTAAACAGTGCTTCCCCTCTTCTCTGTTGACCTCCCCTAATAAATTTATTGGCAGCCACAAGATCTCCCCTCAGCCGTCCCTTGTGAAGGCTGAAGAGATTTGGCTCCCTCAGCCTCCCCCCGGAGGGTCTATCACAAAGGCCACTAATCATGCGAGTGGCCCTCCTCTGGACCCTCTCGAGATTCCCCGCATCCCTCTTGAAGTGCGCCGCCCAAAACTGCACACAGTACTCCAACTGCAGCCTGACCAGTGCTTCATAGAGGGGGAACATTACCTCCTTTGTTCTATTAGTCATGCACCTGCTAATGCATGATGAGGTGCGATTGGCCTTGTTGATGGCCTCATTACACTGCCAGCTCATGTTCATCTTGGAGTCAGTTATGACTCCAAGATCCCTCTCTGCCTCTGAGCTGCTAAGAAGGACACTCCCTAACCTATAGGTGTGCTGGGGGTTCCTCCTTCCCAGGTGGAGTACCTTACATTTATCTTTATTAAGTTGCATCCTATTTCTCTCTGCCCATTGATCCAACCTGTCCAGGTCAGCCTGAATCTGCTCCCTGCCTTCCAGTGTACTAACTTTGCCCCATAACTTGGTATCATCAGCGAACTTGGAGAGGGTGCTGTCCACGCCCTTGTCCAAATTGCTGATGAAGATATTGAATAATATCGGTCCAAAGACTGAACCCTGTGGGACCCCACTGCCCACCTCCCTCCAGGCCAAGAAGGAACCATCCACCACCAAACTGAGCAGGAGTAAATTGGACTAAATTGAGATGTGCATGATATGCAAGGAAAAGGGCTTCCCACACATCCATAAATTTGGGTGGGGGGTGGGCAGAGCAGTGGCAGCATTAATAGCTGTGGCTCTGGAAGTCAAGGCAAATAATGCTGCCACCTCTCACTCCTTTCTCCCTCCCTCCAAATTTGTGGACCTGTGGGAAGCTCCTCTCCCCAACCAGGGGCTGGATTTGGAGGGTGTGTGAGATTGTTTTGCAGCTGGAACTGGCATGCAGTCTGAGTCAGCACACAGTCCTGGACCACGGAGCCAGTGCACGGTCCCAGACTCAGAGCATGGCCCTGGAGCCAGTGTGCTGGATTGATCCCAGCATACAGCCCTGGAATCAGCATGCTAGAGCCGGCCCAGTCATGCAGCCCATGTCTGCATACAGGATTGGACCCTGCCACATAGCCCCTGCTCTGGTACATGGCCCCCAGTCTAGACTCCAGCTTCAGTGCGTGGCTCCAAACCACCCACTCCAAGCCTCCAGCACACAGCTCCTAGTCCATGGCCCCCAAGCTGGCACACAGATCCCAGCCCCAGTGTGCAGCCCCTAAATCCAGATTTTGTCTCCTTGTTAGGACCTTTCAAAAGTAGGGTGCATGTTTTCTAGGACTTTTTCTAAAGGAGCCTTAGATCTATAATGTACTTCACAAATGAAAAGGGACTTCTGCATGAAATGCAGCCCTATATATATATCCCACAGCATGACCACATAACCTGCCTTCTTGAGATACTTCCACCCCCACTATGATATACTTCATCTCCAAGCAGTGGTATACCTTAGGACTACTACCAACAGGACATTTCCTTCTGGGCATTCTCTGCCTGAATTTACTAATTTTTGAAATACACTGTACCTCTTTTCGTACATATCTGGGAGGTTACAGATGGGGAGGGAACACAAATTTGAGGAAGAATGGGGATGTTTGTGTATGTGCCTGAGTTCTCTTATAGTATTTGGCTGACTGGAATGGTTTGCTAAACTTTAAATTCCATATGGAATATCGAATGATGGCCAAGCACCTCAGGTCTACTGCAGCAGTTATCCAATATAACCATAGAGGAAGGATGGGCACAAGAAGAATATGAAAAGTTGCATTTAACTTATTTAGCAACACCTTAAAGCATGCTTCAGGTGTAGATATTGAAATGTGCTAAATCAACCCAAAAGAAATCACACAGCACACATGCTCTTGTCCAATAGGGAGCTTTTGGGAAAGATGAGTCTCCTTTGGGTACCACCGCTTTTTGGACCACTCTGCATTCAGGCCTTGACCAGGCTAGAGGGAGGATCTGAAACTGGGGTCGGGTATCTGCTTTGTGTTGGGGATAAGTCTTTTTTTTATCCTTATGGATCCTTATGGAAATCCACAAATATTCAATCAAGCTATAAGCCAACAACAGTCAGTTGTCAAATGCTCAATAAGACTTGCTTGAGCTTGATTATCCTAGCATCTGAAGATTTCTTCTGCACTGAACATGTTCAATCTTAGGATTGCAGAGGCCGAGCAGGACTTTCTCTACAGCAGTTTTTGTAGCACTGGAACCACAACATTCAAATCACTACAATTCAAAGGCTGCATTATTATTGCCCCCTCTCTATGGATGAACTTGTGGAAGAAGATGTGGACAGTAGGTTGGACATTATTATTATTACTATTTGCCATACTGATCACAAAAAGACAAAACACAAAATGCAAAAACAAACAAACACGTGGTTTCTATCCCAGACAATCTGACCTCTAAATAGGAGGCATGAGGTAAAACTCTGGAAGCATCTCAGGAGCATGCACTAATATATGAGTTATCTGTTAGAGTTGGTTGTTATCTATTTTAAGCAAACTTTAAAGCACAGCTATGTTTTTAACCAAGGTCCAACAGAATATAAACACTTACTGCCAGGGATACACCTTGGAGTAGGCCACCAACCGTTCTTGGTGCATGTAACAGTGCGTTGCTGATTCTCACGGTCGTTCTCTGAATTACATGAATAGGTAATTCTCTCATTTATTTTGTATGATGTTCTCCAATAGTTTCTGTGGAATCTGCCATTTTCCAAATGATCTGCATGACAGGTTGCTGAAAAAATAGTTAAAGCCTATTTAGCAGGAGGGAGTCAAGAGTGTGATGCTGGGGTATACAGACTGGAGCTAGTTAGGAATTAGAAGAAACTGTAGAAAGAAAAACACCCGCTGCACAAAACTGCCACACTTTATGCAGAAAGACCTTTATTTCCAAACCTGAATCAAAGAACTTGATTTGTATAAGGTTGTTCATGGGCAGCAGGGAACCAAAGGTAGGAGCACGGAGATCCTAAGGAGTAAAGGCAAGAAAAACCAAACCTAAGAGTACTATCTATATGGTAGGAGGAGAAGCAGGGAACAGTTAGGACTGGATGGAGAACAACTCTGAGCATGGTAGTAGGATAGGTTAGAAAAACAAGAAACTGGTCTGGACTTTAAGATGGACATTCAATTATACCCAGAAGATAAGCTTTGCTTTTTAGGAAAAGTTCCTGTCACAGAAAGTTTACAATTGAAATACCACACATGGCACAACAAGTGGAGCTGACAAAGGTCAAAGGTTGTGGTGATCTATTTACCCCACAAGTCCTTGGCTCAGGAACATGCACCATCATGGCAGGTCACCTACAGAGTTGTTATTTTGTATTTATCCTAAGAAAGTTATGACAATAACAGCTATAGAGTTTAGTTAATAAAACACAGGTACTTCTTACTCTCAGGGATGCATCTTGGAGTAGGTGACCAGCCATTCTTAGTGCACGTAATCCTGTCTTGCTCATTTTCAGGGCTATAGTCCCGCTTACATGAATATGAAGTTGTTGCACCTTCTCTGAATTTTCTCCAATAGCTATAGTAGATTCTACCATTTTCCAAATCCAAGACAGGACATATTTCTAAAGTAAAAAGTTTACATACGGTTAATCTTAGGAAGTCAAGCATGTACAACTGGGGGAGTTGGGTGGTGTGGAGGGAGGCAGTGGAAAAGTTGGTTGGGGGAGAGGTTGGAAAACAAATCTTTAAAATATCAGCTAAGAATTAGGGAAAATTTTCAAAATTAAGCTATGTGCTGCAGAATAGTGGTACTTAATACCAGGAAATCTTCATTTTCATATCTGATGCCCTCCCAGCTCTGTGATTGCCCACTGGGGGATCCTGGATGCGCCCCCCCCCAAACCCAGAAGGCACCAGTCACTGAGCCGGGGGCAGTACGGGGGCACCCGCTTGTGCTCCCCAGCAGACCCAGGAGTGGACTGGAAATGCTTCTGGTCCACTTCCAGGTCTGTTGCCACGCAGGGAGGGTGGCAGGGGGAAAATACCACGCATGCTTCTGGGATGCTCCATCCACCCCAGCCCAGAATTGGGCTGAATATCCGCCGAATTGAATCAGGGACTGAAGTTTTGCACAGCCCTACTTTGCACAGAGAACAATATCATATAAGGTGCAAGGCTGTAGAAAATCTGGTCTAATACAGCAGACATCACCTGACTTAGCCTCACCCTCAGATGACTTCTGAAATGTATTATCGTTTACACTAACCATGGCCTAATACATCTCTGAAATATTGATCTCTAGCATTAGCCTCAAGAAGACTTCATGATACTGCTCCCTTACATTATTTTACTTCAGGTATTCTTAGCTTTCTCATAAACTCAGTCTCTCAAAATAAACAATGCAGGAATACAAACCAGGCTGCAAAATCCAAATGGCACTGGATCTCCAAGCTCACAGGCATATCCATTTCATAGCTCTAGATTTACTCTATGGTCAGGGTCAGGCAGTAACTGAAAAGCTTTTTGAATTTATAACCAAACCAAAAGATGTGAATAAAGATCATTTACATCATGCCATCTTGATGTAACACTGCTGTAGAAGCATTGCTAGATCATAACTTCAAACTGTGGTAAAACCTGGTCACAAAAGAAAGCCAGCTTTTCCCAATTTTGTGCAGGGCATGGGCTCTGAGACTGCTCTGGAGTATTGTGAAGAGATTCTGGTAAACTGAAGAGATGTCAGGGCTGAGTTGTTCAAACCAGTCACAATATTTATCTTGGAAGCAGCTGATTGGAACAAGAATTGTTCAATCCGGCCAAGGTTTTGGTCTCAGATTCTACCACAACATGAACATGGATTTATATTCTTCCTCAAGACTTTTTAGCAGGACTGTTTTATGCTGCATGTCTGCAAAGAGTCTTTCAGTCGTGCATTTTCAGAACCTCACTTGGAACTCATCCAGTCTCAGCTCATCCCTTCCATTTCTGACCTTGCTGAAACTACAGGAACGTTATCATTGACGTTACTGGCATTAGGATTTCAGTGTGAAACTTTAAGGGCTTATTGAGGTCAGCAGGGAGCTAGCCTGGTTTACACCTTCCGAAAAATAAGCACACTGGTTCCCCCTCTTTACCCCCAGGTCTGCGATAATCTGGGAGCAAGGAAGGTTTAGACTTTACATTCCGACCCCTGTAGATATTTCTTAACCCCCTTTTCATCTGCTGCCATGAATGCAGTAATTGGCAAGTACAATATGACTGAAAAGTGTCAAATACTCAAAGCTTTCTTCTTTTAGCAGGACAATCTAAATGGGCAAAGTCTTTCAGGCTATTTGCACCCTCTTTTCAGATTCTTCCTGCAAATTCACTTCTTTCAAGACATTGTTACATATTACAATGTGTGCCTGCTAAATCCGTGGAAAGTTAAGTGTCATTAAATTTAGAACATGTTCAGAGTAGTCACATAGTAACATTTACTACAATCTCTGACCTGCTTGGACTTGCTGCTAGAGGGACAGTGAGCAGACTGGAGTGCCTTTGTTGCATATTTCCAATGCATATTTCAGCAGATCTCCTGCTCACACCTCCACTGCCTGCTTGTCATCTAGCCACACTAAGTGCAAAGCTCTGGGCATCTGCAGCAACTGGAGTATGGGGGCGGAGTGCACACAGTGCACCTAGGCACCCTCCCCATACTCTCACTGACCATTTGGTAGCAGTTGCTGGGCAGGGAGAAGTGGGGAGGATGGTGCTAAAACTACTGCTTGGGCAGTAGATTTCAGGTTGATGGTTGATCACCCACAGAGATGGAATGGTGCATCCTGAGATGGTGATGACCACAAACTGCTTGCATTGTCTCCAAGAAGCAGACTTATTTTAGTGCAACACTTGTTGTGTAAAACAATGTGGAGACGCTTCTTACTGCAGAAGCATAAGTTTGCTACACCACTAGTGCATTTGGCATGTGTTTTATTGCTTGAATGCACAGACATTGACATTATAAGTACAGTTAAGACATGCAAAGTATAATATCTGACAACGGCTTCATTCTACCTACCACAGTCTCTGAACCTCCTGTGTCTCAGACCTGGAACTGTTATACCGCCCCTCACCCCCCATGTCAGTCTGAATAAAGTTGTCAGTTTACAAAGGTGGAAACCTTGTCTTTTCTTCTGTTTCCTCATGTCTCATTATGTTCATAGCACTATTTTAGTCCTAAGTCTGCAATTAAGCTTGTGCTGAAAATCCTGGCACAGATATTGTGCTCCCTTCAGACTTTTCACAGGAAGCAGCTATTTCTATGAGCAAGTATATGATTAAAGGTGTTCTAAAATTCTTGAAGTGAGCGAAACAACAAAAACAAGCAGAACAAACAATCCACCAAAAATAGATAGATAAAACTCCCATTCATATGATAATTCTGTTTGGACTAATATTAACAATGATCAGCCCTCTGAAATTCATACAATTTACTATAACTGCTATGATTTCACAAAGTATTCAGAGTTTAGAGTGGTGAGTGGGTGGGTGTTTGTTGCCACCTGGTTGATTAGAGATTGCTGTCAATGTTGGTGGTGGTGGCAAGCTCTTCTGGCTTTGTTTGTTTTGGACTACATTTCCCAGCATTTCCTATCTCATTGATCTTCATACAGTTTCCAGTGGGGGCTCCCATTGGAACTCTCCCATTTCCTACCCAGGTTTTACTGTCAAACTGTTTGTGTAGTGTGACATACGGCTTTTGGAGGTGTGTTGTGAAATGTTTTATAAATGTTTTTGAAGTGTTTTTGAAAATGTGGGTTGCAGTTCGGCTTGGTCTCCTGCTTGCCTAGCTTGCCAAGAGCTATAATCTTCTCACCCATATGGGGGGGAGGTCATTCAGATGTAGGTGATGGTGCATAACGCCCCCCCTCCCCAAACCACTCACAGTCTGGAAGCAGCAAACCCCTAACCTAGTCTACATTTCCTCTCCCCTGCCCTGACCGTCCTCCCCTCTGCCCCCCATCCGCAACACCGCACACTCTTGTATACAGACACAGATTTAAAGTGTAAATGAATTTATTTTAACATAACCAAGAGAAAGAACAAAGCACTCCTAGGTGTTGTTGTCAGCAATATATCTTGCCAGACAATTATGCACAAGGGCCATTCAACCAGTCTCTCCTTGAAGATATCTCCTCAGTCTCTGTGCTGCTGCTGCTGTCCAAATAAGTCTCTGTTGTCTGGCCACTGCCTGTCATGCTTCTTCATCCCACGACTCCTTGAAAACCTCTCCGCAGCTCTCATAGATATTGTGCAGCATGCAGGCTGCCACTACAAAGGCTGTGATATTTTCTGGCTCCATCTCGAGCCAGCACATAAGTGCCCTTGATTTTGCATTCAATTGACCAAACGCCCATTCCACAGCCATCCTGTATCTGCTTAGATGGTAGTTAAAAACCAGCTTCTGTGGGTCAATGATGTTCCCTCCATAAGGCTTCACGGGTCAGGGCTTTAGGGGGTAAGCAGCGTCTGCTAATATAACCAGGGGAATGTTACTGTCTCCTCCACGCTGGATGTATAGTGTCCTTTCTCCATGAGGCCAGGCAGAGGAGAGTTTCTGAACATGCACGCATCATGCGTGCTGCATAAATGTTCGTGAGCCAGCCCTGGTGGTCCACCATGGCTTGCAGGATCACGGAGGCATATCCTTTCCTGTTTGTGAAAGCCTTCCCCATCTCCACAGGTCACAGCACTGGGATATGAGTGCTGTGTAAAGCCCTCACGTAGTTTGGGAACCCCTTGTCATTGAAGCCATCTATAACTTGGTGTGAATTTTCCAGGTGGATAATTTTGTTTGAAGTGATTTCCCTTAGCAGCTGGCATACGTCAAGAGTTGCCAGCCCACATGTGCAAGCAGCCATGCCAAACTGGTTTGCCATGTAGCAGAGGCTGGATGAGCTGTTCAGTTTCAAGATGGCCATTACAACCCTCTTGTCTGATGCACGTTAGTGCCCTGACTCGTGAAATGGGGCTGCAGCATCAAGATGATATAATAGAACATCTCCCTTTTCATTCAGAATATCTCCAGCCACTGCTGGTTGTTCCAAGTTGTCAGCACAATCCGCTCCCACCAGTCTGAGCTGCTCTTCTGGGCCCACACCATGTGGATTCTGGTCCTTCTCAGGTTTCTCAACAGAGCCTGGTCATCTTCCACTTCTTTGCTTTCCTCTGGGTATTCCACGTTCTCTGGGTACCTGTATCTTCTTATTATTATTCTGATTGCTGTTAAAGCAGGAACACACCTTGCCACTGAATACTCTAATCATCATTCCTATCCTTCTGAAGCATTGCAGCAGTAATCCCCAGGTAAACAGCATTTGCAAAAGCAGTACTGCCACCTCCTCCTTCTCCTACTCACCCATGTTCTCCATATTCTCCATGTCAAAGGACTCTTCACTGGGTTGTTCTCTATCTTCACGGGTTTCATCCTTATTCTCCATTTTGCCCTTCTCCATCAGCAGTGGCTTCTCATCCATCTGCACCAAGCCGGGGGCAAAGACTGTAGGATGTTCTGTGGTCTAGAGCTTGGTGTAGCTACTTTTTCAACACTTCACCTCAGCACCCTGGGGCATCGGGGCTTTTCCACATTCTTTCATCCTGAGCTTAGCAGCCACTGGGGTTCTGATCTAATCAGTTTGCAAACAAAAAATGTCTTGCCTACTTTTCTCCTGTTAGGCTACTGAAAACTTTTGCCACTTCAGGGGAAACAGGCTATGCTTCTGCAATAAAATTATTTTGCACAAGCAGGCTGGTAGGTATTGATTTTTGCAACATTCTGGGCCATTGAGCAGCTATCTCAAAGTACAATGGCCTTATTTAGCCCATGCTCAACCCCATCACCAGGTCTTTGTTGGTAAACTGGGTGCTTCATCACCTTTGGATGTTTTGAAATTTACAGGTAATGACTTCACAATTTTTGGAATTTTCCCAGACCATCATGCAAGCACAGACTGAGTATAAAGGCACCTCTCCACCCAAATTTGGCCAGCCCTTTCTCATGAATCACTTGCGCTGTTGACCACAAACTGCTTCACCATGTCTCAGAAAGCCAGGGCCAATAGTATGGAGTCGACATCCCAGGAGGGGATGACCTGGTCTCGACCTGGAAGGGTGTGGGCAGTGGGGTCCCTCAGGGTTCGGTCCTTGGACCGATACTCTTTAATGTCTTCATCAGCGACTTGGACGTGGGAGTGAAATGTACTCTGTCCAAGTTTGCAGATGACACAAAGCTATGGGGAGAAGTGGACACGCCGGAGGGCAGGGAACAGCTGCAGGAAGACCTGGATAGGCTGGACAAGTGGGCAGAAAACAACAGGATGCAGTTCAACAAGGAGAAATGCAAAGTGCTGCACCTAGGGAGGAAAAATGTCCAGCACACCTACAGCCTGGGGAATGACCTGCTGGGTGGCACGGAGGTGGAAAGGGATCTTGGAGTCCTAGTGGACTCCAAGTTGAACATGAGCCGGCAGTGTGACGAAGCCATCAGAAAAGCCAATGGCACTTTATCATGCATCAGCAGATGCATGACAAATAGGTCCAGGGAGGTGATACTTCCCCTCTATAGGGCGTTGGTCAGACCGCAGTTGGAGTACTGCGTGCAATTCTGGGCGCCACACTTCAAGAAGGATGCGGATAACCTGGAGAGGGTCCAGAGAAGGGCAACTCGTATGGTCAAGGGCCTGCAGACCAAGCCCTACGAGGAGAGACTAGAGAAACTGGACCTTTTCAGCCTCCGCAAGAGAAGGTTGAGGGGCGACCTTGTGGCTGCCTATAAGTTCATCACGGGGGCACAGAAGGGAATTGGTGAGGATTTATTCACCAAGGCGCCCCCGGGGGTTACAAGAAACAATGGCCACAAGCTGGCAGAGAGCAGATTTAGACTGGACATTAGGAAGAACTTCTTCACAGTTCGAGTGGCCAAGGTCTAGAATGGGCTCCCAAGGGAGGTGGTGCTCTCCCCTACCCTGGGGGTCTTCAAGAGGAGGTTAGACGAGTATCTAGCTGGGGTCATTTAGACCCAGCACTCTTTCCTGCTTATGCAGGGGGTCGGACTTGATGATCTATTGAGGTCCCTTCCGACCCTAACATCTATGAATCTATGAATCTATAAGGCTGATACCTCCAACACCCATGGACCCAACAAGACCCAGGCAGAACTGGAAGACTTAATCAACATTTGGTTGGAGCAAAGGATCATAGACAGGCTGGAAAGTAGGAAAAGTAAGCCTGTTTATGTCAAGATAGCAAAGGCATGCAAGTGCAAGGGCACAATCGTGACGACCCAGCTGTGGTGCAAGATCAAGTCCCTGAGATCAGCATTTTACACAGCCAAAAAAGTGAACTCTCATTCTAGGGCAGGTCACAGAATTGCTCCCTTGTATGACAAGCTGTCCATCATTCTCTTCAAGGATGTGGGCAACAACCTGAGTATGGAGAATTTCAGCACCAGGGCTGGACAGGAGGAGAAGCGGAGGAGGAAGAGGAGGCAGCAACAGCCCCTCCTGAGGGTGAAACCATGAGCATATCTCAGCTATATGCAGACCGCTTCCTGCTCCCTGATAACTATGACTGGCAGGAAGATCCATCAGTCACCATACACTTATTGCCACTTAGCCGCTCTGTTCCACAGACTAGCACAGATGATGAAGCAGAGAAGGTGGAAGGTCAGGAAGAAACCCATGAGACTGATCCATCATCTACTACTATCGAGACCCAAAAACATGCTGGACCTAGTAAGTCTCTTGTAATGAGACTCTTGCCACTGCCAGGCAACTCCCAGATTCGTGCTTCTTGGGCTTGGGGGTCTAGGGGGAGAGGGGGGAGAAATTTGTGTGTTGCTGTAGGTGGGTTGCCATGTTCTTTTGGTGGTGGTGCATGATGGATTCAATAGTTCATAATGTAACAGTTGCTAAACTAATTATATGTGGGGTTTTTTTGCAGCTAGCACAGGCAGTGGCAGCTACGGACCTGTTTCTGAAGCGGGTATGTATAAGTTTTGAGCAGTAGGAGTGGTACCCCACTGTTGTGGCGTCTGTTTCCATACCCGCTGGCATTTTGTGCAGCATAGTACACCCCACTGCATAGTGGGGATGGGGAGGGGTGTACTTTCCTCCTCTTGGAGTGGAGGCGTTGCTTTTTTCTTTGTTTCTTTGTTCACCGTGACCCATGCCACCTGGAACAGCCCCCCGCTCACACTACAACAGAGTGCTGCAGAGATTTTTGCAGAAAGCAGCGACGGTCCCGCGAAACCTCACTCGAGGTTTTGGCAGAGTCCTTGAGTCGCTGAGTAAGGATGACGCCATCCTCGAGAAAGTGTGAGACACCATGCGGAATTTGAAAGACATGATCAATGAGTCCCATGTGGAATTACAGAGGTCACAGGACAGTTTCAATGATGTCTTTCAGAATGTACATAACTACTCTTAAATAAACGGGTGCCACGCCCAAAAGGGAAAAGTCAGTCCACTCAGTCCATTTGGCCTCCATGCAGGAAAAACCAGGATGGAGAATTACAGTTGAGCCTGTTCCCCCTAACTCAGTGGGGTCACGGGAGGGCTGTACAACTGTCAGCAGGGCCAGGAGGATGCCACTGTATTTCAAGAAGACAGGGGCGGTTCAGGGTCATGGTGGGGAGAAGGCAAAGAAGCACAAGTAACTGCTTATAATAGTGTGTTCCAAACAATAAAACCTTGTGGTTTCCTGGCTTTCTCTGTCTGCCTCCTTACCTACCTTTACACTGTTTGGTTAGGGAGGTGGATTGCATTCATTGTTTAGGTTCATTTGTCTGTTCATTTTCACTGCTGCTTGCTGCATGGGGCTGGGGGGAGAGGGAGGCTGGGGTTGGCAATCTCTCTTGCACAGGTACACAGGAGGGCTCCAGAGGTAAACAGGTGGGCTTCCTGGGTGGGTCACAACACACAAGTGCTGGCCTGCACACCAGCATTTTGCAAAGGCAGCATCCACTCTGTAAAGTTACTTTTGAGGCATATTGCTTCTGATTTCACCTCCCTTAGCTGAGAGAAGGGAAGTGGTGTGTCACCCCCCAGCAGCCTAGCATGCTTTTTGGCAAGGCATCAGCCACTTTGCATTTCCCACAGGTGCTCATGGCTTCCCAGGCTGTTTGGCTCACCCTTCACAACCTTTGCATTTTCCCTAGATGGAAATTTTGAAAATGTGCTTTTTCAGCATTCTTTTCACACTCTTTTCCAGCCAGCTGGCAGTCACTGTCTCCTTTGTTTTGGAACACCAAAGCAAGGCTATGGGTTGGGGAGGCGGCATGGGATTTAAGACCTGATTTGCTGGGACACAAACCCAGGGACTTTGCAAACTTTTCTGCCTTCTTTTCATGCTCTTTTCCAGCCTGGTGCCAGAAAGTCTGTTTTGTTTTTTTTTTCACACTGAAACAAGGCTGCCGGTGGGGGGTGGGGGGAGTTTGCCCCACTGAAGGACTATAAATGGGGGGAACAGAGGTTGGGGTGCACACTCGATGTATCGATGAGGCAGGTTTGAGGTGGGTGAGGGACTGCAACATAGCAGGGGCAGAGAAGGACTCATCCCAGTCATGAGACTTGACCCTGGAGGGCACAGCACCATGAATCCAGGATTCAAGAAGACTTCAGGCTTATCAAGTGGGGTTCAGTGAAGCTTCAAGTGGTATTTGATGCCTGTATCTCTGTAACATGTGACTTAAAAGAGGACATGGTGATGTGCTACATGCCACTTTTGGTAAGTGACACCTGACACTTGTTTGTGCCCTGAGGGTGGCAGGGTCATCCCTAAGGGGGTGCAAATAGAAGGAACCACCCTGGGCACAGTGCTTTGGGAGGCCCCACAGAGATGGGAAGAGTGGATGGGGAAAGTGCTCAGCACAGCTGCTGGACTCGCATCCGGACAACTCCCTTCTCTGCCCCCTGTGGCATGCAGGATCTGCTCTACCTGAGGGGGCGGGGCTAATTTGCCCAAGGCCCTGCACCAGTGATATACTGTGGGTCTCCAGCACCTGGAGGCCAAGCCCAGTGTGCTTGTGCCCTCTCTCCTGCGTTCCCCAGACAAGCTGCCTTTGACAGCAGCTTCTTCAGTGGGGGGGGGGGGGCGCCCCCCAGGCACCTGCCAATGGTACTCCCTTGTAGAAGCTTTCTTCTTGGTTGCTGGCCGAGGCCTCTTACAAATTCTCTCCCAGGGTCTGGGTAGTAGGCCCATGCCTGTGGGCTCTTCAGCCCACTCATCTACTTCTGCCTTTCATCTCTCCATTGTACCTTGTAACGTTCAAATTGTTGCTGGACACAAATGCAGCTGAGGCTTGAGTTTCTTTTCTGAATTGTGGAGGCTTGCTTCTTGGTTGCTGGACACAGCCTCCTGCTTTCTTCATTGGCTTTGGCCTGAGCATCAGCTCAAGTATAGTAAGAGTTGTTGTCTTCTGACTGGAATAAATACTGAAAACATGTCTTCAGGCTCATTTCATAGTCTTCTTGCCCTCCTCCTGGTTACTAGCCATGCCCCAGCAAATTCAGAATGGGGTACATGTCTTCTGACTGGGGAAAAGCTTCTTGCTGGGGAAAACCCACCCTGCCTCCTGCATCAGCACAAGCTGCACAAGTTCTACAGGCCCATTTCATTCATTGGTGCAGCTGTTCTCAGGATCTATGACCACTGCAGTGGCATAGGACTGGGGGCACAGGTGGGGCCTTCCTTATCACCAACTCCTTGAGTTTCTTTTCTGAATTGCAGAGGCTTTCTTCTTGGTTGCTGACACAGCCTCCTGTTTTTTCACTGGCTTTGGCCTGAGCATCAGCTCAAGTATGGTAAAAGTTGTTGTCTTCTGACTGGGGTAAATACAGAAAACGTGTCTTCAGGCCCATTTCATTGTCTTCTCACCTGCCTCCTGGTTACTAGCCATGTCCCAGAAAATTCAGACTAGGGTACATGTCTTCTCAGTGATGATGCACAGGGGGTGCATGCTGCACTCACTGTCAGGCTACATTCCCTGTTTAGGTGACAGGCAGGGGGGCATGTGCCCACCCTGTGAGTGCCAGCTGGGGAGTGAGGCTGTCAGGAAAAGCAGCTGTGCTCTTTCCGGAAGTGGCCATGGGCCTTCTGGAAATGGTATGGCCACCTTTTGGTGAGTGAGATTGGCTATGGGGGGACTCCCTCCCCCCTAGTCAGTGAGACTAGCCTCAGGGGGACACCCTGGCCCTGGTCACTGACTGGTGCAAGGGAGGGCATGTACCTCCCCTGACTCAAGAGGCACCAGTCGTCCATGTGTCTTCTGACTGTACCAGGGTACATGTCTTCTGACCCACCACTGTCTCACTGATGGTTCTGTCTCCTTGAGTTTTATAAAATATTGTAAAACCTCTACAAAATGACACCTGCCTGCCTCTCTCTTCCCCATCCCCCTCTTCCTCCCACCCTCCCTCCCTCCCTAATCTGTGTCCAGCAAAAATTCAAAAGTTACTATGTAATGGTGTGACAGGTCGCCGCTCTAGGCCGCCCTCAATGTGGCCCACACACTTGTCTCTGGGGCAACCGCCCGCCTACTCGCCTGCCATGCCTTGTTATTAATTGATTAATTGTTGTTAATTAGCAGGAGGCTGCTCTTGTACTGCCCCGCTGCCAGGGGGCGCTATCTGCAGCTCTGTTTCCTTCCCTACACCACAGCCCACACCTCGCCAATGGAATAGATGTTATGTCTCAGTCTACGCACTGGCCCCCTCTTTTGCTCTCTCTGGGCCTTCCCCAGTAGTGCTGCCTCCTCTCCAGGGCTCACCACTCCCGCATTGGGGCTTCTCTGTAACTGCCCCCTCCTCTGGGGCTTTCGCCCCCTCACTGGGTGTTCCGTCCTCTCTCAGGGACTTCTCTGTCAACTGCCCCCTCTCTGGGGCTCCCCAACAGTGCTGCCCCCATTTCGGAGATCACCACACCCGCACTGGGGTTTCTCTGTACCTGCCCCCTTTTCTGGGGCTTTTGCCCCGCTCAGGATGCTCCACCCCCTCTCAGGGCCTTCTCTGTCACCTGCCCCCTCTCTGGGGCTCCCCAGCAGTGCTGCCCCCTTTCTGGGGCTCACCACACCCACACTGGAGCTTCTCTGTAACTGCCCCCTTCTCTGGGGCTTTCACCCTCTCTCAGGGTGCTCGGCCCTCTCTTGGGGCTTTCTCTGTCAGGCCACCCTCTCTCTCTGGGGCTTCCGCATGTTGCCTCCCTTGGGCTCACCCTGCCCTCACTGGGCTTCTCAGTAATGCCCCCTTCCTGGGGCTGCTCAACTGCCCCTCCCTGGGGCTGGGGTCTATGCACCACCAAATATTGCACCCTCACTGGTGCTGGGGTCCTCACATTCCACTGTGAGTCCCCTATGAGGCCTCCTCCATCCCCTGATAGCCTCACCCAAACCACCGGTCTAACAACAAAATGAAACAGAAACTCGAGTCTCTTGGCTATAACCTAAACCTAAGCCGTCTGGCTATAACAATACTGCCCAAGCCTCTTACAGCTGCCATAAGCTGTACCTGCGGTCAGGCTCCTTCCCGCATCCTGGCTCAGGGAGCTCCTGCCTCTCTGGCTGCTGGCAGGGAACCACCTCTGACCTCAGCTCCTGGGCTTTATAAGAGCCAGGCCCTGCCCCTTAGGGTCAGCTGACCTTCTCTGGTTGCCCTGGCAACCCACAGCTGGGCTCCTTATTCCCTGCTAGGGCTTCTTCCCTAGCAGTTTTCCCCTCTGTGGGAGCAGGGCATCTCAGTGCTCTGTGACAAATGGATATTAGCATGGCCTAACTCATCCAGACAGTATTCTTTCTTGCAAGAAATGCTGGCTGCACACTAGTGCTGGCCAAGCATTCAGCCTCCCTCCATCCAATAACAGTCCATCCTGCAACTTTCCAGTAATGTCATGACTCCATAAAAGTTGTGCAGTCATCAGCTCTCCAGAAACTACTCCACCCACCCCCCATTGGTCATGCATGCCATGTAGACCAAAAATAAAACACTGCTGGGACATGACCAGGAAGGGCCAGTAACCAGGCTGCCTGCCTGCCTGCCTCCTTCCCTCTTGCCTTCCCACAATGCAGCGCTCACCAAGTGACATACTGGATGTGATTGGAGAAAGGGTACACCCACACTTAGTACACAACAATAGTTGTTTGATAGTAGTAATACTGAGGGGAATATCAAGAGATTATCAAGGGACCTTGAGAACATATTGTGAAGTAGTGTTTTATCCTATTGTTTGCTGGCAATGGCTATACTGCAAAAAAATGTATTCACCAGTTGACTACCCCTGGGAGGAGTCCAGCATAGCCCAGCACCCCTCCTGGGGGTGCAGGCCTCCAGATCTTCACATCAGAAAACAGGAGGCTGCCACTGCCGGCAAGTGTCATGAGTTTTGCTTTGAACAGTTTGAGGTGTAGTTTCCTAGAATCTTCTGCATCTATCTCCTTTAAATTTGGCAAGATTCATGCCCTCAGAAGGGGCTACCATCCCTTCAATTTTCATCTAAATCAGGCAGAAAATGACAAAGGTTTAGGTATTTTTGTGATTCCCTATTATACCCTATGGGGGAAATGTCAAAAGGCATCAAAACAGTTTCAACGACACAAAATGGAACAGTGCTTCAAAAGAAAATGAAATGATGAAATGAAACACTGTCCCTTCAAAATGGTGAAACAGAAGTTGAAATGAAACTGTTGTTTCACACGGTCCTAATGGACAGGAGCCAGGACTCTATCCCTCCTCTGGTGTGGGAGAGAAGAGGGATGGTGGCATATAGCTCAGAGGTGGAGAAACCACCATGTGGCTTCCCTCAATCCACAGTCACAGAAGCCAGCTAGGAGGTGTGACTGGGTGTGGAGAATCCTGTTTGAAGTGGATGGGCTGGAGGGAGAAGTAAAGAGAAAGGAGTGAAAAAAAAGAATAATAAAAAACCCCAAATTCTTGCTCATATTTCACTGAACTGGGTCAGGGGGGAGTTGGGTTAGTGCTCACATGAGGATAGAGTGGAGACCTAGTAGACTTGCTGTGAGCTGAAGCCAGCAGGCTTGGGGTAGAACTGAGGCCCAGTGGGTTTGCTGCATGCATGCCACACCAAGGTAAAGCTGAGACTGAGTGAGTTCACTGCATACCAAACTGGAGCAAAATGAGACCCAGGAGGCTCCCTGCAGGCATGCCACAGTGGATCAGAGGTGAGACTTAGTGAGCTTGCTTGCGTGGGTTTGGTAAGTGCTGACAAAGCCACTTCAAATAAAATGATTAATTTCAAATGAATACCAGGGGGAATGAGAAGCTGAGCCAAAGTGAGCTGGCTGGCAGTGGAAGGGAGAGAGAGACTGGTGAGCTGCACTGTGGCACATAAAGTGGTCAGGGACTGCACATCTTTAGGGTAGGAGTGCATATTGGCTTGGGGCTAGAGCCATTCCCTGGGTAGTGAAGTTAAGGAAGGTTGAAAGTTTTCCAATGGAGCAAAGGAGTGTGAAGGAAACAAAATTGAGCATTTGATGTCCTGGGAGCAGACTAACAGTACCTGGAATGACTTGGACATAATAAATCAGAGAACCTTCTCTTTAATTGGCATATCTTTAAAATGTTTAGAGGGCTTTTAGCATGGTTAACACTGTTAAAGGGATGAATGCTCCTGTTTAAATGCCTTTTTGATGGTTTAAAGGTAACTTGCAACACCATAGCCATGAAGCCTCAGTCCTTTTTTTAAGAGTATCCAAAGAGACCTCCATACTACTATTATTGATAGGAAGTTACAATGCTTTCCTGATAAATGGGGAACCTATTTTTAAGAATTCACTTAATTATATTTGGGGCGGAGATCTGAAGACAGGTCCCTCACATCCTAGAAGAGGGCCCTAACTACAACAGAGGACGTTTTAGAACAAAATAGAGAAATTAATGCTAATAAATTAGCAGGACTTGATGATATTCACCCAAGAGTTCTGAGTCCCTCAACACAGACTTTTAAAATAAACCACACTGCTGTAGGGTTGGAGGAAAGGTTATTTTGTGGATTGAGAGGTGGTTAAAAGATAGGAATCAAGCAAGGGGTAGGGCTAAATGATCATTCTTGAGGATGGAGGAAGTTCAAAGGTGGGTGTCCACAGGGATCTCTCTGGGCACCATATTGTTCAACATTTTCATCAATAACCTAGATATGTGTGTGCACTGTAAAATTTCCAAGTTTGGAACAATCATCTCAAATCTTTGCCATCTCAATATTTGCTCCTTCTACCCAGTCATATAATAATGTACTGAAGAACACAGGTCCCTGAAAGATCCTCGATGACACTATTGTTTACCTGCTTTCTACTCTAAAAAAAATCATTAATCCTGCCCCAAATAAGCTTTTGAAATGTAAGGCTTAACTAGAGTAAAAAATCAAACTTGCTCTGTTAACATTGTCGGTAAAACATCTCTTGTATTTTCCCTTTTCTCCAAGCGGTTGAACAGAATAGAGAAAACATATGAGGTAATATTAATGAGGATTTTCACTTCCCTGATACCTGCTGGAAAAAAACCCTAGCAAAACAAAATATTTCAAGCCTGTTATTAACAGATGTAAAGGACAGCATATTGTTCCACAAAGGGGATGACACTACTTAGTGGTCCTCAAAGAAAGAATTGGTTGTAACAATGAAGGTGATAGGAAATTGGAAAAGGAGTCTAAGGAAGACTGAAGAAAAGAGGGCATGCAACTAATGAAGTAAGGACCCTGGATTTCAAAGGGGCAAATTTCAACAAACTTTGGCATTTGGATGGGGCCCCAGATGGGTTGAAGGATGAAGGAGGTCCAGAAGGAAAGTTGGATTGTAAGAGGAAGTACTGAAGACTCAACCAAATTTTATAAAACCAGCTTCTTTGCTACTCAAAATCAGAAGAAATACAGTGAAAAAAGGGAAAGTCATTGAGAAACAATATCAAGAGATATCACTTTCTTACTGCTACAAGAAACACCACCTTTCAGACTGAGAAAGTTTGTTCCTTCTATGGATGTATTCAGTAATTTATTGCTCTTCTGAGAGATCTTGCAAGACTTCAAGTGTCTTGAGTTATAAGAGGGATTCTGGTGATATAAATATTCCTTAGTTACCTTTAGTTATTATTCTTAATGCAAGAATCCAAGCCTATATTGGTCTTAGGCAGTGGTGCTCAATCTTTTGACCCGGCAGACCAGGTGAGTGGTGGGGGCCTGGTCTGCAGGTCAGATACACTGCTCCCACCCATCCCCTGTGCTCTGGTATCGGGCTCTGTGGTTCCAGCACTGCACCTTCCTTCCCCTTACATATCAGCATTGGGTCCTGGGGGCCTGTAAAGGGGTTCCACCCTAGGGTGACCGTGACACCCCCGGAGTTCCCTCAGCTCTTGATACCTCTTTCTCTGAGCAATCTCCCCTTTGACTCTCCTGCCATGGATCGATGTAATTATAGTTTTAGTAAAAAGGAGGCTGCATCAGGGCTTCCTGAGCAATATCTCATACCCATGAACACAGGTATCACTTCTCATCACCTAAAGGGCATGCCCCCCTCATCTCTCCTTTTAGCCATGCCCAAGACTTGCAGATGTTACCAATCATTGGGTGTTAAGCTCCGTTGTCCAGTCCAGTCAATCCCTCATCCCTGAACCTTCAGCCCCAAGGTCAACTCTGATCAATTCAGGCCTCTAAACCAGGAACAGCTTCTGCCACTATTGGGGTTTGCAACCCCAGCGCCGTTAAGCATGCCAGCCCTTCCTTGGCTTGGGTCCCTGTACCTTAAACAACCGTCAACCCGTCTTGGGTTTAGGCCTACATTCTCTACCCATTCGGGGCTCATTATCTATAACAGATTCTACCTCGCCTTGGCTACGGGCTCCTGGTTGGTTTGTTCTAAGCCCTCCTGGTCTCTGGGTCCCTGGCCTTTGTTCTCACCTCTCATGGGCTACAAGTCTCTGACCCTGGTTCTCACCCCTTCTGAGCTATGGGTCCCTAACCCTGGGTCTCACCCTTCATGGGCTATGGCCCTACTTCTTGGCCTTGGCCTCTGTCCCTCAAACTCAGCCCCTGGTCCCACTCCTGGGCCAGTTGAGACCTCTACCACAGTCTCAATTGCTAAACCACCAGATTTGCCTATGCCAGCTCAGGTATTAGTCAGGAGGCTTGCTGCAGCCCTTCTGCTCAACTCTCCATGCCAATCTGAAAGGTCTAGAAGTCACATTTTCAATGTCTGTAACTGTTGCCAGCCTTGGCCATTTTCAAGAGGTCTAGACTAAGGTGCAGCTGTGCTGCTAAGCAGAAGGCCCAAAGCCTGTTTCTGAGTAACTGCAGTGTGAACTTTTGCAGATGTGATAACTAACTTGGTCAGCAAGTAAAGGGAACCGTCAAACACAATTAAACAAATCACAAAGCCTAAAAACAGGTAAGAAAAGACCATGAAATAATCCATATATGCTATATCATAGCTTTATCTTAAAATAGCAATAGTAATGATTATGTAACCATATGTATTATATGTTATTTTGCTATCAGAGATATATTTTTGTTAAAATGCTTAGATAATTTGTAAAAACAAAAACAGCCTATCAGAGAAGACCATAAAGTAAGGTAAAGAAGAAACAAACAGCTTTCCACAATGGTGAAGGAAAGGAAATAAGAAACCCTCCATCTTTCCCAGGGATATAAATTCCAAATCATTAACACCTTCAAAGTCCACAAAAGATCTGGTTCGGTTCACTTCCAAAAGTTTCAGTGAGACAAATAATTTTAAATATCAAAGGTCATTTATTAGACTACTAAAACCAGTCATCTATAAATATTGGGCATAGGCTGAAGAGAAATTTGGAGAACTCAGCAAATTCAAGAAGACCTTCTGCCAATCTCCATGCCACCATTCTCCCACCTCTTGAGTCTCTCCAGCCAGTGTAGGTGAGAATCTATATTGTGCTGTTGTGGGAAGCCAGATAGACTTTGGGATAAATGTTTTCTGCTTTAAAGTGCAAGCAAATAAAATGTTGGGCTGTAGACCTGTTTCTGCTTCTTTTTATACATAGCCTACCCACACGTTTACCTCTAATCTAGGTACCAGACCTATCTTTTGGCATCACTGCTTTGGTATAACGTGTCTTACTCTAGACCTATGCACTGGTGAAGCTTTTCCATATGCAGTGGTTGGAGTTCTTGTGTGCAGTCCTGGAGCCAAAGCATTCTCATGCCCCTTCTGCATTCTGTCCCTTTGCTGGCAGACTGTTCCCTGTGGGATTCCTGTCAGCATAATTTAGTTCAGGCTTTTTACAGTTACACTGAAACCTTTTTCTTCTCTTTTCCCCACTCACACATTCTATTGCCCTGTTCATTTTCAATCTGTGGAGGAATTTCACATAAGAACAAAATCCCACATATGGTGCCTGGTTAAAAAAAAAAAAAGAGAAACGGTGTCCAATGGCAGCTGCTCTTTTTCCAACTTAAGAAATAGGGTAGTAGAGGGTTAATGCTTAAAACTATAATGATGCTTTAAATTATTTTAGCCTGGGCACCTCTACACATAAATTTAAATGTGACTAAATTTAATGTGCATTAAGTGATTTTTGGCAGGTGTCTATGCATGCAGAGACTTGGGACTAACTTTAGCCCTGCCATTTGCCCCAGTGTCTACTGGGCGGGAGCTCCAACTGCCAGCCACATGGCTGTCAGCACTTGGAGCCATGTTGAAGCCAGATCCAGGTGCCAGCACTTGGCAGCCATCTTTAAAATAGAGCCGCACACTGTGACCTCTGGGCAGACTCTTCTTGTGGTGAGAGAAGCAGCATGGCATGGACACAAACAGTACATGACACCTCTGCTCCTGCCCCAACTCTGCTCCTGTCCCACTGCTGAAGCACTGAAGTTTGGCACCTAGGGCAAAGGCCCGCAGAGGAAGACTGCCCTCACCCAGTGCACAGATCCAGAGGGGCACATACCCCCCCCCCCCCATTCTTGCTGGGAGTGCATGCAGCACCAGGAGATACCCTTCCCCCATTCCCATCCCCCAAAATGTTTTGGTCACATGGGACTGTCACCCTGCTTGCCCCCTGCCCTTGCTGTGACACTGTCCTGGCCACTGCAGCCATCTTGCTGGCCCACAGCCATTACCAGCACCTGACTCATAGCCACCTTGCTCCTCTCAGTTCCCCAACCCTCAGTGACTTCCTGGACAACAACTGCCCCATGGCCTCCCAGGGTCCCCGCCACCACACAGCTGCTGCCGCCAGCCACAATAGCCAGGGCTCCAGAACACCACCTCTAGGACTGCCATCACACCCTTTCCACCAGCCCCACTGCCTTTGGTTCCACTGTGCCAGCCAGGACTGGTGGCAGTGCATCATTCAATGTGACTGGGATGATGAGCAGTGGCTCAATGCCTTCAGAATGATCCAAAGCAACTTTGATGATCTGCTGCACCAGCTCTGGTCCCACCTGGAGTGCCAGGACACTGAGATGCACCAGGCCCTCCCCACTGACAAACACCTGTCTCCGGCGCTGGTCAAGTTGGCTACTTCTGGCAGCCTGTAAGGTACATGTTTGGGGTGGGCAAGCCCAGCACCAGGGAATCTGTCATGGAGGTATGTGGCACCTTTCAGAACATGCTTGTGGACATGATCCTCTATGTCCATAACTCCCAGGTGGTGGTCGCCAGGTTCTGGGCACTGGGGTTCCCACAGCACATTGGGACTCTGGATGGGATGCACATCTCCATCATTTGCCCACCCCATTAAGGCTACCCCTGCTGTAGCTGGAGGGGTTTCCGTTCAGTGGTCCTCCAGGCAGTCATCAACCACCAGGGCATTTTCACACATCAGTGCTAGCTGCACAGGCAGCACGCACGATGCATGTGTTTTCCAGAACTTGGAACTGGACATGATTATGGAGAGCAGGAGCTCTGCACCAGGAGTAGAGGACATGCAGCTAGGTACTGTTGTCATCCCACACCTCCTCATTGGGGACCCAGCCTACCTGCTACTCCCATGGCTCATGAGGCCCTTCACCAGGCACCTGGACCCCCACCAGACCCATTTTAATCAGCGGCTTGGGAGAACCTACACTATAATCAAGTGCACCTTCAGCTTCCTCAAAGGCCACTGGTGGTCCCATGTGGAGTCCTTCAAGGTACCTGATAAAAACCTCCCCCAGGTCATCATCACAGCATGTGTGCTGTACAATATTTGTGAGAGCTGGGGAGAGGAGTTCAGGGAGGCCTGGGCAGAGGAAGCTTTCCAAGTGGAGGCAGCCTGGTCGTGGGAGCATGCACTGTAGCAGCTGTGCCAGCAGTGGGTCCCCTCCAGCGAGGCCCCAGATGAGGCACGTACCTGCCAGTGGAGACCAGGGTACCAGGTGTAAAAGGCCCTGGTGGACCACCCTGTGGAGCACTCCTCACTCTAGCACACCTGCCCCACTGCCCACACACCCCTTATCCCCTGCCAACCCCAAGCACAACTCTCAGAACATGCACATGGTCAAAAGAATAAAGCTTTCTTACCCTCACAACTCCCATCCCCATCCCTCCCCCACAACACATAGGGACCCCTCTCCTCTCTCCCCAATACACACAGCTCCTCCACCACCCTCTCCACCCACCAACAATAAAAAACCCTCTTTGCATAGTGACTATTTACAAAAGTCTCAGTCTTTCTGTCCCAGAGTGGGGGGGGGGGGAGGGTATGGGATGGGGTATCCTAGGGGACAGAATCCAGGCACAGGTGCCCAGCACCCCAGCCTCGGGTCATTCCCCCACGGGTCTGAGGGCAGCAGCAGCCATGGTGGGTGGAGGGCTTATCCTCAGTGGCTGGTGGCTTCCCCTCTGCCTGCCTGAGTCCAAGGCCAGCATCCCTCTGTGGTGCTGCACCTGGCAGCTCTGGGCGCTTTACCTTATTGCACCTAAATTTGCCATTTCTAATTCACATTAAGGGCACTCACATGTAGACACATGCCCATAATGCACATTAAAGTAGGTTAATGCATATTAACACATCTCATGTAGATACAACCTCTCTGGCAAAACAAATCTAAAGCCATCTCAAAAAATATCAGATTTCCATACACAATGGTGACATGAAAAATTGACATGCCTTTTCCTATTTTTTACCTTAATTAGTTTAGTCTGTCCTACCAGAATGTCACCAAAGAACAATACTTCAAGAAAATAATCCTTACCTTTATAGGACTGGGGATAAGAAACATTGCTTGAATAGCACCGCACAGTACAATCAGAAGCAGACCACACAGCAGGATGTGCATACCCCACTTTGCACTTAAATTCAACAAAATCACCATGGGGGATGTATTGTTTTCCTTTTGACTTCTCACTCAGCTCTATGCCACGGCTTTGCATTTCTGTCACATCAACAGTACATGGCTCTAGAATGAGGAAAAACAGGAAAGTTTGATGTCCATATTCTAATAAGACTCAGGGAGCATATACAGTATAATGAGAAGATGTCACATTACAATTATTATATTCCACCATTTATCACATTCAAGTGTTGCAGTCATAGCATACAGGGAAGTAGAGACTGATTAGGAGATGCTAAACAAAAATGAGGGATGAAAAAAACAATTACAAAATAAAATTATTACAGGGCATAAAATATTTAAAGCCTAGTCTAAGAGGTTATATGTGTTCTTTGTGTCTGTGCTGCTGTTTTGCATCCTAGGTATTGAAGTACCACAATGATGGATGAAGTAAACGAATCTGAATAGACCCTGAGCCCTGTACCAGTTGCATTCTTCTTCACTCCTAAGCCCACATCTATACAACTGTTTGGTTTCTGTTCTGAGAGCCTAAGTGAGAGGGTACAGAGGTACATGGATATGTCCTGTACATCAAGACCAAACCCTGAACAATATATCACCTGTTTTTTCCAATAATTACAAATTCCTTTTGCAGTTGTCCATAGAAAAAATGACTGGTTAGGAATCCTGGCATTGCCATTCTTGGCAAAAGTCAAAGTCCACTGAATCTAGTATTGTACTACTGACAGTGGGATGACAACAGATGACTCATACCAATTGCTAAAAACCCTACAGCATTATTGGTAACTGAGCTAAAGCAAGATTTCCTAGTTTTTCAAAATCTTTGTGGTTATCATTTACAATTCTGGATATTCTTTTTATACATAAACAAGCCTACTCTTTTTTCTTAGATCGTAGAAACTTCATCCCTCAAAAGAAATGTAAAATAGTCAGACTTTTAATAATAAAATCATTGTGTGTTACCACTTTTTGTAGCAATATTTTGAACCCAGAAAGCGTAAAATGTGTGCCTTTATGTATATCTACTGTAACAGGCTTGCCTTTCAGAGCTTGGATTGAGTCCCAGGCTTAAAATCTTGCTGGGTTGATTGGTGGAGCCCATCCACCAATCAGGAGGCAGCAAGAGGAGTTAAGTCACACCTCTTTTCTGAGGGGAGGGGAAGAGGAGTTCCCCCACTCCTGGACCTGATTGAAGACTGCAACACTGAGGTCCACAAGACTTCAGGGGTGGGAGTGCCAAGCATGAGGGAAATACATCCAGGACAGAGAAGAGAGAAGAGCGGGGCTTAGAAGAGCTGAGGAGAGCTGCTCAGCAGTAGCCCAGAAGTTCCCCTGAAGACTTTCATCAATGGGGAATGGTGGACGGCTCCAGTAGCTAGGCTCTCAGTGTTCAGCATGGTTTCCAGACCCTGGGAGCTGAGTGAGGCAGCTCAGGTCTGCAACCTCTGGCGTGTGGCCAGAGAGACAGTGCACAGGCCAGTGCATGGAGTAGGACCTTTGGAGTGCTTGGGCAGCTCAGATCCTCAACCCCCAGAACGAGGTTGGTTGCTCGGTGCAGGAGGCACTGCACAGAGGGTCCGGGAGCAGACCAAGCTTGGTGCTGCACGAGGCAGCCCAGGCCTCCAACCCATAGCAAAAGGTTATGTCCAGGTAGTCCAGGGAACCAGATGGTGCTCGGGCTACTGAGCCAGAAGACAGGACAAAGCCAGAGGCCCCAAAAGCCCTGCATAGAGGAGCCCTGTTCCAGGGACAGTGAGCCCCCGAAGCCCACTGCAGGAAAGAGAGCAGCTTGGCGCAGAGGACAAGGGCCACCCTCCAAGCCTGGGAGCTGTGAGTTACAGGGAAAAGAGGATTCCCACAGGGGAGGGGGAGTCCCCCCTGTTTGGTTAAGGGCTCCTGAAAGTGGAGGTCCCACTGGGAGGGCCCTCCTAAAGTTACCAGCTTCTTTGTAGGGCTTGGGAAAAGTCCAAGGGCATTGGGGTTTTCCCTTGGGTTTAAGTTTATCTTTAGGGTTCTTGTGCCGTAAGTGGTGTGATGTCATGCCTTATATTTTGTGAACTCTCACATTTGTAAATTAGTAGATGAGTAGAGTCCTAGGGCTCTGCTGGGACCCCCTGTTGCTATTATTCCACCTGTTGTTTATTTCTATTTACTTGTGGCTTATTTATTGTTCCTCCCATACTTATCTATAGTTTATCTGTTAGCTAGCTATGTTTATTTTTGCGGTTTATCTGCTTCAGGTTAGATACTTACCTGGGACTTACCTGTATCTGGAGCACTGGTATAAGGTTTAATGGCATTTACCCGGAGGGTATTGTTTGTTATTTGTTTAGCTATCTTATACATCTATCTATATATATTGTACATATGTTTATATCCATGTTTCTTTTCCTTGTGATAAGTTAATGTAAATACATTTGTATATAGTTAAGTCCCCTGACTGTCCTGGCCTGGTTCTATAGGGACGGAGGGAAACTGAGCCATCTGCAGTTCTCCCTTCCCCCAGCACACCTGTCAACTAACAATCCCCAAGAAGGGGAGTATGTATCCGAGTTACCTGGGATACACTACCATTTGTTAGCAAAAATTCCCTTAAAAAGTAAACCGTTCTTGTCATTGAAGGTCTCTTACCCACACAGGCTGGTGGTTTTGTTCAATTTCCATCATTACAAAAAGATGTATTTTGTCCTTCCAGTGTGTAAAAATGTTGGCATTTGTATTCCACAGAGGACCCAGAGGCATACTCTTTTTGGGAAAAACTAGTTATATCTCCATTATCAATAGCAGGTGAACGACCACACTTCTTTCCTGTTTCTACACAAAATCAATAGAAACAAAAACATACATTGAAAGCACAAGGTGAGACTTCATGGAAGCCACATCCCAGTGGTAGAGTGGGGCACTGTAAACACTGCTTCCGTGAGCAGGGTTTATTCCTGAGAAGAGCTGAAAGATAAGGGCAATTATTTGTATAGCAATTTAGGAAGAAGGACCATCTGTATATTTAGGACATTATGTTGGTTGCTTACAATAATTGTTATATTTATCAGATTAAGCCCTGCCCCCAGTGAAGACAATTATCCCACCAGAGTGGGACCAGGATGACACCCATTCATCCTCAAGATAAAAACCTGTTGATATTTAGTGCAAAGTATTCATAATATTCGGTGTATCCAGCAGCAGGGAAAGTGCTCAGAACCTGAGAAGACAGAGGTTTTCCTGAACAAGATTCTTGCTGTTTTAACCTTTATCTTCAAGCCAGAGAGAAAAACTAAGCATCTTCTTGGTCCACATTACCTCACCTTTCCTTTCCAGTCTACTGTCACCCACAGTTCTTTATTTTCTTCCTATTTTGAGCCACACTCTAGCTCACACTTCAGATTTTTTTTGAATGACACTTTCTTACATCATTTAATTCCAGAGAAATTCTTTGTGATTAATCATACTTACTTGGGATACACAGTGGAAAATGGATATTTCCATCAACACATGTCCTGACAGCAGGAACAGTGAGGTTATAGCCTTTACTGCAGGAAAACTCCACGGTTTGAGCACTCAGAAGTATAACTGTACGTCTTCGGTTATTGTGTATGAACAGATTTTTGTCCTCCAGCTGCTTCTTAGTGATAGTTCATGGGGCTACATGAAATCAGGAAAAGCTTAAATATGCTATTTCCAATCAAACATTCGTTCCATACATGCAAAAGCCTGATTCATTTTTTATTTTTCGTCACAATTTAACTAATATCTCACACTACAAGCAGATGCGGACAGGTAAGCTGTGAAGTAAGTTGCCAACTCAACACTTGGGAGTGAGCAAGGAATCTCAGTGAATCCATGCAGAGTTTGACAATGTAATGCCTATGTAATTTTTATTGTTTTCCACCATCCCTGGAAACATGAGTAATTGGTGTCTCTTGAGTCAGGGGGGAGATGTGCCCCCCTGACAGCAGTCAGCAATGGGGGCAATCCCACTGACTGGGGGGGTCCCCTGATGGGCAATCCCACTGACTGAGTAGGGTCCCCCAGTGGATGATCACGCTAACCAAAGGGGGGGGCCCTGGTGGCTGATCACAATAACCGAGGGTTCTCTACCCCCGATCACACTCACCATGAAAGTAGCCACACTGCTTCCGGAAGTCCCGCGGCCACTTCCAGAAGAGGCATGGCTGCTTTTGCTGGCAGCCTCACTCCTCAGCCAGCACTCGTGTGGGGACACTGGTGCTCCCGCCTGCCCCTGTGCCCGCCAGCTAAACGGGGAGCGCAACCTGGCAGGGGATGCACATGCACCCCCGTGCACCTCCTATTCATCGCCACTGCCTGGAAGGAAAGACATCAGGCATTTCTCACAACCTGATGGCATAAGTCATGCCATAAAGGTATGATGGAGGAATCTGAGGTGGGATTCTGTGGAGGAATTTGAAGAGAAAGGCATTTCTACACACAAGGAAGGAAGGCATGCAGCTCTGATTGTGCCAACATCATCCTAGATAAATAAAACATTGTACCCCTGGCGATAATGTGCTGTAAAATCCAGTGGTGGCAAATTAGAGAATTCCCCAATTTCCTCTTTGTCAAATATTTCCATCAGATGCCCCAGTGCAGCTTACAGAAGTAACCAGAAGGATGGCACCAGTTTCATCCCATATGGGACTAACAACTTCTTGGCTATGGAGCCAATTGCCTATGGTTAACTACTGAGGACTACAAATTCCCAAAAACCTAACCCACCTCAAGCAAAATACTTGCTAATTACCTAGACATTTTGGCAGTTGGGTCCAACTTCCTCCATTACATGTTATCCATTCAGATCCAGCCAGCATGTACCCAGGGTAGCAGCGGTACTGCACTCTGTCGCTTTCCTAGTATTTTGATTTTTCACCACTTAGAATGTCACCAAAATTGACTTTGGGGGGCTGTTCACATACTGGCACTATATAAACAGGACACACACAAAATGGATTATCCTAGGTGTAGTTAAGACATAAACACCTGAAGCTTTCCAGCTTGTTCAGTCAGGTTTTCTTATACAGATTTGGTAGATTCTGTAGTATACAAATATTTCCCAGAATATTGAAACCTAAAATAAGACTTCTCTCTTTTTCTCAGCAAACTTGCAGCCATTGACAGGGAGGTTGGAGGAAGGAGCACAGGTTGCAGGAATCAGGAGCCTGCAGCACACACAAGGAGGTTACTCTCTATGGGCATGGCTTCAACGCTTGTTGGAATTGCAGCCCCTCTTTTAGAAGAAACCAGTTTGACTTTATCTGTGAAGTCATGTTACTCAGGTTGCAACACCAGAAAACAACCTTTCCAGTTAAAAAATAATCTCTTCTGCAAGCAGGTTGCCCTGGTGTTTTTTTATAATTTAAGAACTATTTCTTCTCAGAGGCATTACCATTGATTTCATAAACCAGACTAACTGTGACACATCCAGGCTGTTCACAGGAATTAACTCAGTGAAAATGGCAGGGTGGAGAGGAGTAGACTGCTAAGTATGGTAAAGATTAAGTAAAGTCAGAAGACCATCCAAATACTCATCTTCTCATTAAATGTTAGCCAACCTGCCGCTCCCTTCAGAAACCATTTTTCTAATCTGATTTTTTTCCATTTAAGCATGCACAAGGTCTGATCACGCTAGCATCTACTTCCAAATTTTCAATTAAATTGGTAAGGTTTTTTCTCAGTTATTAGAGGAATATGGTTCCTAGCAGCTTATTGTCCAGGATCTGGTTTATTTGAAATTATTTCAATAGAATATTATAATGATAAGCTAGCCCCTATAGGGAAAGTTTGATGGTCAGAAATCAACCTACGAACGTAACAAGGATGCGGTGAATATCCAGCCTTGCTTCAAAGGCTAGAAACAGACCATGGTCTTGGAGTGCGTTCAGCTGAGGAGCTGGATGCCACACATTGCTGGGTGCCACAGTTCACCTTGGACTTAGAGTGTGCAAGCAAGGGGAAATCCCACTTGCATACATGCCCCCATCCTGGGGAACAAAGAAATCTCCTGTAGAGGATTTACCCAATACACAGCTTCAGTGCAAAAAGGAAAAACTCCCATAGGGTTCCCCTCTCCCTGCTTGCAGACATGCACCCTATTTCAGGGGGTATATATGTGCATGGGGGGAATCCTTCTGCAGGAGATTTCCTCAGTGTGTGTCTGTAATCAAGGAGGCAGGGGGGTTGGGGAAATCTCATAAGGCAGCCCATTCCCCATGTCACTGCCAGAAATAAGGATACATTCTGTATGATTACATAGTAAATGGTTCAATGTAAGTAGACTCAGAAATGAAAGTATTGTGCTGGACTTAGGAGTTCATCAGGTACAGTGTGCCAAGCAAGGGATACTCTAAGGGCATCTATACACTTGTTCTGGGGGCGGGGGAGGAGAGGGAGGTGGACTTTAATTAGAGTGGCTCTGAAGCATCTCATGTATCAACATCCCCATGCTTCAAAATGGTAGACAAGGTTATTTGGGTGAATCTGATATCTTTTATTAGACCAATTTTAATAGTTGGAAAACATTTTCTTAACGAGCTTTCGGGTTTAAAATCCCTTCGTCAGGCGGAGGAAGCATCTGCAGTTTGTGTGTGCTCTTCCTGGATGGAATGAATAGTCAAGAGGCCAGAGGCTGGTATGCATGCAAGAAAGGCAGTGAAGATGTAAATTGAGGAGTCAGTGGGTAAGAGACAGGTTGCGGGGGGGTAAGGGGGAGAAGGGGGATGAATGTAGCAGGTAAATAGTGGAGAGGTACCTGAGAAGTCACGTATCAGGCAGGTTGCAATGTGTCATAAATCCAATGTCTATATTTAGTCCATGATTTTTTGTATCCAGGAGGTTGATGAAGTGAAGTTCATATGCTCGTCTATAAAAAGTGTTTTGTAAGTTCCCTTTGAGCATTCGAACTGAGAGATTGGAGAGAGAATGGTTGTCTTGTGAGAAATGTGCCCCCACTGGTAATTGGACATTCTTGTCTTTAATAGATTTCCAGTGTGTATTCATTCTGGTGAGCAGTTGTTGTTTGGTCTCTCCTACGTATTTTCCATCAGGGCATTTGGTGCACTGGATGAGATATATTACATTTCTGGAGATGCAGCTGTAAGATCCAGGAATGCTGATGGCTCTGTTGTGGGGTGTAGTTATTGTGGGGTGGTGGAGATGTCTAGACAGGTTTTGCATTTCTTGTCATGGCATGGTCTGGATCCATTTGGTGTGTTCTGGGCTGTAGAAAGTTTGCTTCTGGGGATGAGGTTAGCAAGATTCGGTGCTTATTTGAAGGCTAGGATGGGTGGTTCTGGGAAGATCTCTTTAAGAATTAGGTTTCCTTCTAGTATGGGTTGCAATTGTTTGAGGATTTTCCATATGGTTTCAAGGGAGGAATGATATGTCATAACTACTGGCATGCAATTCATGGAGGGTTTTCTTTGGTACTGCAGCGATTCTTCACATGGCATCTGGGTGGCTCCTGACGTCTGACTCCCCAGGTACCTCTTCACTATTTACCCACTACATTGATCCCCCTTCTCTACCCCACCCCTAGCCTGTCTCTCACCCGCTGACTCCTCAATTTACAACTTCATTGACTGCCTTCCTTGCATGCATACCAGGCTCTGGCCTCTTTACTATTCATTCCATCCAGGAATAGCATACAACAACTGCAGATGCTTCCTCAGCCAGATGAAGGTTTTTTAAACCTGAAAGCTTGCTAAGAATTTTTTTTTTCCCAACTATTAAAGTTGGTCTAATAAAAGATATCAGATTCACCCAAAGAACCTTGTCTAAATATTTTGATGCTTGTCATACCTTACCTTCTGCCTGGGAAGAGTAAGCCCAGAGGATCTGAAGGAACATGTATCTCAGCAATGTCATCCTGAGGATCCAGAAAGGAAATCCAGCACCTGCAACAGCTGACATGATTCTCTCCTCAGCTGCTTTGTGAGGCAGATCTTCTTGTACCTCCTATTGCTACAGCTGTGGCAACTGACTCTTGATCAACATCAAGGTACACAGATAACATAGATAAAGTCCACCATGAATGCAGTCCAAGGTTTTTATTTATTTTTAGTATAGTTTTTCATTACCTGAAGTTTCCCACTCACCATTATCTGAGAGAAACTTGTACTGAGACAGACAATAGCACCATTTATCTCAGAGAAGTTTCTTTGCTGTCAGGGTCAGAAAAAACAGGTTTTCCTAACTCAGTATTTCACCTTCAGTAGAGTTAAGTCACATGCCCCAGCATGGTTTTCATCATGGGTGACTGGTGCCTCCTGAGTCTGGGGAGTCACCAGATCACTGACAGAGTGGTTCCCCCATCGCTGACCGCAGGCGGGTGGGGGGTGTCCCTGAGCAGCCAATCACCAATCCAGCTGCAAAACCGGTACTTTCAGTGGCACTTCCAGTTTCATGGCTGGCACGTCCAGGAGGTACATGGCCGATATCAGGGGGTGCATGTGCACCCGTGTGTACCCACTATGTGTCGCCAATGGTTTTCATTTTGGCATCCACAGTCAACTGATAGGGGGTGCACAGGGATGTGTGTGCCCCCCCGATGGGTGCCCCCCTTGACGGTCGACACTGATGCTTTCAGTAGGGCTGATTCCCCCCCCCCCCCCCCGACAGGACTGCCACTTTCGGAGTCTTCTGCGGGTGGCCCCCCAGATTCAGGAGGTACCAGTCACTCATGTTAGCATCTGCTGTGTACTTCCCTCTTCTAAAATGAAAACTTAATAGCCTAAAAACAGAGTTTCTTGTACTATAGGCAGACAGCCAAGGACTTAAAATAAGTTTTCTTGTTGGCTGCACCATGTCTGGACTTTTCTAAGAGTTGATATCTCAAGCCATTCCTGATTCAGAAATCAGTTGAGAGGTTCCGTCGACTTCAAAACATTTGAGACTCACCCAGATAGTTGGTATTCATTGAAGTTTTCAACTTCCTAGTTAGGAACATGGGATAGCACATGAAAAACAAATGAAAGCCCTTCAACAAGAACTTTTACTGTGAAACCAGTTGGTCTAAGACCCCTAGATAAGAAAGAACAGTGGCTGTTCTTTCTTTTTACATGTATTTAAAGTCTTCAAAAGACTATCACATTTGTAATTTCTTATACAGGAGTTTAATCAGGAAGCAGAGGTGTGTTAGTAAAGTGTTTAGGCACCGTTCAGGCACAGCTTGGCTGTTTGTACTAACCCATTCCATCTTAGAATACAAACGAAGAATTTAAGCAATGTATGTGTAACTGAATACACCCCTTAACGCAGCAGGGTCTCTTCTCCCAAACATCCTAGCAGAATCTGAATGGGTTAAGGATTTCCATGGAAAGCCATAAAAAACTTTTCTCATTCCCTTTTGACTCTGGGAGGGACAGATAGAGAGAGAGAGCAACTATCTCTGACTGATCCCTTCATATTTCCACTGAACCAATTTGTAGATTACCCACATTCTACCTGAACACCCTGCCAAGTGGTGTTTCCCATTTTTTCCCCATTTGCCCTTTTCCAAGGGATGGAGCAGGAAGGAAAAAAGATTGTCCGTGAAAACTTTCATCATATAAGGGAAAGCATTTATCAAATATTGATTAGGAGGTAACTGACCACACAGAGCTTCAGGATTTTGATTAATCACATATTGTTTTGGTTTGTCTTGGCTTGGTATTTAGGGATTCTCGTCCAAGGTCTGTCAATGCTGTTAGTATTTACTTAGTTTATCAGGCTTCTCTTCTTTCTTCATGTTCTTCTGGGATGCCTGAGTACTATTTTAGAATGATTAGTTGCTGTTGTGAAGACCACAGGACATGGGCCATAGGGCATAGGCACTTATAAAAAAAAAAAGTTACCCTGTGTTCAGGACTGCATGATTTATAGGTTAGGCACTGAAACCCACAAGAATGAACAGCAGAAGTTTGAAGTTGGGAAATCAAAGTGCAGGTATGTCTGTACTGCTCAATTCCTGCACTAAGAAGCACTAGTCTGGAGTATAGTTACTCCATGTCCATTTGGAGTGGGGACCCTCTGGCCTCAAAGCAGCTTTTGGCCCCCTAGCCTTGAACATCTGTCCAGGCCTCATCTTTCCTGGCCTTGGCCCTTTTATTCTGGCTGTGCCTGTAAGCCCAGGTCCACTGCCCGGGACCTTGGTTCCTGATTCCCAGCACTGTCTTCTTTCCCATGTGTGCTCTGGGACCCTGGCCCACCTTGTACTCTGAGCCATTGGCCCTTATCTCACTGTCAGGGCTCAGGCCTGGCCCTCTTGGCTTGGGCCTTCCTTAGCCCACTACTGGGACTCAGGCCCCAGCACTCTCACCAGCAGCCCCTCCTGGATAGGTCTCAGAATCTGGAGTGCCTCCCAGGCACCCCTGTATGCCCCTCCCCCCCCCCCACATCCTCCTCTCCATCCACTACCCAGTTCTTTGGTTAAAAACAAATGGGGCCAGGCCCATGTGGCCAGTAACTGCCAGGACCCCATTCCTGGTTCATCTGCTTCAGGTATTAATACCCCCATGGTCTTATCCCACTCAAAAAAGAAGAAGAGAAAAAAAGGAAAGAGGGAGGAAATAGGGGTCTCAAACTGAGATAGACTTTTCTTCCTTGTATCTGAGGCTTTCCCATCACATAGTCTTTTCTTGCCTCTCCAATAAATAGGCAGGGAGAGCAATTTTCCTAGCTCCCAATTCAGCTGTACAGCTCTTAGCAGATCCAGGAGAAAGAGAGAAAAGCCCTAGTTGAGTTGTTCTTGTGTACTTGATGTGACATCACTCAAGCCTTGTCCAATTAGGGAGTGCCACGCTTCAGCCTCTCTCTTACTCAACCTGCTTAGAAAATATTCTGCTTCCTCTGGCCAATGAGGCCAGAGGGTTTTCCATATTTTGCCCAGATACAGGCCACAGCTTTCCATGTGCACAGCACATGGCCAAAACAACAGGGGCCATCTTACTCATATAAAGTTCATGATACACAACAACCAAAAGCACACACTTTACCATACTCAGCCTAAGTGGTTGTGGGTGTTACATTAGCATGGCTTCACACTCCATTAGATGGAGCTGGGCCAGGAGGCCCCACACTCCAGCTGCATAAACATTTTTGGAGGGTCCCAGGACTTGTGACAAGAACGTCCAGTTCCAGTCATGAGTAGGGGCCTATAATAGGCAGCCAAGGGCTCCTGTTAGCTTGAGTGAGAGACTGCAGCAGAAAGGGCCCCAGCCAGGGGTTAGCCAAGGGAGGGAAGGCAGCAAGGGAGCAACTGCAGCCTAGGCACAGTAAGTTCCTCGTCAAGGAGGGAAGACACACATGTGGCCAGTCAGGAGAGAACCTTACCAGGAGGGGAGGGACGCAGGGGATATAAGTCTGGGTTCCTGAGGCAGAGGGGAAATGCAGCCCTGAACTGTGCATGGAGGAGAGCTCCTACCACCACAGGAAGGCAAAAGATGGAAGCTGAGGACCAAAGGAGGTACCTCGGGGGACTAGGGAAGAAGCTCCTTAAGCAGCCTGGCTATTTAAGGCATTGGGATGGCACTTTTTGTTTTACTGTTACTGGCCACATGGGCCTGGACCCTTCCTTTTTCAATTGTGGTCTCTCAGCACAGTGGTAAAGCTGAGACTGGATGTCTGGGCTGTAGCCATAGGGTTGGACCCTTTTTGCTGTTTCACAGCTATTATATTTCAGCCTAGCTGTGTGGATGAACCCCAGCTATATTTCTGGCTAGCAGATTTGAGACAGGGTTAGACCTGGCACTTCCTGTTGATCCAGGCCTCAGTGCAGTATAGGCCTGGCTGGCTTCTGCTGGCCAGTTCATGCCCAGCAAGATAGGGCTGACCCTTCCTTCAAATTCTTTTGCAGTTTACTATTTACTTAGTTTATCAGGCTTCTCTTCTTTCTTCATGCTCTTCTGGGATGCCTGAGTACTATTTTGGAATGATTAATTGCTGGTGTGAAGACCACAGGGCACGGGCCATAGGGCATAGGCACTTAAAAAAAGTTACTCTCTGTTCAGGACTGGATGATTTACAGGATAGGTACTGACACCCAAAAGAATGAAGAGCAGAAATTTGAAGCTTGGAAATCAAAGTGCAGGTACGCCTGTACAGCAGAACTCCTGCACTAAGGAGCACTGGTCTGGAGCATAGTTACCAAACCATTTCCTTAATTCAGACCCTGGCGTCACATCACATGGCCCCTCCTCAATCACTCCAATGTCCTTGAACCTTTCTGTGGCACCCCATTTCAGACATACTGTTTAAGGAGTTCAGTAAATGCAATGGAAAATCAGTCCCCACAACTGTGCAAGTCAGTTGAAAATCATCTTGTCTAGGTTTACCACATTCCAGTGCACCAAAGTTCTCTTTCACTGTCCCAGACTGCCTACAATAATTGCTGTAACTCCACTGGGACAGGATCTGGGCCCTGGTCTGGGGATGTTTCTAAAGACACCCTGTAAATGTGAAATTCTGAGACCTTGGGGTTTAGCTTAAAGGCCCAACCACATCCCTCCACAGTTGAGGCAAACAAGAGGGGCTTCTGCCCCTTTGACGGCAGGTATAGTATCAGTACCCACGGTTGACAGGTAGAGTCTTCCCAGCTGTCACAACTTTGCTGTACCATTCAGCTCCAAACCTCTCTCCCCCCTCTGCTGCTTATCTCCTGAGAACAAGCTGAGATTTACCCCTCTGGTGACTTCTCACCCGAGTAAAATTAGTTCTACCTCTTTGAGTCTAGATTTGTGTGGCAATTCTAGACTCAGACTAGACTAGACCCAGAAAATAAAGTCATAGACCCAGCAAAGAAAGTCATAGGCCCATAAAAAATTAGGGTTGGAAGTGTTGGATAAATGACCAACACACAGGTTCAGCAAACCAAGGTTTATTGCACGGTATATGGATAACGGAGACAAACTTAGCAGCTTATATAAAAATCATTATTACCATTCACAACATCCATACTACACACCATTCATGCCATCCACACTAAGTCATCTATCCATGGCACTTGGAGTTACACTGCAGTGGTCAGTCGCAGGCTTCTTCAAGGCAATGGTCAGTTGAGAGGGGCGCTGGCTTCAATTCTCTCAATGTGTGGCTAGGCTGGTGTTGCTGGTTAAGGCATCCATCTGGGCTCGGCCTTCACTGCCCTGTTATCTTCCATGCGTCAGACTTCGATTGATGCCCAGAGACTTCTCCACAAATCACCACTCAGTTCTTTACATGTGCTCAACTTTTGGACTCAGTTACTGGTTACGTGCTGTCTTTACATTCCAGTCTGTTTTTCAGTTCTTATTAGTATCATCTCCACCTGCACTTCATCCTGATGGTTATCTCTGTTTACTCCAAATATTTCGTACCAGTCTGTCTAATACCTGCTGCAATTACCCAGCTATCAATCCCACATTCCCTCTATAGATAACAGAGTCAGGTCAGGACAAAAATAGTACACACACACACACACACACACGCACACAGATGAGTCCCTGTGTATATGGCTCAACCAGAGCCATGCACTCCTAAAGGGGTACGTTACCTTCTTAGGGTACTCGCCGGCCACAATTTGATGGTAACAATTGGAGAATTCTCTCCCTGAGAAGGAAAAACTGGGTTCATCATCAGGGCTGTGTCCAATAATCCAAAAAAATAAGTTATGGCCTGTAACAGAGCCTCAAAGGCCCTAGAGGCCTCCAAACCTAGTACCCCCACCACAGTCCTCTGGGTTAAGTAGAAGCTCCTGCTGTTAAGGCATCACATCTAGGAGTGGCTCTCAGTACCTTCCTGGATGACTCCCAGGAAGCCTCTATAGTCCATTAGAACCAAAAATGCAAAAATATGGACAGAAGTATTCCTCACCCCTAGCCTCCATTGCTCTCTGGTGCAGGGTTTCCCCTCTTGCTACCACTTGTGTCCTTTTGGGCTCTCCGCCCTGCACTCCCAGCCTATTAACGCTGGTTCCTGGTCCCTAGCTGTAGCTCATCCATTCTGTATTGAGGGGAGACACCTAGGCTGAGTTAACACCAAGTGATTCCTTCCCTGAGGTTATAAATAGCCTCAGCTGTTCCAGCCCCATCTTAGTGTTACCAAATAGGGTTTCCTCTTCCAGGGGTTCTGTTTCCTGTTGGAAACCTTAAGGGGGCAGACCGTCTCTGTGTTCTCCTGGGGCTCCCTCCAACACAGGCTTTCCTTGCTGAGATACTTCTCCCCTCCACTTAAGAGTGCTCTGCAGGTAAGGGTTATTTCCACGCTTCCAGACCTCTCTATGGGCTTGTTACGTTTGCTGCCTCTGAGCAGGTTCTGTACTTGTCCTGTTTCAACCACTCCTGTGTCCTGCCCCTTTACTGTTGGGGCTGCTTGACTTCCAGATACTAAAGGGAAGGAAGCGAGCATAGATTTTCCTCTTCCCACTCCCCCTAGATATATATAAATACACACACGCACACACATATATATACACTCACAAATATATATCTCAATATGTCTGGTTTCATACCCGGAGCCAAGGGCCCTGTTAGGCTGGGTTGAGGGGCCCACTTCTCCCCTTCTTTCCCCTCCTGTTCCCTTCCATCCTCTCCCCACCCTCCCCTCCTTGCCCTTCCTGGTGGGGCTCCTCACCACCAACCAAACTCTGCCCCCCCCAACATGCAGGGAGGTGGGATGCAGTTCAAGACTTTATTGACTGCTCTGCAGACTCCTTTCTGGGCATCCAGGGGCCCATCACATGCAGAGAAATTTATTGATGGCAGCAGTGATCTTCACCACTGCCAAGGGGGTCATTCACATGTAGTATTGGCAAAGATACCCCTCCAGGAAGCAGCACACTGTGGGGAAGTGTGGGCTTGCCTGGGTCACCATCAAATCTCAGGGCCCTGCGCCAGGTTCTCACATGTGGCTAGGACACCATGGCAATCATCGTCTGCAGGGTATAGCATGTAGGGCACCCCTTGGTGCACTCTTACAGCTTGTTGCAGTCTGTCTGGGTGACTCTGACCGGGGGCACCCTTGAGGCACAGGCCACACATGGCAGGGTCACCTCTCCAAAGAGATCCACAGGGTCAGGGGGCATCATCAGCTATGTATTCCAGCTGGGCAGGAGTCCCTCACCTCCAGGTCCTGGGCACTGCAGACCTGGTGGCATTGGAGCAAACTGTCTAGCTTGTAGGGAAGAAAAGGTGGGGGAGTTGATCTTTAGCTGTTGCAGCAACTGTCACCAAAAGGGAGCCCTGGCTTGGCCTGGGTAAGGGACAGGGAAAGCAGACTGCCTACAACAAACAGCAAGCAGCCCACCTGCCCCTGCTGTGGAAGTGGGGAGGGAGGGCTAACCCTGCCAAGGTATCCGGTATAACGATGCATGAGCTATGGCAGAAGTTGGCAGATGGGGTCCCTGAAGAGGAGAGGCAGAATGGTCACATCAGCCAGCTGCAGGTCCGGGACACCTGGTAGAAAGTGACCACCCTCCACTAGGGTTGGCAGGGAGTTCCATAAATATTTAAACTGCTACATGTATTTAAATGGGTGTCCAGGAAGGCTGGTTGTTCTTCAAGGGAGCGATCCCATGGGTGCAGAAGAAGACAATCCCATTGCACATAACAGTGGGCAAAGGGGCCAAGAAGCCCTCTTGGCTGAACAGGGAAGTCAGGAAAGCCTAAGGGCAAAGAAAGAGGTATACAGGCTGGAAACAGGGGGTAGCTACCAAGGAGGATTAAACTTCCCTGTCTTGCACTTGCAGGGAATCAGGAAGGCCAAAGCAGGATTAGAATTTAGGCTGGAGACAAAAATTAAGGACAACAAAAAGTCCTTCTTCAGGTATATAGGGAGCAAAAGGAAGGTGCAGGGTAGCACAGGACCCTAACAAGACAAACTAGGGCAATTGGTGACAGAGAGTGGGGACAAAGCTCAGCTCTTCAATGAGTTCTTTGTATCTGTATTCCTAGACACAGAGCAAAAAAAATCTCCCAGTTGGATCATAGATAGACACAGGAGGGGCACCAGCTCACCAACTGTTAGCACAGACTTAGTGAAGGGGTACTTGGAGGGGCAGGATGTGTTTAAATCAGTGGGCCCAGACGAACTTGATCCGAGGGTGCTGAAGGAATTGGGTCAGTGTCATAGCAGAGCCACTGGCACGGCTGTTCAAGCACTCGTGGTGCTCAGGTCAGGTCCCAGAGGTCTGGAAAAGGGCCAATATGGTCCCTATTTTCAAGAAAGGGAGGAAGGAGGAACCAGGAAACTATAGGTCAGTTAGTCCCACCTCTATCCTTGGGAAAATTCTGGAAAAAATCATTAAGGATCTCATTTGTGGGAGCCCAGCCGGGGAAATAATGCTGAAATGAAATCAGCGTGGATTCATTGCAGGTAGATCCTGTTTGACTAAACTTGTTTCTTTTCATGACCAGGTCACAAAATGCTTAGACACAGGAGTCATCTACCTAGACTTTGATAGAAAGAAGGCCTTTGATACAGTATCTCATTCTGTTCTCATAAATAAACTGACAGGCTGCAGTGTAGATGATTACACGGTCAGGTGGGTAGCAAATTGGCTTAGGGGTCGCACCCAGAGAGTGGTGGTGGAAGGATCGATATCAACCTGGAAAGATGTGGGCAGTGGAGTCCCATAAACCTCGGTCTGCCAAGGGTACACTTATTAAAAAAGGTTGAAACTCCCTGCACTAAGCTATTAGCTGAGAAGGTGGGAGTTCTGACAAGTATGGGAAGGGGCAATTCTGATTCCCCACAGGGAGAAACAGAATTGTAAACTTAGCATAAATGCTATACACACACTACTTAGATGTGTGAAGGGTAAACAGGATGTGACCCAGCATGAACAAGAATGGCAAATTGTAATTATCATCCAAAGTTTGCTTAATGATCCTCAGTGAAACCCTGCCTCCATTGAACTATAACATTATGGGTAATTTTTTTCATATGTAAGGGATCTTGAAATTTTGTGTTGGACACAAACATTCCCCCTGTGCTTTAAAGTACATCAGTAGAGGCAAGATTTTACACCTTCTGGATTTTCTAGCTCATATGGAAACTTGGGTAAAATTTTAAATAAAACCTCCAAAGTGGATAGTAGTCCATTCATATTGCGCTAAATCCTGAAGCCCTACCTGCTGTGTGTCAAGGTGCCATGTTAACTGCACAGCTCAAAGATACTGAGGATTTCATTGGGGATTACAAAATTTGAAACTAAATCTTTCCTCAGATATTGCTCAGGCCAAACTCTCTCTGAAATCCTGTGAAAGGTTATTTTAAAAAAGACCTCAGGATTGGAGTCAAGAGAACCTGTTAAAAGAGAATAAAATAAGACATGTTTTAAGCACTAAATGAGATGTAGACATGTTTAATATTTAAAAAGTAAAATCAAGTGAGTTTTTGTGAGTTTAAACATTTAACAAGAGACATCAATATTTTCTTAATGTGCCCGCCTCTGCTCGACTAGGCGCTCTCGAGCTGCCTTCACTCGGGTGGATGTTCTAGCTTGCCCCGAGCCCACGAGAGGGCCCCGGAAGGTGCCTTGGGTGGTGTTGGGAGGCTCCCTAACCTTGTCTGCCACGACTTCGGATGGAACCTCAGTGGTGGGGGTCTCCATTGACGCAGCCTCCAGGGTCGTCACGCCTTTGGCAGGCACTCACGGGGCTCCAACCTCCCCTACACCCTGGCCAATTGCCGCCTGCTGCTGCGGGTCTCCCAGTGGCCTTCCTTTGGCGACCCCGCTGTGTTTTCGGTCCCGTGCCTCCCAGTGGTCCCCACTCTGGAGAACCAAGCTTCCCAGGCTGGAATCCGCCTTGAGGGTCTCACACTCCCTGATTCCCTGCTGCCCCTAGCCTATACTGACCTGAGGCCACCACAACACAAAATGAGAGATCCTAAAGGAAAGCGAACAACAAAACAGAAAGTCAAGCCCTTCTATCACGCCTAGCACGGGATCTGACCCCGGTGCCTAAGCCCCGATAGACGGGCTGCCCTGGCTCAAAGTCCGTCGGGTGGTTTAAGGCTACCAACTCCCCCAGGTGTCTACTTTCCAGAACCGTGGCTCCCGCTCTCTAGGAGCCTTGTATCCAATGTTCACTCCTTCGCCGGTCCCGCTGCCGGTTCCTCCGCCGGCCCGTCTGTCGGCTCTCTCGCTGGGTCCGCTGCCGGTTTCCACACCAGCTACAATGCCCGCTCCCTTACCGGATCCGTAGCCAGTTCCTTCTTTCGCCTTGCTGCTGATGTCGTCTCCACCTTCTCCGTCGGCTCCTTTAAGAACGCAGCTCTCGCTGCTGTAGCCGCAGCTTTCTTCGCCGGCTCCTTTAACGGCGTGGCTCTCGCTGCTGCAGCTGTCGTTGCCGTTCTCACCACCACTGCCAATGCCACTGCTGCTGCCGTTGCCATAACTTCCCCCGTCAGGTTGGGTACACGGGCCCCGCAGGCGCAGGTCCCACTCTCGGGGTTCCCTGCGGGCTTTCCCCACCTCCCAGGCTGCTCCACTCCCGGGGCCGCCTTTTATTGCTGCCGGGTGGCGGCTCTTGCTGACGTCACCCAGCCCCAGCTGGATATAAGCACAGTTTACAAATCATGCTGGCGGTTTTCCCGCGTGCGTGTCCCTGCTTCCTCTGGCTTCTGCATGGGGTAAGTGTTTACTTCCACCCTGGTTTTGCCCCGGGGTTTCCTTCTAACCCCAGCATCCCTGGGACACAACCCCCTCCTCAAGATGCCTTGGGGCGCTTCTTCGGTCCCATTTTGAGTCGTACCTGTCAGGCTGGCCCATCCGTCTGTCTGGTCACCTCGGGCCCCTGTCTGGTCTTCCCCGTCACACCTGGATAGGAAGTCTGCAACTGCGTTATTTTTCCCAGTTCAGTGTACTATGTAAAACTTATAAGGTTGGAGTGCCAAGGCCCACCGTGCCAAGGCCCACCGGGTAATTCGGGCATTATCTGTCTTGGCTGTGCTCAGCCACCTTAGTGGGGCATGATCCGTTATCAGTTTGAATTCTCTGCCCATCAGGTAGTACCTAAAGTGGTCCACTGCCCACCGTATGGCTAAGCATTCCTGTTCTATAGTTGAGTACCTTCTTTCCGCCGGTAGCAGTTTGCAACTGGCGTACACTACGGGCCTCTCGCTGCCCCTGTCCTCCTGGGTTAGGACGGGCCCCCACTGCGGTCTCCGAGGCATCCGTCTGTAAAATGAAGGGCTTCCTGAAGTCAGGAGTGTGTATTGCCACCTCCTCGCAGAGTGCTTGTTTCAGCTTTTTAAAACTCTGCGTCATCTCCTCCGTTCACCTGACTGCCCCCGTTTTTCACCCTTTGAGTGCCTCCGACAAAGGTTCGGACAACATTGAGAAGTGAGGTACAAACCGCCTATAATAATTGGTGAGCCCTAAGAAGATCGAAGCTGGCGGCAGTTTTCAGGGGCCATGAAATTGCGGATAATTTCTACCTTGTCGGCCAAGGGTTTGATCATGCCCCTACCAACCAGAAACCCCAGATATTTTGTTTCCTTCTGAGCTAGGGCACATTTTAGAGGGTTGGCCATTAGCCCTGCCCGTCTCAATTCCATCAGGATGGCTCAGAGGGCTCTCTTGTGCTGTGCCCACGTCCGGGTATATATGACGATATCGTCTATGTAGGCCGCGGCATATTCGGCATGGGGGCCAGTATCCAATCCATTAGGCGCTGAAATGTTGCGGCGGCACCGTGTAACCCAAAGGGCATCCTGACAAACTCGTATAGCCCCCATGGGGTGCCAAACGCCGTCTTTGGCCGGTCTTCCTTGGCCACCGGGATCTGCCAATATCCCTTTGTGAGGTCGAGGGTTGATATATACTGGGCATCCCCTATTCTTTCAACCAGCTCTGCCACATGGGGAACTGGGAATGCGTCGAACATCGCCAGGGCATTTAATCGTCTGTAGTCGACGCAGAGCCTCAAAGATCCATCGGGCTTACGCATCAGCACCAGCGGGCTCCTCCAGGGGCTTCTCGATGGCTGAATGACTCCTAACTTCAGCATAGAGTCTACCTCTCTACGAACGGCTTCCAAGAGGTGGTGTGGGATGGGTCACCACCTCTCCCTTACTATTGCTCCGGGGGGGGTCTTTATAGCGTGAAACGAGTCCTGGACCCACCCGGGTTCCTCACGGAATACCTCCCGGAATTCCTCTATCAAACTTTGGGCCTCTTGCCTCTGCTCGGGGACCAACTCCTCCCCAATCTGGACCAAGGATCCTTCCTTGGTGGGTACGGCTTCTCCCACCAACTCCTGGGGCCTGAGGTCCTCGTTATCTGTTTCAGAAAAGGCTACCCACCCTTCGGGCTCCTTCCATTCTCATAGGAGATTCACGTGGTAAATTTGTTTCTCCCGAAAGTGACCGGGCCTATGTACCTCGTAGTCTACTGGTCCAACTCGTAGGAGGATCACGAATGGCCCCTGCCATTGGGTCAGGAGCTTGCTGGTGGATGTCGGGAGCAATACCAAAACCCTCTGGCCAGGTTTGAATTCCTGTTCTCGGGCGTGGCTGTCATATTTCTCCTTCTGACGGGCCTGGGCTTCCCTCATGCTCTCCCAAGCGAGATCCTGGGCCACCTTGATCCTCTGTTGAAACTTCCTCTGGTATGTCTTCGGCTCTTGAGATGAGCTTCTCTCCTGCTCCCAACCTTCTCTCAAGACCTGCAACAGACCCCGCGGCCGGTGCCCTAACACCAGTTCAAATGGAGAGAATTTCATCGTGTCTTGAGGGGTGTCTCTTAGAGTAAACAATACTAAAGGGAGGAGGAGATCCCACTTCCGGGGGTCCCCTTGAATGCAGCGTCGCAGTACCTGCTTTATCGTCCCGTTGAGGCGCTCCACCAGACCATTGGTCTGGGGATGGTAGACCGAGGTGCGGAGTTGTTTTATTTGTAACGTCCGGCACACCGCCCTCAAGACCCCGGACATGAAATTCCTCCCTCGGTCCGTTAATATCTCTTGCAGGATCCCCATCCTGGCGATCCATCTTATTAACTCTTCAGCAATACGCAGGGCGGTCACCGCTCACAAGGGGATGGCCTCCGGGTACCAGGTGGCGTAATCCACTATAACCAATATATACTGGTGGCCTGAGCTACTATGGGGAAGAGGTCCGATGACATCTAGGGCTATCTGTGAGAATGGGGTGTCTATGATGGGCATAGGCTGGAGGGGTGCCCATGCTGGATGCTCGGCTCTCGTCTTCTGGCACTCGGGACAGGCTGCACACTGACGGGCCACTTCCTCCCCCATCCCGGGCCAAAAGAACCACCGGCTTATCCTCGCAAGGGTTTTGTCCCGTCCTAGATGCCCCCCCATAGGGCTCGCATGTGCCAACCGCCAAATAGTCTGGCGGAATCGGGTGGGTACCACTAACTGTGAGCCCAAGGTCTCCCCCCGCCACTCCCCCTGTACGCGGTAGAGGAGGCGGTTCCTTACCTCGAAGTAGGGAGGCCCTTCAGGCAGTGGTGCTGGGATGCCTTGGGGACCTCGGGTATTCTCTTGCAGCTCTCGGATCTCTTGATCCTCCGCCTGTGCCTCCCGGAACTGCAGACAGCTGGTGAAGTTGTTGAGATCTAGCTCGTTTGCCTCGTCCGCCAATTCCTCATTCTCTTGTGTCTCACCCAGCCAACCTTCGCAGTCCTGGATCCTCCCATGGGCTACTTCTGTGTCTCTTACCCTATCCAGGGCATTGTACACTGGCGCCCAATCTTGCCCTAATAACATCTCGCAAGCTAATTGCAGTAAGACCCCGGCCAGGAGTTCTCCTTGATGTTCCGTCACCCTTAGGCGTACCCAATGGCGCTCAACTAGCCGGGTCTCCCCATGGAGGCAGGCTACTCTTACGGGGCAAGCCCCCCGTCTGCCCTGTGACCCTACCATATCTGACCTCACCAGCGACTGGGCGCACCCTGAGTCCAGGGTTGCTTGCACGGGGCGACCCTCCACCCAGGCCTTCACTACTGGGCGGCTCCAGGCCGCATTCTCCTCCCCAACCGCATAGCTGCAGTCCAACGGTTCACCAGATTCCGGACCTCTCCGTCTTTCAGCCGGGGCTCTTGACCTGTCGGTCGGGATCCAGCACTCCACTACTTGGTTTGGGCATTCCCTGGAAAAATGGCCGTTCCGCCCGCACCAGAAGCACCTGGTCTCCCTGGTAGCCCCCCCACCTAGCGGGCGCCGGCGTTCCAGCTCTTTGGGGTTCACCGGGGAGTATCCTGGGCTCTCTCTCTCTTGAGGGTAGCTGGCCTCCAAGGCTGTGAATGCCTCCGCCAGCTTTAGGGCTTCCTCGCAGGTCAGTGGGGCGTGTTGCCGGACCCAGCATTGTGTCCGTTCTTCCAGATTGTTTTGGAATTGTTCGAGAACAATTTGGTCTGCCAGGGCTTCTCGATCCTGTTCAGCTTTGTTTACCCACTTGTCTCGCAGATCTCTTAATAACTGTAGCAGAACTCTGGGTCGCCTCTCGTCAGGCCCCTTCTTGGCCCAGAACAGGCGACGGTAGTGCTCCGGGTTGATCTCCAGCCTATACAGGATGGCTTGCTTTACTAACTCATAGTCCCGGGCATCCTCCCTCGAGAGGGCCCGATAGGCAGCTTGGGCCTTGCCAACGACTAGGGCTCCCAACTGGCTAGCCCAATATCCCTGGTCTAGCCCCATCATGAGGGCGTGCAGCTCAAACACTTCGATGTAGGCCTCCGGGTCATCATCTTTGGTCATTTTAGGCATCTTGCAGGATGCTAGGCTGTGTCGGAACCAGTCTTGTTGCCTGTCCATCATTTGCTGCTGGGAGTCCAGGATCTGGGTTAGAACCTGTAGGTTCTGTCCCAGGACATTGGTGGGGCCCATAGCTGTGGGTTGCATGTTGGCATAAGGTGCCAAGTCGGGGTTCTCCATATTCCCGGCCAATGCACCACGTTGTGCCCGCCTCTGCTCGACTAGGCACTCTCGAGCTGCCTTCGCTTGGGTGGCTGTTCTAGCTTGCCCCGAGCCTATGAGAGGACCCCGGAAGGTGCCTCGGGTGGTGTCGGGAGGCCCCCTAACCTCACCTGCCACGACTTCGGATGGAACCTCAGTGGTGGGGGTCTCCATTGACGCGGCCTCCAGGGCCATCACGCCTTCGGCGGGCACTCACGGAGCTCCAACCTCCCCTACACCCTGGCCAATCACCACCTGCTGCTGTGGGTCTCCCAGTGGCCTTCCTTTGGCGACCCCGCTGTGTTTTCGGTCCCGTGCCTCCCAGTGGTCCCCACTCTGGAGAACCAAGCTTCCCAGGCTGGAATCCGCCTTGAGGGACTCACACCCCCTGATTCCCTGCTGCCCCTAGCCTATACTGACCTGAGGCCACCGCAACACAAAATGAGAGATCCTAAAGGAAAGATAACAACAAAACAGAAAGTCAAGCCCTTCTATCATGCCTAGCACGGGATCTGACCCGGGTGCCTAAGCCCCGATCGACGGGCTGCCCTGGCTCAAAGTCCGTCTGGTGGTTTAAGGCCACCAACTCCCCCAGGTGTCTACTTTCCAGAACCGTGGCTCCCGCTCTCTGGGAGCCTCGTATCCAGCGTTCACTCCTTCGCCGGTCCCGCTGCCAGTTCCTCCGCTGGCCCGTCTGTCGGCTCTCTCGCCGGGTCCGCTGCTGGTTTCCTCACTGGCTACGCTGCCCACTCCCTTACCGGATCCGTAGCCAGTTCCTTCTTTCGTCTTGCTGCCGACGTCGTCTCCACCTTCTCCATCGGCTCCTTTAAGAATGCAGCTCTCGCTGCTGTAGCTGCAGCTTTCTTCGCCGGCTCCTTTAATGGAGTGGCTCTCGCTGCTGCAGCTGCCGTTGCCGTTCTCACCACCGCTGCTGACGCCGCTGCTGCTGCCGTTGCCATGACTTCCCCCGTTGGGCTGGGTACACGGGCCCCGCAGGCGCGGGTCCCGCTCTCGGGGTTCCCTGCGGGCTTTCCCCACCTCCCGGGCTGCTCCGCTCCCGGGGCCGCCTTTTATTGCTGATGGGTATCGTCTCTTGCTGACGTCACCCGGCCCCAGCTGGATATAAACACGGTTTACAAATCGCGCTGGCAGTTTTCCCGCGTGCGTGTCCCTGCTCCCTCCGGCTTCTGTGTGGGGTAAGTAAGTGTTTACTTCCCCCCTGGTTTTGCCCCAGGGTTTCCTCCTAACCCTGGCGTCCCTGGGACACTTATCAAAATTTGCTAGATGACTATATATGTTGTAGGTTGTGTAGGATTAAATATTTGAAAACACTGAATAGCTGCAAATACAGCTGAGCATGCTTCGGTAGATGTTAATATTCAGCTGTACACATGCAAAATGATTTTTTTTTATATGGAGATTACATTGCAAGTATCCCAAATTGGAAGTTACTGCTGAATTGTCAAGCATTTTCTCTCCTGGGCCAGATAGGAAATGCTGCTACAACCTGTCCAAGCATTTTTTTTAATTATTTCCCAAATACCATAAAATCCTTTAATTTGAGTTGACTAAACCTAATCAAACTTATTCATTGCTTCTTAACTATTTTATTATTTGTTGAAAATAAATTTTAACAACACACGACTTAACCACAGATAGAAAAAAGTAAATACATATATCAGTTCAGAAGAAACTCTTGGCTGCCATCGTGAGGAAGGATGTAAGATGGGCAAATTTCAAATAGCTGGTCAATGGATTCAGATCCAGAATTCAAATGAGCTCGTAGATGCTTCTCTTCATTCATTCTGAAGTACCTGCTAGTGTTAGAACAATACAATGAGAAGCTTATTAATTATATTAAATTTTTAAACCTAATACAGAAGTATCGTATGAACTCCTCACAAAAAAGAATGTTAATGTCAACACAGCTACAGGAATTAAAAAAAAAAAAAAAAGCACAGTGGTTCACTGGTTGATTTCAACCGATACTGGAAAGTAAATAGAAACATGCCCCATGAAATATAACTTTACTCCCTGAACTAAAGTGGTTATATTAAAAACAAAACATTTCACTTGCAGTAGAATTTAGTACAGGGACAAATATTTGTAAATTACTTTCATATACTTTACTGCACCTTATCAGTCATTAGGAGACTGTTAACCTTGAAATATGATGAATATGATGAAATTTTTATAGATGAAGCTCCCAATCCATTTCCTACCAGAGTTCTCTATCAGGTGCTTTCAGCTGAATTTCCTTTATCTGGAGAAAGGAATTATTTATGTGTATTTCCACAGTACTATAAAGAAGGTATAATTTCTCACACTGTAATATATGAGTGCTGTCATATTTACTCAGTGACATGGGAGTGATCCTATCATGTGAAGATGATCAGTAATTCTTTCCTCCAGTGGAAGAGAGAAAAGCAGAATGAGCTGAGCTACAGCATGTCTCTCCATCATCAGTAGATATGAGATGACATGTTAAGCTAGAGATTTGGGCCTTCCCAGAAAAGCGCATCTTTCCCCTATAGGCATGCCATCTGCCATTCAGACTATGCAAAAAAATATTTCACTAGTCCTGAATTTTAGTGATAGATGAGAACATGAAAAAAAAAGCCCTAGACTAGATATTATACAAGACATGGTGAGAAGCTAAAGCCATGCAGCTGAAGAGCTTTTCTGGGGCTGGGAAAATATCATCTCTGGGAATTAGTAAGTATCACTGAGGAGCAGAAACAGTGCGAAATCAGCATCAGTGCTAGCAGTGATGACTTGTAGTTTGGTCCTGAAAAAAGTTGGGAGAATTTTTTTTTCAGAAGCATAATGGCTTGGAAAGGAAAGCATCAACTTACAAACAGAGCCTTTGTATCCATCATTAAGTATGTTAAAAAGTATCTTTATCTATCATTAAGTTCTAATTCAAATGCAACAAACCCAGAAAGACCTACATATTCATTAAATGTCTGTTTTTGTTTGTTTGTTTAGCAAATACAAACCCTGGAAGCCAAGCAAATGTTTAAGATGAAAAGGGTTAAAATACTGCTCTCTCCTGAGACTAAAAGGAATACTGTGAGGGAAGATTAAAGAAACAGTAGTGGTGCTCTGTAGGCAGTCCTATCAATTTTTGATTGCCTGGCAAGAAGAGCCAGGCTGGCAGCCACTTTACAGTCCTAGGTAACCACAAGGCAAACTTTAGGAGTCCTGTACATGGTATTTTGACAAAAGGTTTGGAGTAAACTAAATACTAGGGCTGTGTGCAGCTTCGGTCCCTGATTCAATTCAGCGGAGATCTGGCCTAATCCAGTGGCTGAATCTCCGAATCTGAATCAAATCAGAGGACCCTTTAATCTCTCCAAATTGAATCCAAACCCTCTGAATTGATTTGGAAAGATTCAGAGATTCAGACATAGAGACAGCTTTAAATGGTTTTTATACATACCTCTAGGTAGCAGGGGCTTGTGAGTGCTGTGATTCTGGGGCGCAAAGAGTGTCCCACAGAAGCACAGGGGGCTCTCCAGCACACTCGGCAGCAGACCAGGAAGTGGACCATAAGCACGTCCGGTTCACTTCCGGGTCCACAGAGGAGTCCCCTGGCTCAGTGACTGGTGCCTCCTAGGTCTCAGAGTGGGGGCGGGGCACCTGGTGTCCCCTGTGGCCGATTGCCAAGCCAGAGGGGAGATGGGCACCCCCTGTGTACTCCCCAGCAGACCTGGAGGTGGACTGGAAGTACTTCTGATCCACTTCCAGGTTCACCACTGAGCACATGGAGGGACCCCTGCACTCCTGTGGGACGCTTCATGAACCCCAACATCACAGCAATCTTGAGCCGTGCTGGTACCTCAAGGTATGTAGAAAAAACTTGTAAAGCTGTGTCTATGTCCAAATCACAGATTCAGCAAAATTGAATCAGGTTCAGTGATCTGAATCAACAAATCGAATCACTGTTTCTGATTTGGGCCAAATCTGAATCTGAATTGAATAGGGCCCACTTTGCACATCCTTACTAAATACCAGTGTACTCAAATGTAAATTCCAGAATTTAGGTTATACGATAGAGTCATAATATAAAGGTCTTCACTTATGATTTAAATATAAAAAAGCAAATAGTAAACAACCAAAATTGTTTATAAAATAAATGTGTGCATTGTAGCCTCAGTTTTACTTATCAGAATTATTGAATTATGTAACCCTATGGAGCTTGTGTGGTCTGACATGGGAAGTGCTCTTCCATTCAGGAAAAACACAAATCATCTGCAGATGCTTCCTCAGCCTGACGAAGGGCTTTTAAACCCAAAAGCTTGCTAAGAAAAAAATTTCCAACTATTCAAGTTGGTCTAATAAAATATATCAGATTCACCCAAATAACCTTGTCTCGGTATTTTGATGCATTTCATACCTTACACACACATAGACACACACATGCAGACACAGACATGCACACACAGATATAGAAACACACACACAGACATGAAAACACTGACACACACACATGCGGATCCAGACACATACACCTCTACCCCTGCCCCAGCAGGTAAGTGTGGGTTAGGGAGGGGGTTTCGGGGGGCGCAGATCAAGAATGGTTGGGGGGGAGGGGTCTCTGTGCCTGCTCACAGAAGCCAAGCGGGCAAGGGCAGCAGTACCCTCTGCAGGCCACACACATGCAGCCTGTCTGGCCAGCTGGGGAGGGGGTTTATATGTGGTGGCCACCACCACCACCAGCCCGCAAAACCGCCACCATGCCCTGTACCACTTTCCACTTTTCCTGTGCTGCTTTCCTCTGTCAGCAGCCAGCAGAGCCATACATGCGACCGGCCACGGGAAAGCAGCATGGGGCATGGCGGTGGCAGAGGGCAGTGGCATTAGTGGCTGCAGTGTGCAAGCCACTCCCCTGCCTGGCTGTCTGGGTAGCATGTATGCAGCCTGAGGAGGGGCACCACTGCCCTCACCCACCCTGGCCCTGCTCCTGGGAACAGGCACAGAGAGGGGAGGGGCACTGCAGTGTGCAGCATGGGGCCAGCAGCACCCAGTGCACCCCTCCCCTTTCTGCTCCCATGGTAAGAAGCAAAGTATGGGAATGTGCCAGGGGAGGTGCCACTGCTGCACCCTAGGGTGCGCTCCATACTCACTCATCTGCTGGCCTGTACATACCCCCTATGGCCTTTCTAAGTACCCTTGGGGGTACGCATGTCCCCAGTTGACAACCCTGGTAAAAGATATCAAATTTACCCAAAGAACCTTGTCTATATGGTAAGTATATACTTATGCTAAAGTCACAAACATTAAAGAAAATACAAAGAGGTCTAGCTTTGTTAGCATGGCCAAGAAATTAAGGAGGAAAAACAGAAGGTAATTAGGAGGTATTTCAGTTCAGTGGGAAGATAACTAAAGAATCTTTTCCCTCTGAATCTGTAATTTCACGCTGGACATAAATTTTGACTAACTAGCACTTTCCAAAATCACAGGAAACTAGTTTGACCTCAGTTACAAGGGTATTAAACAAAAACATAGAAACTGGCCATTCAGAGATATTTTTTCAAGTTAACAATATACACATGTAATGCCCATGCACACTTGTGTGTGCATCTGCTTGCTGTTGTGGTTTTTTCTGTTTTTATTTTTTCTTTTCTTTTCTTTTCTCCTTTGGCATATGGGCAAGATGGCCTCCCTTGTTCTAGCCATGTGCTCTTCTCATAGAAAGCTAGGGCTTTGTATCTGGGTAGGACATGTAAAATACTCTGGCCTGATTGGCCAGGGGGAGCAAAGCCTTCTTCAGGCCAATTGGTTAAGAGAGAGACTGGACTGTGGCACTCCCTGACTGGACAAGACTAAGGTGATGTAATGCTCAGTCAGCTAGTATGTTTTGGCAGTTAGCTTTAGCAATGTTTTTAGCAATATTTTAACAATTTAAACTCAAAGCTACGTCTACTTCGGCTTCAATGACATAGCTATAAGGATTTGGTTTTGAAATGGGATGATTGTTTTCCCCTTTGATTGTAAAGATCTATCAAAGTAAAGTGGTAGGGGTCATCTGTAACACTTCTCCTTTTACAGTTATGCTGGAAAGAAATTATGATGTATTTCTGGATTTATATACTTCATTTCAGAGGCTGATGGAAGGTGTTGGCCCTCACCTGCTACTGGTACCCCAAAATGTGAATCTGGCCATTCTTACTGCCAACCAGTCCCTGGCACAAGGGTTACACATACACATATAGAGGAAATACAGATGGAATTATGGAGACCCAAGGCAACCCTCTATATAAAAGACCTGTTGCTAGCATTTATATCATCTTTCCTAGTGTCTGACTTCTTCAGCAATAATATAAATACAAACATGTGCTTTGCTTTCAGTTAGACACAGGAAAAGTTTACATCTTGTGCACTGGGGCAAACAATAAAAGTTGAGTTGTAGGCCTATCTCACTTATCAGGGATTTATTCATCAATATAACTGTGATAATGGTAGAAAACACAGAAATCAAAGATGGCCAGAAGCAAGTAACATAACACATTAATCAGGAGATACCATGAAAAAACAAGTGGCATTTTCCAAACAGGAAAGTGGAGTTTTCCAAACAGCACTACATGATCTCTTTGGGGACAGTAGCTACTAAATGTCTGTGCAAGCCCAGCAGCAATACCCTCAGTCAGTGTGTTGTTCTCAAATGACCAAGGAGTTAAGTATATAGAACAAAAATACTAATTTATTCAGAGTGCCCTCTTAGTGTTACCTCTGCTGTTCTCTCCCACCCTTTTCCCAGGCTGATGTAACAACTTATATATGACACTGTTAATGGTATCCAAACAGTAAGCATGTGCAGCAGTGTTGGAGCAGGTAGACAAAGTGATGCAACCAACATTTTATGAGTCATAAGGTTTCTTAGGAAAGAATGTAGACCAGCAAAGCTTCAGTCAAGATGAAACTTCCTTGCAGACATGAGCTACTGCAAGGACTTGTAGAACATAAAATAAACAGCTTCTCAGGGTCTCTCATAATAAATCAGTCCCATGGAGGAGCCAACCAGAGAATTTGAGTGAGGCAGGACATTTACAAACATTTTCTATCATTTTTCTACCAGCAGATCACTGAGGGGGTAGATTCGATCATTCCAACGCAACTAATGCTCTGATAATATTGCTTCTGTTTGTTGCCCCTTTCACATGGCATGCAGCACTATACAATTGTTTTAAACATACACAGCTATGAATTAACAGTGTCTTTAAAATTTACTTACCTCAGAGGCTACACTGAGGATATGACAATTTCCCCTTTAGACACTGTACTCTAAAAGGAGGAGATGTTGGATCCTTCACATATCCCTCTTTGCAAACAAAGTCTATAAAATCTCCAGATGCAGAATATAATTTCCCTACTGGAGTCCATTTCAGCTTAATATTGTTTTTCTCCAAATCCTCTTCAGATACTGTACAGGGCTCTGGAAACAGGAACATATAATTCAACTGTTTACACATGGCTTTGCCATGGGAAATTTCATTTGTGCAATCTTATATTACAAACCCTTTAGGTTGAAGAATATTTTCAGGGAAGATTTGTGCTGGAGCAGCTGAGGTTTTGAGAGCAGGTATGACCCTGAGATAAGCCTTCAGGAGTCCTTCTGGTATTTGCAGAACTGAACAATTGGGGGTCAATGCACCACGATATGCTTCAGCCACACCTTCCTCAGCACTAATTGTTGAAAGCTGACATTAACCTAAGTAGGGGTGGGCAGTCCAGGCACCAACCCTGGGCACTGCCACTTAGAGAGGACACAAGAACAGTAGCCAGTGCCAGCCCAGTTATCACTAAAATCCTTTGACAATTTAATGAATTATTTATTTATTCACATGCAACTTACACTTTTTCCTTTAAAAAATGGTATTTCAAAACTGGGATGCATGTCTCTACTGGGGAAGCTGATTTCTTTGTCTGAATGGACGCATGAAGATACCATGCAGTAATGGCTTCTACTTTTCTATGGACCAGCAAACAAGAAGGGTGGAGTCCAGTTCTAACCTTCACACAGTTGCTGCTGAATTCACAGCAGCTTTTGGCTGGGTGGTAAAAGTATTAACACTATAGCCTAAGGCAACCAGTGAATTAGTTGATGCATGTCACTAGCATTCAGCTTGGGCTCTGAAAAAGCGATTTAAAAAAAAAAATTCTGCTTTCCAAAAATAAGATGCATGCCTTATTTGGGGGGGTGTGGTATGCAAGGAAAAAAGCAGTAATTTCAGGGTGACTGGCTGGAAATGCTGACCATGTATCATTATTTCACAGTAGCAAAGGGCATGAGAGTGTTGGGCTAATGCCTCTGATAACCCACACTGAGGGCCAGAATATGTCCTTCACACATTCTGTTTTAAAATCAAGTTTGTAACCTTAATCTGGGGGGAATTTCAGAATCAATGACAGCTGACTTGGACCCCACTACTAAAAACCACCACACTACAGAACTCATCACAAAACATTTTTATTAAAAAAACATTCTACCCACCTATGCAAGTTGGAGGCTCTGTCCATTCCCCTACATTGCATGTAGCAAATTGAGACCCCTCCATGACATATAGATGTTGGCATTTGTATTCCACTCTTGAGTCTTGATCATACTGTTTCAATGGAAAGGAAGTGATATCTCCATTTTCAATAGCAGGTGGGGGCCCACACTTTCCAAAAAATTCTGTAAAAACAGAAATGTTACAGATGACCCCTACTAATTAACTTTAATAGATCATTACGATCAATTAAAGGGGAAAATAATCGTTGTATTTGAAAACCAAATCCAAATTAAATCACTGAAGCCAAATTGACAAAATATTATTTCTTCATAAAATAAAAAAAACGAGTGGCTCTAGCTGTCTCAACCTCTAATTCAGGGCCATGTTTCAGATGGAGAATGTGTGGTAGTATAAGATAATTTAGTTCCCAAGCATTGCAGACCCACTAATTCTACCATCCTGATTTCAACCAACTGACTTCCAAAGAAAAAGGAAGGAGGCTTGGACAAAACTCCTCCATATCCATGGCTCTGCTTAGGACACTTAGGGCATATAAATACCAATTTAAATTAAAAAGAACCCCCCCCCCCCCAAAATAAAGCCCCAAACCATCCAGAATACCTGTGCTTTGATACTATTAGGTTTTGGCATTATGGGGTTTTTCCCATTTGTAATTTATATTTTTAAGATCAGAAGCTCTGTTTTGACAGATGGCTGATCTGCAAAAAAAAGAGAAATCCAAGGAATGTGGTTATGTACAGGGACCATCCGGATGCAAACATTAGATTATTTATTATTCCTGAATAGTTCTTTCCAAACAAATGTTATTGCTTGGTAATGAGACTGATTCTGCAAACCCTGCCTAGAACCCAGGTGTCCTACTCCCTAGTCAGGCAACCAAGCCATTAGGCTAGTGGCCTAAGATGCTAGGAGTGTTCTTTCTTGCAGTTGGAGAGGGCAATCCTAATTCCCCACAGAGATAAATAGAATACTAAACTACTAAACTGTCCATAAGTACTATGTACACCACAACTTTGGTGGATGAAGGGCAAATAGGATCTGACCTAACCTGATAAACTTATAATTGGACTGCTATCATGTCCCCTTTTAAGTACCTTTTGCTCAACTTGAATATGCCTACCAAAGTATCTCCCCATATGACTTGCTTACTGAGATCTCTATCATCTTTGTCACCCACCTCTGGAGCCTCTCTAATTTCTCCATGTCCTTTGTAAAATGTGGAGCCCAAAGTTAGATACAATCCTCTGGGTGAGGTGTAACCAGTGCAGAGTAGAGAAACATCATCACCTCCCATGTCTTCCAAAACTGAATTTGCCCTTTGTGCTGCTGCATCACACTGCAGACTCACATTGAGTCCATGATCTACCAAGACTCCCTGATCTTTGTCCATCATGCTGCCATCCAGACAGGTATATGCCACCCATGTTGTAGTCGTGTTTTTGATTATTCTTCCACAGGTGTAGCACATTGCCTTTGTCTATGGGTCAATGTTAGGTGCTTCCCTCTAGTACACTGTCATTGAATCTACACTGATAATATAATAGAATTTCAGAGACTTTAAACATCACTTACAAGCATGGAAAACCAACTGGATTCCAGGAATGGGTTAATGGTAACAAGTTGTATCAAGTTTTTTATTGGCCTTTCAGTTGTAGACCTGAGAGAGCTACATTTGCATTTTAATTGGGTCAGTATCTGGTTGGTTTTTAGTGTAGTAAGCTGAGGTCCTGGAGCAAGCTGTTGTTAATCACTTTGACTTAATGAAAGTCCTTGGCTTGAAATGTGATGTATTATCTGCCTAAATAAAGTTTCTTGTGTTGGGATGCACTGGTTGGTCATTCATGCAGATGTTCACTAGTAGAGGTATGAATACATTCCCTTGAGGGAGGCAATTTCCTCATCTCAAACTTCAGGTCTGCTTTTTGACCATTTGATGTAGAATCACTGGTTTCCTGTTAGAGATTCTATTGGCTTTGTTCAGTGATAATCTTTCATCATCCTATAGATATTGGCAAGAAGCCTTTGGTGGTTTATTGTATCATATGCTGCTGAAAGCTCTGCAGACATGATACCTATGACCTGTGATCTTTTTTTGGTGCACTGAGTGATGTTCAGCAGTTGGCCAGTAATATGCCACGCTCAGGCAGAATTTAGTCCTCTCTGGGTTCAGGTGCTTCCACAAGAAGTGAAAGACAATTTATGATGAGACTTATATAGAATTTCTACAGAAGACATAGCTCAAACTGAGGCCCAAATTTCTTTGGTTCAGAAGCATCGTTCTCTGGCTTTAGCAGTACATGCATTCTTGATTGCTACATCTTAGAGATTTTTAACATGGATTTAAGAGGTGGAATAATTGAGCCTTATTCCAGCTTGATCTTAAGTGATCAGTTTTGCCATTCTTGAGGGAGTTTATTTCCACATATTAGTTTGCTAGTTGAGTACTGTACCTCAGTGTAATTCATTCCCTGGTCTTTTATCAGTGAATCCTTTTTTTTGCTTTATCAGCCTTCAAGGAGTTCATCCTATCACTAACTTGGTCTTTATTAAAGTTGTTGTGTTTTTCTCAGGCTATTGATAAGTTTCCATACGGCTGTCCATGCTTCCATACTGTTTTGGGACATGTCTGTACTTTGTGTGAGGTTCTGCCTTGACTTCCATCTTTTCTCCATCAGTGCTGAGACCACTTCTTCACAAGCTCTGATGCTTTCCACGGTGAGTGGATCCACTTTATACCCTGGCTCATATTTCCTATATCAATAGGCTATTTTGTTTGATAGTTATGGCACAGTTAGTTCTGTAGCCTCCTGGGACAGGTTTCTTTGAGGATGTGTGCACTATTTTCTGGTGATAGTGCACTACTGACTTCTGTATGATAGCATCTAGGGCCTTGGTAAAGCCTTTCCACTTCATTTTTTTTTTTTAAATTAAAATGCAGCAAAAGGGTGCTGAATCTGGTTTTTAACAGCAGTTTTTATCTACTGTATTTACTTGTGCAACCCGGGTGGTACACGGAAAAGTACTTCCTCTCCGATTCAAGGGAAGTCAGCAGGTGCAGGTATGCTGTGGGGAGCATGGCTGCCTAGCTATGGGCCATCTCACCTCCTTTCCCTACAGAGCAGAGACCCAGGACACCCAGTGATATTTAACTATGTACAGTTTTAATGATACAAAATAATATAAAACTTATAACCATAAACTTACACACACACACACACACACACACACACACATTCATAGGTTATTTACAGATATAGGTTTACACCAGCAATAGCTCTTTCAACTCTGAACTCTGGCACAGGCCTATCCCCCGTGGCCTTCTGAATAGACTGCAGCCTACTGCCCCTCAACAGAGCCCTCTAGCAGCAGGCAAAGGAGCACTGAAGGATAAAACACAGGTTAATTAACAATTCAACATAAGGACTAACCAGCAGTGATGGAACAATAATTGAACATACATGATCAAGTTACATCAGTAGAGTCACCAACACATATGTGGATAACCAATACAATTGAACATAATCAGCTTATAATCCTTTTATATAGCAGCAATAGGGATGCAATAATTCAAACAGAATCCCAAATGCATACATAACCAGACCACAACTATTGGCACAGTAACTGTTCCCTAAGAAGATATAGCAGCCAAGGAAAAGATCCCATTACCTAATAGGACATCATTACCCTATCCCAGGTTGCTGAACTAGGAGGGCCCTGTAACTATGACACCCCCCTTAAACAGGGGTCCTAGGCTCTCTTCTGTGCCTACGGGCAAATCTCCCCGACTCAGAGGCTTCTCCTTCATTCCCCACAGTGAGGAAGGCCCCTTGTCCCCTGTGGGAATCCCCTTTCTGGGTAACTCATGACTCGCAGCATCCTGCCTCTTCGAGGGTGGTCATCCCTCTGGTCGCCTCTCATGGCAGGAGGGCCCAAGCTGCCTGGTGCAGCCACACCGTGCACGACTCTGTGCACCAAGGAGGCTGGGATCCTGCCTCATTCAGGGTTGGAAACCCACACTGCCTCATGCAGCTGCCAGGGTCCTGTCAACTCCTGGATCCTCCATGCACCAGTCTGTGCACTGTCACTCCTGCCCTGTGCAGGGTTGGAGACCCGCGCTGCCTCATGCAGCTGCTGAGGTCCTAACCGCACCTGTACCTTCTGTGCACTGATCTGTGCACCATCACCGCAGTTCCCTCCAAGGCAGGGCAGGGACACAGCCACTTGCCACTCCTCATTTGTCAAATGTGTCTTCAGGGCACTTTTGGGGAAACTGCTCCACCCTGCAGGTCAGCTACACCAGCTCTTCATCAGCCCTCTTCATTGTCCCACATCGAAGCCTCCTATGTGCTGGGCATGCTGTTTTTTTATTCGCCCCGATTGGGAACAAACCAATCAGGGAACTCAAGGGATTAGTTCCCTTTCAAGTCCTCTTTTTACCTTGCCCCTGGGTCAGGTCAGGGCTTTTTTCTGCCATTCCCTGATTGGTGGAGAAGGGAAACTGCCTCCATCAATGAAAGCCCAACCCCTTTGGGCTCAAGCTGACAATTGGGGCTGTCGGTGAGCCTGACAACCAGTCTGCCACACTTGACTATAAGATGACTCTGAATATAAGACAATTCACCAATAATTAGATTTTATGTATGAAAAATTTACACATTGTTAAAATTTTCCAGGTATAGAATCTAAATATTGGAGGGTTGTCTTGAATCCCTCCCTCCCACTTGGGAGAGAGGTCAGGTGTCCCCTTTCCCTCTGTCCTGTCCACTTCTTCCCCTTGCAGCCTTCCTGCCCCTCCTGGCACTTGGACCTCCCAACCCCCAGCTCCCCACAGCCCCTTCCCCTCCCACTCTTCCCAGTCTCTTCCTTTTCTGCCCAAATCCCTCCCCAACCCCTAGGGTCTGCCCCTCCTCCCAAACTTCCCAGTCTCTGCCTTTTCCCATTCCTTCCATCCTTGCTGTCAGACATTTCTTGGGCTGTTTTGTCATAGAGCAAAACATGTGGAAGCTTAGCCCTTGCCTAGCCATGCAGCAGTGTCAGCACTACTGATTGGCAAGGTAGGCAATGCAAGAGTTTTGGTGCTACTGATTGGCCAGGCAGGGGGAAGAGTTTCCATGGGCTTCATACCCAGGAGAGACCACAGCCCTAGCTAGAGCTGAGCTGTTCCTGAGAGTAAGAGAGAGGGAAGGGGTTGGCAGTGGGGCAGAAGCTACAGAAGGAAAGTGGAGCAGGGGGGAGGAGGCTGCTGTAGATCTGGCTCTTCCCAACCTGGGCTCCAGGCCAGAATCATAGTTGCAGCAGCTACCTGTTACCCTCTCTGCTTCCTGTGCAACTGTTAGATAAGGCTTGTTTCCCCATGCTAATGGCGGTGCGGGGGACTTCATCTTATATTCAACTAAATATGATATATGGTGACTGGCCTACACTGTAAGAAAGGAATATGGTCCATAACATCTTTGGTCCACATTTCAGCAATACTGTTGTTGACAAACACCAGGCTGGGATCGCACTCCCATTTGTATATGCTTATATTAAAAGAACTAGGATAATTTAGCTTGGGGATTAGGCTGAGACTCAAGGGGCATTTATATATGTGCTCTGGGAGGCTTGGGGGTGGGAGGGGCTTTTAATTAGCACAGCTCCAATAGTCACACTAATTAAAAGCACCAGGAGCATCACATGTATCAGCCTCCCCATGTGAAAAATGGTGGTGTGGTGCTTTGAACTAAAGCTCATTGAATAAGATTTAGTTTAAAGCTCCCCACCACTGATTTTCAGTGCAGGGAAGCTGATACATATGACATGAGATGTGGGATTAATGTAGTCTGCTCTGATGCACTGGAATTACAGTGCATCGAAGCAGGCTTCCTGCACATGTATAGGAGCCCAAGAGATCTGGATCCATCCACATTTCAACGAGTTCCCTGTTTGCGTTACTTTTGCTGCAGGGGAGATCATGCTCAGGGGCAATCAGCATGGGTTCACCAAAGGCAGGTCCTGCCAGACCAACCTGATTGCCTTTTAGGACCAAGTAACTAAATCCTTGGATGATGGCATCTCTGTGGACATAGTCTTTCTAGACTTTAAGAAGGCCTTTGACACTGTCTTTCACCCCATCCTCATCAATAAATTAAGTGACTGCGGCATTGATGCCTGCACAGTTGGATAGGCAAAAAATTGGCTGATGGGGTGCACCCAGAGAGTAGTGGTGGACGGGTTGTACTCAACCTGGTGAGATGTGAGCAGTGGGGTACCCCAGGGCTTGGTCCTTGGGCCCGCACTGTTTAACATCTTCATCAGCGACTTGGATGAGGGGGTGGAAAGCACGCTGTCCAAGTTTGCTGATAACACTAAGATGTGGGGCAAGGTGGACACACTTGAAGGGAGAGAGAGGCTGCAACTAGAGTTAGACAGACTACAAAAGTGGGCAGATGAGAAGAGGATGGGGTTCAACGTAGACAAATGCAGGGTGCTGCACCTTGGGAGAAGGAATCCACAGCATACATACAGGCTGGGGAGTTCCCTTCTTGAAAGCACAGAGGTGGAAAGGGATCTTGGAGTCATTATTGACTCCAAGATGAACATGAACCGCCAATGCCAGACCGCAGCCAGCAAGGCCAGCCATACCTTGTCATGCATCCAAAGGTGCATCTCAAGCCAGTCCAGAGAGGTGATACTTCCCCTCTATGCGACTTTGGTCATTGACTCCCACTCTATGCGACTGGAGTCAGGCTGCAGTTGGAGTATTGAGGGAGTTGGACTGGAGTTGGTGTACTGAGATAGCACATCTGCTAGGGTTCATCTCTAGGCTGTGCTATAGTTCAAGCTATTAAGAGCTATGGGCTCTACAAAAAGGCTATTTCTTCTACCTGTAAGTTGCCCATTATGGCCTGATCCTATTCACATGCAAAGTTTAGTTTTGTGTGTAGTTATAGAAGTAAGTGTAAGCGCTATAAATAGCAGCTATGCTCTAGAAAACTGGTATCAGGAATGGGAAATCTATAACAATGTTTATCTACATTGAGTTATTTCATTTGGTGAGCCCATAGCTTTTTACTAATTATGCAAATAATTTAACCACTTTTGATTTCTATTTATTCCCACATCATTGTATTCATTGTTTCTGAGTAGAGGTACTCAGACATATTTGAGTGACAAGCAATCAATATCAGACATAAAAAATAAATATCAAAGGTCCCTATTTGATTCTAATATCTGTCCAAAACGTGATGTCCTATAGAATTTTAAACCTTCAGTAGGACCTCCCGAGCTATGTCATTTTGTGACATACAAGAACATGGTTGCATCAGACCAGAATATGTGTATGTGTTTTTTTTTTCCTAGTTCCTTTTCTACTTTGTGGATTGGCATAGAAAATGGGTGGGAATCTTTGATCTGCCTCTACTCCACCTTTCCTGTGCCCACTCCGGTTTTTGGGGCTGAATGCAATTGTGCCAGATCCCCACGAAAAATATACAAGAGAAATATCCCTAACCCGCTCTCATGCCTTCATCATACATCTGGCTTTACTTGTTTTGACTAAACTCATGTTGTGAGTGTGTTAAGGCATATTTGGATGGAAACAGCAGGTATGGTAACCCCTTCTGAGGGCATGGGGCCTGCCAAGCTTCAAGAAGATAGGTGCAGGGGTTTCACTGCCAGGGAAGACACAGCTTTCTTTTTAAGAAGTGTGTGAATGTGGTGCGGAAACAACAAGAACAAATTTAAATTGAAACTAAATGGATTGGATAGGGATAAGTAGAGGGATTCTAGTTAGTAAGCTATATCTAGCCCTTTCCAAGAAGAGATAATAGCTGGAGACTGACTAGTAGACCTGTGCAAAGCGGCTAATGTTCCCTTTGGATTTAGATTTGGCCGATTCAGGGGACAGTGATTCAATTTGGTGATTTAAATCACTGTCCAGAATCTGATTCGGAGATTCAGCTGCTGCTGAATCTCCAAATCAGCCAGGCCAGGCCCATCCCCTGCCCCTTTCCTAGCCCTGCAATGGCTGCCCCACCCACCTCAGCTCCCTGCACTTGGGAAAAAAAGCTCCAGCTCAGTGGGTGCTGCCGGGTGGGAGGGTGATACCTGCTGCCCCCACTGCCTCACACTGTGTGGGGGGCTCTGCATGAGCTCCGCAACTCCCCCCCCTCACTCTCCCAGCCCTGCCATGGGTGCCCCGGCCCTTATAAGCTCCAGCCCTTATAAGAAAAAAAAAACAAAACCCTGGGCTCACCGGTCCTGCCAGGCAGAGACAGATCCGGGGAGGCAGTGGGGGGGGGGGGGCTGGCAGGGGTCCCCCCATGGTCTCCTCCCTGCTCCCCCAACCCCACTCTCCTGTGCCTAGTACTAATAAGTTCAGTCAGCTGCAGCTCCATGCTGCAGCCACCAGGGACTGTCTGAATCATCAAAGCTCTCCAAATCTTTGAAAAAGATTTGGAGAGCTTTGAATTGGTTCAGACCTTTAGATTGGTCCCCTGATTCAATTCAAATTCAGAGATTTGGCTACTGAATCTCCTCCAAATCGAGTCTCCTCCAAATTGAATCACCAGCTGAAGTTTCACACAGCCCTGACTAGGTAGGAAGCCAAGCCAGTCTAGTACCTTTCAGATGCTGTTCCTCAGGCAGAAACAGCTCACAAAAAGCACAGAAAGGTTGCAGACAGAGGCATATATGCTGTTTCTACATCCCTCCCCCAGAACACTGTGATTGGAAGGGGACTCAGGGAAAGATCACAATCATTGGCCAGCTACAGATGTCAGTCTCCCGCCTCCCCCTTCCTCTTCTGAGTTTCTGTTTTCCTGAAAGACTATCTTTCAAACCTCTGAATCTCCAAATCTTTTCCGAATGTTTTCTGAATTGATTCAGAAGGGTTTTTTTCTTCTCTCAATTCTATCCGGATTCAGTGATTCAGCCTCTGAATTTGGCTGAATCTTCTCCAGATTGAATCACAGGCTGAAGCTTCACACATCCCTAATCATTCCTCATCAGCAAAAGGATTAACCTTAGAGAGGGTCCATTTTAAGTAAGTGTAGATCACTCATTGGCCCTCCCTGTCTGGAACCTCATTATACTATTTTAGTGTCTAGAACAATAAAAGATTAGGTTGTTGAAATAAATTGCATGCCATACCTTCACATGTAGGTGGCTTAGTCCAATTTCCTGCCTGACATATGATGTTCTGTTCTCCATGAATCTTAAAACCTCGTTTGCATTCATAACGTACTGTTATACCAGCCTTATAATGATTCTTTTCTCCACGCCTTGGGAGACTATGGAGAACACTTGGAACTTTTCCACATGGCATTTCTGAAAAAGATCCACACAACAGGTTAAAATATATTTAAAATGTCAGGTAAATATCTACCATGCCATGTAAAAATAACCCTGTCACAATTAAAACTATATGAAGTTTATTTAATTAAACATTTTGTAACATGGTGTATGGATATCTGTGATAGCTAATTTAAATGAAGTTCAGCCAATAGAAAACTAAATTAGCCAGGGCCCTAAGTCTTGAACCAAGGGGATGGTTGTTGAAGAAATTTAGTTTATATCCCCTCCCTGCCCTCCCAGGATTGCATTTGCAGTCACTTCTCTGTCTCTGACCTCTTATGCAAGAGAATGTCTTTGTATCAGCATAACTGTTTCTCAGTGCTTAGGGAATCTCATAGATGCCCTCATCATAAAAGCAAAGCAGCCCACCAGCAGTAATTGATTTATAAACATGCAACCTTGTAGAGGCAAGGAACTACTCTTATCCCCATTTAATGATGAAATAGCGAGGCATAGATTTAAGGACCTTGCCCAAGGTCACACATAATGTTCAAGGTAAAGTGAGGTTCTGAAATCCGTATCCCTGGACATCTACTTTGCAAATGTGTTTTAAAAACCAAACCTCCTTTAAAAAATGTAAGGACTTCACTCAATCAGTACTTTCCTAAGGCATCTCCCTCAAATAACCCAGATTTTACATAAATCTACACAAATATAGAATATTAAAACAATTAAGTCTTTACCAAGTGTTTTTCTAAAGACCCTGTGAGAAAGTGTGGAGTTACCATTTTAAAATTTAACCTCTAGTTTAAAATAGTTGACTTCTCCACTTAGTGGAGTACCACTGGAAATTTTACATTGTTAAATTACCATCACAAGTTGGGGCTGCAGTCCATGTTCCCATATTACAAATAATCTCTGATCTTCCATTTAACACAAAGCCAGTATTACAAGTGTACTCTAATACAGCATCATCTGGATAAGTTATTGGTCCTGATTGCTCCATTCCTAGATTCTGATGCTCTTGTCTGAGCTTACCATTTTCCAAGGGGCGTGGTGAGCGACAAACATATTTTTCTATTCATAAAAGAGAAATGAACAATGTTACCATCAAATCCACATCAAAGCTAACATTGTGGAATATATAAAAGCAAAGTGAAATGTAAATAAACCGCCACAACTTTTAAGGCTGTGGAAAAATAAAAAGACTTCTCCTAAATTTGTGATACCTCTTTGCTTCAAATGACAGCAAAAAGGCAAATCCCATCATACTAATGTGATGTATCAAATGCAATGCTAATGTCTAGGGTAGATTGCTCGTTATAAGAAGACAACTAGAATTGTTCTGTTAAAGGTCACCAGAATGGAATGGAATAGTACTAACATTTGCAAGCATCAGTCAAGGTGAACCACCCTCCTGAATGATTTTGTGAGCTGGTGCTCAAGAGACCTCTCTATATATGTACTTTCACTGTTACTGGGAAAGCTCTACAAATATTATGGCATAGATGTATTCCAGGCATACAGAGGATCAACAAATCAGTTATTTGCCAAGTCCTCCTGAGCTGTGTCAGTATGCTCCAATGCAGGCCCAAAGAACTTTTCATTCCTCACGTTACTCTGAAAAATAGATTTCGGTGATGACATTTTCTATGTTCCTTTTTAGGTACGAATTAATTACCAACTCAAAATGAGTGAATGCACTACACTAGGTTTAACAGTTGCACTAGGTTTAACAATTGAGAAAGAGAGATTTAAAACCATTCATGGCTCTGTATAGAAGCGGAATATTGAAGAAAAAAATCTAAATTTCTCAAATAATGTTATGCTGGGATCATATCTGACCTACTAGTATAAATATGAATATGTTAACAGAAATGGAAAATATAGCAATATAATTTTATGTAGAAGCTAGGTTCTTTTTGGTTCTCACATTTAAATGTTGGAAAGAAACCAGAGAATGTAATTGCTTCAAAACTGAATTATATGGTAAGAATAATGAGTTTAGGATTAGAACTTGAGTTGGATTCACTAGCAGAGAATAGAAAATAGAGGTTGCAGCTACACGTGCCTCTTTTAGTCCTACAGAAACAGTGAATAATGAACTAGGAATGAATATACCAGCCCAAACTCTCTCACCATAAACATTTCATTTTTTTCCTAATACAAATTTCCTGAAACCTACACCCTCCATCAATTTTAATGATGTTTATCTTTTGAAGAATCAAATAACATGCAGAAATAATTTTCTTGTCCACTGCTTGCTAGCAGAAATGTCATTATTTTTTTAGCTAAGCTACATTTAATTAGAAGATTAAAAAAGAGACTTTAAAAAAAGTCTAAAGTGGTTAAGAGGTTTTGGCTAGCTTCAGATTCAGCCACTTTTCATTTCCTGACTTGAATGATACTCATTAATCGCTGGGCCAATGCAGGGACAGCATTGGCAGAAGTCCAGAGCAATTCACAATTGTGCAACTGTACAAGGCATTATAAACATTTTGCCATGAGACAAAAGTGGGTCTCTAAAAAGGTGGGAAATGATCAATGAAAAGAAAGGGGGGGGGGAGAAAGGGAAAGGTAGTCACAGAACTTGCTCAGAGAGAAGAAATGTTAAATTAGAAAAAGAAACATAAATAATGTAGCCATAAGTATTATAAAGCCTATTAATCTGAAGTGCAGTATCTCCAAAGACTGAGACATGTTATGCTAAATGCTGTACAAATACATGATAACTAACCCTGCCATAGTACATTTGTGATTGGCACTAGGATTGAATATGTTCAAGTATTAAATGCTCACTGCCTGACATCTTTTGAAGGTGCTTATTTCACTCACAGGGAGAAGTAATTATTATGCACTTCTATCAGATTAGATTTTTGCTTTCCACAACTAATCCCACTTTTCAGGCTTTAGCTCATTATAACCCATTATTAACAAACTCTACATAAGTGGGTACATGCATAATGATCATCGTTTGATTACTTCATTCTTTTCATTTTTATTATGTTACTGAAGACTGCTTTGTTGTGTCCAATATTAATACAAACTGCTAACTTTTGTGTGCATGGGCATAACAATGATTTAACAATTGACTTGTTACTTATACCAGTTGCACATTTCTTCTGATTGAGTGTAGCTAAAAAATAAAATAATAAAAACCTTTAAAAATATATAGATAAGTTGTCAGACTGACCAATGCAGCGTGGTGGTGACTGCCACTTCCCATCTTTACACATGATTTTGTCCACTTCAGCAGAAGCTTCAAAATTTTCTAAACACTGGAAAGGTATTTCTTCACCACTCTCATAGTTTCTCATCTCTGTTACCTTCAATGCACCAGGAACCTGAGGCGGAGGTGGGCATTTTTTTTTAGCCTCTTAAAGAAAGATAAAATGGGTTAGATGTCTTACAAAATATGATAAATGTGAAAGATCATCACAAAGCAGGATGGTTAATATTACATGAAACACTTACCACCCATAACAAGAGAACTGTTAAAAATGTGTCTGATTGGGAACCGGGTCACAACTGTGTCAAATGCAGTGGCTCCTATATTAGGGTGTGGGAATGAGCTAAGGGCACACCTACGTGCCTTTCAGTGGGTAAAGTTGGTGGGGAGTACACTAATGCTTTGGGGATACCAGGGGTTGGGTAACTTATGCATAGGCGGCCAGTGCCTCTTGAGTCACAGGGGGCACATGCCCCCTCCCCTCCCGACACTAGTCAGCAACTGGGGTGGCAGTCCCCCACAGGTGATCATAGTGACCAGGGGAGGGGTGGTCCCCTCACAGCCAATCTCACTCACGAAAAAGAGGCTGTGCTGCTTCTGGAAGTCCCATGGCCACTTCCAGAAGTGGCATGGCTGCTTTTGTTGGTGGCCCTGCTCCCTAGGCGCCGCTCACAGGGGGTCACCGGTGCTCCTGCCTGCCCCCCTGCCCATCACCTAAACAGGGAGTGTGGCCTGACAGGGGATGCACCAGAGCTCTTAGGGGGTGCATGTGCACCCCCGTGCACATCCTACGCATCACCACTGGACTTATGACTGAGGGGCTGTGGTCAAGTAGGGAATGAAGACAGAGCTGGTTGTAAGAAAGATTTTTTTTTTTTTTGAACAAGCAGTGCAAGGGATCTCATTGATAAAGTGCCAAGAAAAGGGATGGAAAAAAGAGGGCAGTAAAGTTCTGCCTGGGTACCAAAGCAGCCAGCTGCAGCAGTGAGGGTGGAAGGAGGTGGAGGAAGGAGCAAATGTGGTGTGGGATGCTTAGAGGACCTATCAAAGCCATGTCATGGAATGCTTAGCGTCCATACCAAACATTGAACCAGCTCACAGTAAACCAGTTCAAAATAGTACTTGATTTCCATGCACATTTCTGAACCATTTAGGGCAACTTTAAACCTATTTAGCACGCTTGTATGTCTGTCTGCCTCAGGTTTAAGCTGCATCTAAACAGTTTTAAGTGGCAAGTGTGCCCATGCCCTTATATAGGTCTTTTGTAGCCATTACTGACTTTTCATTACATCATGACCACACAGCATTACCCTGCAAAACGAAATTGCATTTCAGTCAGAGTGGGAAAAAAAAACGGTTTGCTTCAGAAAAAAATGGAAATTTTGAGGAAAACTGAAATATATGCAATACTTATTTTCTTAGCACCCTTTACAAATCTAAGTTCACTTTGCTACTTCAAGAGCATAAAATGTATTATGTATAACTTGGTTTGCTCATAAACTTATCATGTTTGGTTATTTATTAAATCTAAAAATATAGTTTATTCAGACAATAATTACAAATGTACTAATTGAATTTTCTTTTAAATGTTCTTAATTTTTGTTACAAATTGAGCTACAAGCTGCTGAACTCTAAGGAAACTAGCATCTCTTAGCTGTTGCCAGTTTATGAGAAGCAGCCAAAAATTAAAGTTGAAAATAGAAGAAACCATCAACATTATAGTAAAGCAAAGAAAGTTATTATTATTCTGGACTTAATCTCCTCCACAGTGTCAAGCAGATACTGTACAGGAAGCACTCAGTTTTAGAAAAAGAGCTGAGAAAAAAGGGGAAAAAACCAAGACTGATTGAATAGAAATTTTGCTACATGAAACTGTCTAATCAGTCTCATTTGGTGAGCTATCACTATCAGCAGTTTCTGCTTCTCCTGATTCGTCTGATCCTTCATTTTTATCATCTTCATGGACTTCTGGAAACTGAAGCTCTGCCTGGATTGAGACAAGCTTCTCTACTCTTTCACAGGTTAGTTTATTTCTTGATTTGGTGTGAGCATTTCCAAACATAGACCAGTTTCTTCCACATGCTACAGAAGATGGAGGAATCTGAAGCAGGCGAGAAGCAAGAGGAGTCAGAGGCTGTGTTGTGCAAAGGCCTTGCCACCATGTTGCAGGAGGGATCTGCTTAGCAGAGTCCCAGACTGCATTCCTGGACCAAATACCTGAAGATGTTCTGTATTCTGCAACATTTGAAAGTACCTTTCCAACATCAAGTCCTAAGTGTGTTGCTTGCTTTGTAATCCAGTCAAATGCAGTAGCACTGCTATCATCACTAACATTTCTGCCTTTGAAGCTTAGATCCAAGAGATATGCTGCTGCCTGAATTGACTGGCAACAAAATTCTTCCCGTCTGTTAACAAAGACTTTCACCTTTCTTTTTTCTGTACTTGTAAGCAAAGATACACTTAGATTCTCAAAACCAGTTGATTTTATCCAGACCATTTGGTAAGGAATGTTTGACAAAAGTGCACTGTCTGCTTCAAGTGCAGTGATTGCCAAAGAAATTGGCTTTAGAATCTTCAGGGAGTTCTGCAGCTGAGCCCAGAAGACATCCTCATCAAGTACACTTCTGGGTACTTTAAGATTCTCAGTTACTACTGTTCCTTGATGAGCTTCTTTGTTTTTCAGTAAACTTTCAAATGAAATCATCACTCCACCTCATCTAGTTTTACTACAGAGTTTGAGTGTCACTATTTATTATTATTTAGCAAAAGCATTCTTTTCTTCCTGCTTCTTAAAGACTGCAGCTACAATATGAGTAACTTTTACATGTTTTATAACTTCTTTAGCTCTTCTTTAGATCTTTTGCAGAGTGTCCATCTTCATGATGTCATTAAGAAGCAAGTTTAGCCCATGGGATGCACATCTTACTGCAATAATATGTGGGTATTTATCCATTATGATCTCCCATTCTGCTTTCATGTTACTTGCATTGTCAGTCAGCAAAGCAAATAATTTACCACACCCAGTCTTCTGTAGGACTTCACATATTTTATTACTGATATACTCTGCAGTATGCCTGTTCTTCCCTGTTTCAATGGTTCTGTAAAAAATGGTTGAGGTGTTGTTATCAAAAAGTTTATGATTCCTTCTCCCCTCACATTTGTCCATTCATCTGTAAGTACTGCAAGATACAGTGCTTCATTGATTGTTCCTTGTACAGATTCCATTATACATTCATATTCTGATTCTAAAAGAGCCTTACTCAAAGAATGTCTGCTGGGCAAATGATATGATGGTCTTAGTAATTTAAAAGCTTCCTGCCAATAAGCATTTTCAGTTTTTGACAATGGCATCCCAGAACAATATATTGCTCTTGCAAGAGATTGGTCAATTTGTTCCTGATCTTCAGGTGTCATCTTGTCTACAAATGATGCTATTGAGAGTCTTTTGTATACAGTTGGTTGCAATATTTGGTTACTTGAGGATGTTGATTGGGCAACCCTTAGTGATGCTGATGTTATAGGAGAAGCAGCAGCAACAGTAGGACTTCTGGATCAAGAATGCTGGAAAGAGCTGCTTGCACTGCCATTATCATGAGCTACCTCCCCCTCACTTGTACCCATGAAGGATTTTTTAATGTGTGCAGGACACTTCTTAGATACAAGGATGTGTTTGGCCATCCTAGTAGCATTTGGAAATGCATATTTCATCTGCCAGTATTTGAAAATCAATTTTTTTTCTCAGAATAACTTGCAGTGTGGAAATGCTTCCATATGCTAGAAGTTGGTTGCACCATTTTGCTGAGGGAGAAAAAAGAAAAATGTAATTTAGTGGCTAGCTTGCATATATAAACACTATGCTACAGCTTGTGCAAATTTAGTAATGGATGGACAAGAGGCCTCTTCAAAGTTAACTGTAAACAACTTCCCTGCCCTGCAGGCCTCACCTCACTGCTAAGGTTGGGTGATTTGTCACAAAACATCAGATTAGTAGGAATTCAATTCTGAATTATACAGGCTATGAAAATATACTAATGCAGCTAAAATATAGTTTAATATACTGAATTCAGAGAAATGTAAACTCTTACCTTTCAGTAAAGAAGTATACGTTCTTTCAGCTCTTTTGTGCTGCTTCCGTGTTTCTGCAGATCTCAAAATCACAGGACCAAGAGGAGGCAGGCTCCTTCCCACTCCAAAACCTTTTGACTTGCTCTGTCTCCTCTCCTGAGGCTTTTGAGCAAGCAGGGCAATAAGCTCCTTGTTTCTAATCTCTACAGGAACAAATAGATGCTGCTGCCAGTGGCCACTCCTAGTCCTTTGAGGCCTAGTCAGGAGGACAGGAGCAGATCCACCAACCTCTGAATCGAAGTCAACAATAGAGGAAGTCCACAAGCAAAGAAAGCACTGAATCCTTCTTTCTTCTCTTGTGAAAATGGCAGTAATCCCAGGGACAGAAATGCATCTTGCTCTTGCATTTGACAGTTGTACAGTACTGCTTGTCCTTGGTGTACAGGAATTGTAATAATCTGATACTGTAGATAGTCTTACATAAATGTCTTCCTGTTACATAGTTATTAGGGACACATTTTGAGGAGTAAAGGATAGCAATATATGAACACCTTTTCTTAAACTATTGATTCATCATTCTAAAAGAAAATATTTCATAAGAGGGTTTTTTTTTAATTTTCCAGAATTTTTCATTTCCTCCTTTTGGGGGGGGGGGTGAAAACCCCCCAAAAGGCCTTGGAAAAAATGAGGGGAAAAGAGGGTTTTTCCCCAAATCCATCTAAGTTTTTTTCGGGGCCTTCACATCTCTATTACTGAGGTTGCAAAGTGAAAACTTCTAGAGATAGGACCTTTCTTTCCAGTCCCCAATTGCTTGTCCTTTAATGCTGTCTCTATCCCAGTCTTGTCTCTCTGTGTTTCTACAAATTTCCACTCCTCCATCTCCATCTCTCTTCTCCCCATGTCTCCCTCACCTTGCTCTCAGGCCTACTCTTTCCTTTGGTTCCATGTACTAAATCTCCTTACGCAGCTTCCCATTATCATCTACTTGTGCAATCCATTTCCCCAGCCTCCATTCATCTCTCTTTTGTCCATGCACCTTATCTCCAATTTCTTTGTTGAACCAGCCTATTTTCTTTCCCTGCTCCTTTCCCTTCCCCAACTCTGGCTTATATCCTATATATACTTTGAATTGGAAAGCTTCTGTCATGCCTTCTGGGAAGAAGGAAGGAGCAAGCACAGGAAAGACAGTCTCCTTTCTCTGTTTTCTGGAAAAATCTACTTGAAAGCAGAACAGCAACTAACAAAGAAATTATCTCTGTAATTTTAAAGGAGCAGACTATATTCTACTCTTTAACATACATACTGTTTAGATTTTTATGATTAAACTAGAAGCATTTCAAACCAGTGGCCTTCATAACACTTTGCACAAAGAATTTGTATATAAATGTAAAAGCTTACCTTCAGGTTTGGGTAACCATTTATCAGACACACAAGTGGGTTTTTTTAATGTGTTTGACATCTGTTTTGTGTTTCTACTTTAGAACTGCATGGAAGTTAACTTTTCTTGCTGGGATTAGTTTAGGAGATACAATATTTCTTTTAGTGTTCTTATTTGAATAATTTCATACTGGGATAGCATTACTTTATTGTAAGTTAACAGTGTCCCATTTACTGTATGAAAAACAGCGAAAAAAATAATTTTCTGTCTTATCATGCCAACTGTAGAGTAAGAAGTACAAAAACAGGCATCCTCATCAAGATTTTAGAACCATGAGCACTGGATTTTTCACCCCAGTAAGATGATTATTTTAATCAGTTCCCCAGAGAAGTGTACATGACTTAAAGCTGAGGTATTCAATTAGGTCCTACTCTTGATCAGCAGTTTCAGAGACTTCTAATAATAGATTCTGAAATAACTGTAAGCTAAGCAAACTGTGCTCTCGTGGCATATGCAATGTTCAACACAGTAGAAGATGGATTTTAAAAAAAACTTGCAAACCATGGATAAATATAAGATTTTTTTCTGATGAAAGGGGGACAATGGTAGTAGAATATAAGAAACTCTTGTTCAGTAGCATAAGCCTTCAAGGTAACAACATATATATATATATGGAGGGAGAGTCTCAGCTATGTGATAACTTATACCAGCTGAGAATCTTACTCTGCCATATGTCTTGAATTAAACTGATTTTAATCACCCCTGGCCCTTTTCTATTTTTGTTTTTTGCAAAAACAAAAGATTATTTTAAGGTGAAGAAATAACATGCTACATTTCCAGCTGTCAGATTCTGTTGGCTGTTTTATGTTAGCCAGTGAAACTAAACAGAAGAATTAAAGGAAGAAGCCAAAAACCATGGTCCAGAAATGAAAGATGATGGGATTTACCTCTTATATCCTGGCTTCAATAGTGGATAGAAAAATCTTAAAAAGATTTTGAAAAGTCAACTGGTATCTAAGCAAGTTAATGCAAGTAATTAATATAGTGCACACTAAACTTTATTACTTTCCAAAGCTTCCTAGGCTGACTTTATTGGAAAAACACCCTGAAATATGGGGTTAAAGAAATCCTCCTGATGGCCACAATGCTGCAAGGATTTAAGCCCATGTCTTGGCTTTGCATCCAATGCCAGTGCCTCATGAATTTAAAGGGGACTTTTTGAAGTACATAAGGGTAGGTAAGTGAATAGATCTTTCCACAGTCAAACCCTTCATGATTTCTAACACAAAAAAGCAATACACTTTAGAATGAAAAAAAGTTTTAGTTATGATCTGTGAAGTGTCATAAAAATAACCACATACCTTGTTTCTGCTTAAATATTGATAAATCCAATTCCTAAATGTTTATATAAAATTATTTTAATATCAGTATTGTGATATCCAAAATCAATATCTTAATGCAGTTTACCAGAACATGAAGGTACAGAAATCCATTCTCCGCTAAGACATGTTGCTTCCCCTGTGCCCCAAATTTCAAAGTCTGCTTTGTTCCCTTTAGCAATGCACCTAAAAATAAGATTCCCTTCCCATATCCTGTTCATTTCCCCATCTCTTTATTAAATTCCTACTTACGGGGATTTTTCCAAGTCTTCTTCATTTTTCTCTGCTGTTTTTGCATATACTAGTTTATCGTTCAACTCTTATATAATTTTTTGCACCTAATCAGTTTGATGCCAAGGTTATCCAAAACACTTAGATAGGCTTTTTTCCAGTCCCTTGAGGGCAGTGGTACCAAAAACTGATAGTAAAAAATCTCAAGAAATGTAAAAGAAGTACTAGTCAGTAGCAATCCTAAAGGTATAAAAATGTATAATTTACCAGTGCAAGAAGGTAAAGGGGACCATGCTCCATCAATGCATTCTATTTTGCTTGATCCAATCATTTTAAATCTGTGGTTACATCGGTATTCCATTGTGCTACCATGTGGATATTGCTGCTGACATTCACTGATGATACTGCCATTGTGAATGGCTGGTGGTTGCTCACAAAATCTTAATTCATCTGCAATGAAGAGATTATATCTAAACACTTGTCACAAGTTGACATACACCACAATAAAAGAATGAAACCAGATTTATTGTTTAAAATAGGAATAGGTTAATTAGTTAATAAACTTTATATCTAAGGATGTGGATTTAAAAGGTCACAAGTAATTAAGAGGAAATAAGTAGCTTGGGCACATCTGCCTTCCACTTCAGACAATCTGCAGTTTCTTCTCCAGGAACAGGAATGCTTTACTACAGGTTTATGAAGAAGTTTGCAGAGCACCTGCCTGAGTAGGTATCTGTTCTTATCATCTTAATCAGTTAGTTAATATATCTGTTTGTATATGTTTTTATCAACTTAATGAGTGCTAGAAATAGCCAACAATAGAACTCCAACTGATGACATATATTCACCAGAAATTATATTGACTTGATACTAAAATGAGGTCCTTCCCCTGCGTTAAATGTGGGCAAATGCTCATAGTTTTAGATTTGAATATGAGGGTGGGGGGGGGGCATGGAGGAGGAGGGGAAGGGAGGTGGCTGCTCTAGCTTGGGCTCCAGCTCTTACCAAGGTTCAGGGCCATAACCGCAGCTGCTGCCTACTCCATTCTGCCACTGCACCCCAGCATCTGCCCACGCAGCCTCTGCTTCCATGCCTGCCCCTCTCCCCTACCCCAACTTACCCTTGCTCTAAGCTAGCAGGGTCCTTCAATGCTGCAGCCTGGAGTACTTAACATAGCCCCAGTCTGACCCTGTAGCAGTTATGTGCAGACTGCATGGCTGCTACTGTGGCTGAGCTATAGAATGGGCATAGGGCCTGTTGGTGTAAAGCAAAGGCTGGAGGAGAAAGGGAAGCAGAGGCTGGGGTGGGGAGGCAGGGAAAAGAGGCTGGGTGGAGAGCAAATTCCAGGGAGAACAGTAGAATAACCTCTCACTCCTGTCATAGAACTGGGATGCCAGGGGTCAGGAAAGAAGCAATGCAGCTCAGTAAGTCCTGATGGCTTGCAATGTGCTTGCTTTGTCCCTCCCCTTTACACAGCTGTCACCTTGGTTCTGTGCAGGGGGAGGAGGAGCATTCTCCTTCGAGAGGTAGGAAGAGGAACCATTCATGGACCCAGGACAGAAGCTGGGGCTGGAACCACAACCATACTTTGACTGCAAAGATAAGAAATTGGAAAGGTTGCCTTGTGCCACTTGAGAGTGACTGCGGGTTAAGTTTCACGGCCATGGTTGCTGTTCTAAAGCCAGTCAAGGTCCCCTCCCAGTGCAGCACCTGGGGGAGCAGAAGCAGGGAGTAAGCTCCCCTAGGGTGCTCATCCAAGCCCTGTTAATATGTAACATGTTATTCAAATTGGCTGGTTTGTATCACACTTCAAAGAGATGTTCCACATTTAACAAAAAGCATCTTTGATGCTTGTTTGCCATTTTTGTAGCTGTTTTTATCACTAGATAAATTATTTGAATGTGTGGCATGTTGCAATTTATTGTGCAATTGATGTTTTAACTATACAGTAAATACAGTTCCAGGAGCCTTACACAACATCAAAGTATATCATTTCAGAGTTGAAGTAGATAGTTAAAACTGCTGATCTAACTGCATGGTTGTGAACATCCTTGTACCTAGTTCAACCAGTCAGTATGAGGAGGAATAAAAGGAAACCAGAAATATCATATTGCTCAAATATAAGATAAGGTATTTTCCTCTAGTCAGCATGGGGGAAAAGCACTCCTCATACTATATTTGCATAAAAGAAAACTATCTGCATATATTGCCTATCATCAAACTACTGCCAAAAGCAGCATGTGCTCAGTCATGGAAACCAAATATGAAGTTGATTAAGTGCAGCCAACAGTAAGAATAACTTTAAAACACATGCCATAGAGGGCAAACATACTGATGGGAACCTACCAAAAAGATAGGTTAGTACAGCCCATCTGATATATGGTTAGTAATGAATTTGTTAATAAAGATGTAGCTAATACATGGAAAACATGCATGCTCATGTCTGTGAGTTTATTCTTTTTGCTACAATCAGAATAGTAGGAGTAGGGTCATTACTAGTGGACGAAAGTTACTAAATTAATGATGGCTCAAAAGTCCTTTTATGCTTCCTTCAAAAAGAATGTAAAGAAAATAAATATGAAAAAAATGGGATCAAAGAATCATAGAATCACCGTGTCCAGTTTTGGGCCCCCCACTATTGAAATAATGTGGACAAATTAAAAAGAGTCCAGTGCTCGGCAACAAAAATATTTGAGCACATGACTTATGAGGAGAGGCTGAGGAAACTGGGCTTATTTAGTCTCCAAATGGAAGACTGAGGGGGGATTTAATAGCAACCTTCAACTACCTGGAGGGTGCTTCCAAAGAGAATAGTGTGAGACTGTTCTCAGTGGCGGCAGGTGACAGGACAAGAAGCAATGGTCTCACATTTCAGCAAAGAACATTTAGGTTAGATATGAGCAAGAACTTTCTCACTAGGAGGGTAGTAAAGCACTGCAACAGGCTACCCAGAGAGGTGGTAGAATCTCCATTGTTGGATGTTTTTAAGACCCAGGTAGACAAAGCCTTGGATGGGATGATATAGTTGGGGGTTTGAGCATGGGGTTCACCTAGATAACCTCCTAAGGTCCTGCTCATCCCAAATTTCTATGATTCTATGAAAGTCAATAGGAAGAAACTGGGACCAAAAAAGACCCTGAGAAACTATTATAGAGCAGGAGAGGGAAATACTTAGGAATTCTAAATGTGCTATTTTATAGTATGGTTGATATACATCGTTTATATACACATTTTATATACATCAGATTTGAAAGGTCATGGAGAACTGGAAAGGTACCAACAGAATGAAAATGATTTTAATGCATTTTTAGAAAAATGGTTCCTTGATGTAACTTTGTGGAGGGAGGAATTGAATGGTCTGACACAGGAATCAGAAGTGAAATACAGAGCTGCTATAGCCTTGCTAATTTGCTTATTGATAACATCCACTTCCATTGGTAAGAAGCTGCCTAAGAGATATAAGAAGCAGAAGGTCTCCTTAATCCACTGTATCAGGCCTCATAAAAAGAAAAGACAAAATAGGCTCTTTTCTGCATGTTTAAGAGGTGCAGATAAGCGCGTAAGTGTGGTAGAGATGACATATTCTCCCTGTGCACTTGGGAGTCTCTTTAGAATCCTTCAGTGAGCTCCTCCTGGGATAATCTAGTCCTGTACCTTTTCCACAGCAGAGATTTGCCTTTAGAGGAGGCAATCTAAACAGACAAGGCACCATAACAATAGGGCACCATATATATGATAGTGCAAGCATGATGGGGAGAAAATTTTAGCACAGTAAGATTTAGCTTTGGGGAGAGGGTATTCATAGAAGACATAGGTGACAGTATTTTAGAGACAGAAATATTAATACTTAAAAAGGCAGAGAAGAAACACTTACCTTTACATAATGGAGGTGTAGGGGACCATCCAAAATAGTAGCATTGAGCACTGTCAGGTCCTACTCTGGTGTACCCTTTTGCACAGGAAAATGTTACCACATCTCCATTATGATATTTACCCTCCCTGGGTGACATCTCTCCATTAGGCAATGTCAGCATTTCACATTCTATTGCTAAAGGCAGAAAAGGAAAAATATTCACTCAGGGCAAAAAGTATCTAAAATGCTAGTGATATGAACAAAATAGGCTGGACTCTGATCAAAAGTTACTGAAATCAATCAAAAGTTTCCTGTTGACTTAGAGCAAAATGGTGATCAATAAAATTTTGGTGAATATCATGTGGGAATTTATAAAAAAGCAGGAGGGAAATCTTTCCATGCACTAGCAAGTTACAAGGCACAATATAAGTTGTGTTAGAAGTAAAAACAGTGAGCATTACATAAGGGTATGGATTTCTATCATCTTTCTCCAAGGTACTAGTTCCTTAATACAGATAGTATAAGTAACTTTAAAAATACTGGGTTTTCAGATATATGGATTCTTAGTGTTCAAGAAAACACTTGATATACTGTGTAAAGTCAACTAGTGATGATGCTATCCTATCAATCTCAATTCTTTTATCAAATCTTAAAATTCAAATTTTACATATTAATTTAGACATAAGGTTTGTCTGTCTTTCATATGACAATAAATATGCTGTGGTTTGCATGAGCTAATTTAGCTACTCTGCACATCTTATCTACAAGCTATTTATGCTCCAGAAATATCTCTTGTACTGCAAATAAAACCATGACACACAATGTGGCCCAAAACAGCAATACAATCACAACCATTTCAGCTCTCAACTTTTCTCCAGCCCTCCATCCAGCTCCTTGTAAAGGAGTGGGGCTTCCAGTACGTTCTGCAGGAACATCCTATGGATCCAGTAAGATCACCACCAATCGGCTTCTTAAGCCACAGAACTGAATGCTTTCAGTGGGATCAAACAGAATTTTCTCTTTCCATGGTACCAGTAAATCTCTATAACCATTTTACATAGAGGTAACAAAACCTGCAGAAGTACATGAAGTGGAATTAAAGGAATACAGCCTACAGCTGCTGTACTCTACTCATCCATAATGCCACCTGAACATTTTATTCCAAAATTTCAAAGAAAAGCAAGAAACTGAAATTAATGATATTTTCATGGTAGACTATGAAGAACACAGTCCTAGGCACTGCTCACTGAATGTGATGAGAGGTTTTTGACTGCCCTGTGATGGTTCCCACTCATTCTCCACAAAATGACCTTCAGAAAAAATATAATAAGGAAAAACTTTGAAAAAAATTCTCAAATAATCACATTCCCTTCTCCAGTAAAGACATGTTATTAGCTGAAAGTGGAAAAAAAAAAAAAAAAAAGAAAGAAAAGATCTTACCAAGACACTGGGGCTCTGGAATCCATCCATTTCTGCCACACACTGTGTAATCAATTGTGATTTTATGTATAGTTTGGTATCCAGCTACACACTCGTAAATCAAATCATGTCCAAGTGAAAATACTGTTTTATTTGTTTTGAGAAGAATATTCTCTAAATTTGGTCTTGTACATGTCTCTGTAGAATTAGACAAGTTTAATGATTTTAACAGACTTTGAGTTGTCCTTTTCATGTGTACTTCTGTGCACATAAGCCTCATTAATTACACAACATACATTTTAAAAATTTGAAACTGCTTCACTGCAATACCATGATGGAATATTCTGCACAGAATTCTGCACTTGAAAACTTGAAGAATTGAGAAGGAAAATGTCATGGCTTCAGAAGCCAGGGCTGGTAGGAAACTTTTTGAGCACCGACTCTAAGCCCTGCATTTTTCTAGCTTGCTTCTTGCATCATTCCCACTATGTCTTTTCAGATTTGTTTGTCCCGCAAAATTTACCATGGCCATGCCTCTAACTTTCTTTTGGAGAGTGAATAGTGCCTTGCAATTTAGAATAGTTTCTAGTATTTAGCATAAAGTTTTTTCTACTTTCAGATGATTATGTTATTTTCCCCCTACAATCTGAAACCATGCATAATTTCTGTCCAGACTTTGCTGTATTTTCTGGTGTTATTATGGCTGTTACAGTCCAATTTTAACCATGCTCTCCTGGGCGACTTCTAAGAGGTGAATGAGGAGATAACACTCCAGTTGATGAAAACCAATGTTTAGGGAAATATTTTCTAGAACCAGAACTAGTGCTCGGGGTCACAACATGAAACTATTAGGTAGTAAGTGTAAAGCTAGCAAAAGCAAGTTCTTTTTCACACAGTGTGTAATTTAATCGTGGAACCTTATTGCCACCAGATGCTGTGGAAGCTGACAGGTTAGCCTGATTCAAAAAGGAATTGGACAAATTCTTGAAGGAGAGGGGCATCAGTAGCTATTGAGTATGGGAGTTAGGGATAAAGCCTCTGAATCAAAACTTTCCAGACCTTAAATGCTGGAGGCTGCAAGTGAGAGAGGAAAAGGGGGTGGGAAACCCTGGTCAGATCCAGTCCACTCTTCCTTTCAGCAGCCACTTTCTGCTACTGTGCAACACAGGAAACTGGGCAAGATGGCCCTATGGCCTGACCCAGTCAATGGCAATTGTTATGTTCTGGCCTGGCTCAGCTTGCAACAGGAATTGGGGAAACAAGAACAAAGGAGCCTTTTAATTTAACTTTTACCTTTTAGGGTAAGGATTTAGGGTAATTTACCCTCATCGAGCTGAGTTGTGGTGTTTGCCTGTAAGAACTGTACAGATCATTCCAGAAGCTAGAGGTCACTGGCTGGTAAAAGGATGCCTCAAAATGTTGCCTTTTTCCTCCTGTCTAACTTTTCATGCCAGGGACTGGATGGGGGAATGCCCACTATCAGCTACGCTGCTTTTCTGCTTGTTTTGTTCAGTCAGAGCAAGGCAAAGCAATGGAGCAACAAGTAATTTGAGCTCCATATCTATAAACAGGCTGTGTGGACAAATAAAGTGAGCAGACAATCTTTCAGTTCCAGGACAGTGTCAAATTCTGGGCTACATCCAGATTTTCCTGAGGACCCCCTGAAGTGGCATTTTCATCCCAAATATGATAATTTGATCCTGAATTGGTGCCAAGAAGTCGTGATGTATCTGCTAAGAGGGTATAGCAAAATGCTGCCTGCTGCTGCCTGCTTCTAGGTTAGACTATAGCGACACATTCCTAACTGAACTGGTTAATTGAAATCAGCATTAATCATCCATGTAACAGTAATTGTGGCAGCTTCATAACAATAGAAAGCCCAGTGGCAATAGGTACAGCTCATATGTGAACAAGCATCCCAACATTTGTATAGTTTCCCATAGTCCATGAGGAGTCTAATAACAGGGACCTCAAATCTATCAAAGGCTTCAATATAGTGACCTTGCAAAAAGTGGCATGCACAATGACCTTGATGCGTTCCTTGTGAAATTCAAAAGGATGTCAGTGGCAACACAATACCTAAAGGAGCATTGGGTGGCTTGTTTAACCATCCTAGCCTACATACTAGGGACTTGACCTAGGGACTGCCCAAATATGCTATCAGAGCAAGGCCAGCATCTTAGATTAACAAACACCAATAAAAAAATACTGCATCCCCCAAACAGGAAGGATCAGGCGGTGTTGTCAGAGGATGAAAGAAACACTGCTAGCTCAAATTCAAATCTAAAATCCAGACCACACTCAAGTAACTATTCTTTTCATGTTTAAATGATTTACCCAGATTGTCTGAATTGGGGGAAAAGTTTGGATCATACAAACAGGAAAGTATGGCTGGAAGGTACCTTATGAGGTCTTCTAGTCCATCACCCTGATCAAGGCAGGATCATCCCTGACTTAACCATCCCAGTCAAGTGTCTGTCCAACCTGCTCTTGACAATTTCCAGAGAGGAAAATTTTTCGACTTCTCTCGGTAGCCTGTTCCAGTGTTTGACCACCCTGATAGTTAGAAAGATTCCCCTAATTTCCAACCTACATTTTCTCTGCTTCAGTTTGAGGCCATTTCTCCTAATCCTATCCCTGAAAGCCACAGAAAAAAGTCCATCTCCATTCTCTCTATAATAACCTGTTAGGTATTTGAAGGCAGTTTTCAAATTTCTCTTCAGTCTTCTCTTCTCCAGACTAAACCCTAGTTCTTTCAGCCTTTCCTCATAAATCTTGTTTCTCAGACTCCTAATCGTTTTTATCACTGTTGTTGAACTCATTCCAATGTGAGCACATCCTCCTTGAACTGGGCCTAAAACTAGACACAGTACAGTGAGGCCTTACCAGCACTGAATAGAGTAGAAGAGTCAGTTCCCTTGATTTGCAAGTGATATTCCTGTTACTATAGCCCAGTATGCCATTGGCTTTTCTGCAACAACAGCACGCCTTTAGCTCATATTTAGCTTCTGGGTAAACGTAAGCCCCAGGTCCTTCTCTGCAATACTTCAGCCTAGCCAGTCGCTCCCAGTCAGTATTTGTGCATGCCATTATACTGACCGAAGTGCTGGACTTTGTACCTGTCCTTGTTGAATCTTGTTGGGTATTGAAGCAATAGCTCAGGGAAATGGCAGAAACTGCCTTGTAAGGTCCCTAGATGCTGTCTGACTGATTTCCTTCACCTTCTGGGCCAGGCTATGATTTTGTTGTAAAACTTTCGATTTAAGTATATTCATGTGATAACTGTGTTGCATACTTCAGTTTCCTTGAGTAGCTTGTAAGGGCATGGAGGAAGAAGGGGTGGGAGTGAGGGGTGGGAATGTTAAGGTGATGGCTAACAATAGGGGCTTGTTGACACGTCAGTGAGCTTGTGGTAGAATACCATCTCTGTCTCTTCCCAAATTCTGCTATCTGACAGTTTGGTTACCATGGTCACTGCAAAGGGCAGACACCTCTGTCCCATCTGCTTCAGGTAACTCTGAGTTGTAACCTGAGCTGGATACATTCTTGAAGGCAGGGGAAAACCTGCTCCCTCTACCTATGTGACTGGCCACTATTACCTGTCAGCTCTATCTTCCTGAGGGAGCCCTGGCACCCAGCTTGCTGGACTTATAATGGACTTTTTCTATTCTCCCCCACCCCCCGCCCCCACTTACACACATACCTCATTTAGCCATAACTAAGCAGAAGAAAACTTTAATAGGCATCTCAGGCCGTACATTCCCCGGTCCCACTATGGGAGGCCTATTTAAACTTGATTGACTAAAACTCGGTTGCTGGGTTAGGGAATGCTGAGGCAAGATACCAAGTCAGAGGGGTATGGGCAACAGTTGAACAATGGTAAAGGGTCCATCACAGCGTCCAGCCCATTGGAGCCCTCACCACCAATGTTGTCATACTTTTCCTGGGATGGCTGGTGGAAGTCCTCCCCACAAAGTTTATGAACACTCCAAGTAATCCCCTTAAGTCTGTTAAAAGACTACAGTAAGATCTGGAAAAGTCATGCTAAGCTAAGGCTTAGTCACTACATGTAAAAATGTAAAACCCTGATGCTGCAAGCACATCTAAGCCATCTGAGAAGAAACAATGAGGTATTCCATCGAGTATATGTGCTATCCATAAGAATTTCAAGCTGGTTCCTAAGTGTCTGGTTACTCCTTAAAAACTTATGCTTTTCCTGGTTATTAATCAGTTTCTTGAGATGTTCCAAACCAGATAACCCCTTGTCAATAGAAAAGGCAGTTATTTACACAATTAAAAGAATGCTTTGAAGAAGCTGAGAGTATAAAAATCTGAAAACCCAGCAAATAAGTGTGCTTCAAGAGAGAAATCTCTCTGACACCATCTGCTGTTGTTCTCGAGAAGCTGGAACAAACAGAATGTCTCCCTTCAAGGATTGCACTAAGAACTTTACCTGTCAGCATTGGAACCCAAGTGCTTGGGACTGGTGAGACCCCACCTCTCACTCTCTCTCTATCTTCTTCTCTCTAGGCATAGCTTTCTGAACCTGAATTGTATCAATTAAGCTTGAGCTAAGTTTCCCCAAATACTTAGTGAAACCAGGGTAGTATTGTAATTGTTTGTGCTTGTTTTCCTTTACAGGTCTATTACTACTAGTACCATTATATATTTCATACACTTAGCAATAAATAACTTTTATAGTCAAACTGGTGGTAACCAGGTGTATGTTTCCTTCTCTACTTTTCCTTCCCCACTTGCTCTGCAGCAACACTTCTTTTACCTAAGCTAAAGATCCCTGTGAAGCGCAGAAATACTGTGGGGTCTGCTCATCAAGAGGCTACCACTACTAGAACAGTTAGGGCAAAAGATTGGGACATGCTGAGTTTGAAACACATAAGAGAATCAGCTTGTACAGGCTGATTGACCCAGTTTGGCTCAGACGTGCTCTGATGAACTGAATGCTGGCCCATGACGGTGTCAGCTAGACACCTAGCTGGATTCAGAGGTATTCCGTTTATCTGTGTGTGTGTGTGTGTGTGTGTGTGTGTGTGTGTGTGTGTGTGTGTGTGACTGCTTTGGTGACTGGAGGAACCCAGCCCCATTGAAACTGAGTCCTGCAAGATAGCTCCACTGGGGGGTGAGGACTTGCAGAAGGGAGAGGTACAGCTCCGTATAGAAACACAAGTAACACAAGCAGCACAAAGACCCTAGAAATATGGCACACATGGCAGTAATGCAGCACAAAGGCCAATTGTGCTTCCACAGCCCACTGGTAGCTGGCCCAGAGGTGGCATGCTGTCACAAATGGCAGTAGATCACAGACAGGCAGCAGGCCCCACTACCAGACTGCTGTAGTAGGTAAAGGGTGCAGGGAACTCTCAGCAGTCCAACTGGCAAGAGGGGTAGTGTCCCCAGACACCAAGTGATGGAGCCCCAAAAGCTCCTGAGGGTGAGTAGCCCTGAACTACATCCCAGGGCAGCTTTTTATTCCACTGGGGCCAACACAAGGCAGATTTTTATACTGCTGGGCCCAGCACAGGTGCTGGCCCCAGGCTCTAGCTTCCCTTGACTGCAGATCCAGGAGGAGCCAGGCAGAGTTATTTTGCCCCAAGTGGCACAATTCATCCCACATCAAAATGCATGTCTGGGCACATACACTGAGGCAAAAAGACCTGGTTCAAATTTGCACCGCTCTTATTTGAGCTGCCGCAAGCGCATGTACTTGCAAGTACTCAGAGTCTAAGGAGCTACACTTAGGTTAGCTTCAGGGTATACTCAGAAATCTTTGAAAGGTTGAAAGTCCTCAACCAGTAATGCCCCTGGATGCGTCTTTGTTAGGGACATCCTCTGGCTGGGAAAGACAGCTGCCTTTGCTGTAAAGACAAGGACTGGTCAGAAACTCATTGCACATGACCAAGGCTTGGTATAAAACTTAAAACTCTTGACAGTGACAAAAAAGGAGTTCTTCAGACATTAAACTACTCACTGCTACATCCTGGGGAAGGGCTCCAGCGTGTATGAATGCACCGTGTATTTCCTGTTTCATTTCCATCTGGAGTTGTGTAACCAATGACACATCTATAGGTTGTTTCTTCATTTAAGTTAAATATGTCCTTCTTTTCAGTGAAATAACCATGAGTTATCTCTACTTTTTTACATGTGTCTGAAACAAAAGAAAAGAAAGAGAACCATATCAAGCTAAAATATTATTAAAATGATTTGCAAAAACTTAAGGTGACTTTGAGAAGACATACAAATGAAATAAGCTGTTTCACTTTTTAAAAACACATCTGTTCTTTTATCTGGCATTTACATTTTTGAGAGTGGGTGAGGAATGTAAGAAATCATCAACCAGGTGATCAAGATTATATACCATCATTCCTGCTATTCTTGTACAAACCAATATAAAAGTTGGCTGGATGGAAAATGGCAAATTCTTCATTTTGTTGGGCAGAGTTCCCATTTAATTATATATGGCTTGCATAGAAATATTGTATTTTCTCCCACATAACCTGCACCATTTTTCTCCAGCTGAACAGGGGTAAATTGAGATGTGCACTATATGCAAGGAAAAGGGATCCCCACACATCCATAAATTTGGGTAAAGGGAGGGAGGAACAGTGGCAGCATTAATAGCTATGGCTCTGGAAGCCAAGGCAAATAATGCTGCCACCTCTCAATCCTTTCTCCCTACCACCAAATTTCTGGACCTGTGGGAAGCTCCTCTCCCAACCAGGGATGAATTTGGAGGGTGTGTGAGATTGTTTTGCAGCTGGAACTGGCAAGAAGTCTAAGTCAGCATGCAGTCCTGGACCACGGAGCAAGTGCACGGTCCCAGACTCAGAGCATGGCCCTGGAGCCAGTGTGCTGGATTCATTCCAGCATGCAGTCCTGGAGTCAGCATGCTAGAGTCGGCCCGGCCATGCAGCCCCAGTGTCTGCATACAGTATTGGACCCTGCAGTAACACATAGCCCCTGCTCTGGCACATGGCCCCCAGTCTAGACTCCAGCTTCAGTGCATGGATCCTAACCACCCATCCCAAGCCACCAGCGCACAGCTCCTAGTCCATGGTCCCCAAGCTGGCACACAGATCCCAGCCCCAGTGTGCAGCCCCTCAATCCAGATTTTGTCTCCTTGTTAGGACCTTTCAAAAGTAGGGTACATGTTTTCTAGAACTTTTTCTAAAGGAGCCTTAGATCTATAATGTACTTCACAAATGAAAAGGGACTTCTGCATAAAATGCAGCCCTATATATATATATATATATATATATATATATATATATCCCACAACATAATCACATAACCTGCCTTCTTGAGATACTTCCAACCCCACTATAATATACTTCATCTCCAAGCAGTGGTATACCTTAGGACTACTACCAACAGGACATTTCCTTCTGGGCATTCTCTGCCTGAATTTACTAATTTTTGAAATACACTGTACCTCTTTTCGTACATATCTGGGAGGTTACAGATGGGGAGGGAACACAAATTTGAGGAAGAATGGGGATGTTTGTGTATGTACCTGAGTTCTCTTATAGTATTTGGCTGACTGGAATGGTTTGTTAAACTTTAAATTCCATATGGAATATCGAAGGAGGGCCAAGCACCTCAGGTCTACTGCAATAGTTATCCAATATAACCATACGGGAAGGATGGGCACAAGAAGAATATGAAAACTTGTGTTTAACCTATTTCGCAACACCTTAAAGCATGTTTCAGGTGTAGAGAGCGAAATGTGCTAAATCAACCCAAAAGAAAGCACACAGCACACATGCTCTTGTCCAATAAGGAGCTTTTGGGAAAGAAGAGTCTCCTTTGGGTACCACCACTTTTTGGACCACTCTGCATTCAGGCTTTGACCAGGCTAAAGGGAGGATCTGAAACTAGGGTCGGGTAGCTGCTTTGTGTTGGGGATAAGCCTTTTTTTATCCTTATGGATCCTTATGGAAATCCACAAATATTCAATCAAGTTATAAGCCAACAACAGTCAGTTGTCAAATGCTCAATAAGACTTGCTTGAGCTTGATTATCCTAGCATCTGGAGATTTCTTCTGCACTGAACATGTTCAATCCCAGAATTGCAGAGGCTGAGCAGGACTTTCTCTACAGTGGTTTTTCCTAGCTCTAGAACCACAACATTCAAATAACTACAATTCAAAGGCTGCACTCTTATTGCCCCTCTCTCTATGGATGAAATTGTGGAAGAAGATGTGGACAGTAGGATGGACATTCTTATTCTTATTCTTCTTATTATTTGCCATACTCATCACAAAAAGACAAAACACAAAATACAAAAACAAACATACACGTGGTTTCTATCTTAGACAATCTGACTTCTAAATAAGAGGCATGAAGTAGAAACTCAGGAAGCATCTCAGGAGCATGCACTAAAATGCGAGTTATCTGTTAGAGTTGGTTGTTATCTATTTTAAGCAAACTTTAATACCACAGCTATGTTTTTAACAAAGGTCCAACAGAATATAACAATTAGTGTCAGGGATACACCTTGGAGTACATGACCAACCGTTCTTGGTGCATATAACAATGTATTGCTGATTCCCATGGTCGTTCTCTGAATTACATGAATAGGTAATTCTGTCACCTAAGTGGTATGATGTTGTCCAATAGCTTAAGTGGAATATGCCATTTGCCAAATTATCCACAGGACAGGTTACTAAAGAAAAAATAGTTAAAGCCCAGTTAATGCCCAGTTAAAGGAGGAAGTCAAGAGTGTGATGCTGGGGTACAGAGACTGGCGCTAGCTTGGTATTAGAAGAAAATGTAAAAACAAAACCATCCTGCTGCACAAAATTACCACACTTTATACAGAAAGACCTTTATTTCCAAACCTGAATCAAAGAACTTGATTTTTATAAGGCTCTTCACAGGCAGCAGGGAACCAAAGGTAGGAGCATGGAGAGCCTAAGGAATAAAGGCAAGAAAAACCAAACTTAAGAGTGCTGTCTATATGGTAGGAGGAATAACAGGGAACAGTTAGGACTGGATGGATAAGGAGAGCTCTGAGCATGGTAGTAGGATAGGTTAGGAATACAAGAAATTGGTCTGGACTTTAAGATGGACATTCAATTATACCCAGAAGATAAGCTTTGCTTTTTAGGAAAGGTTCCTGTCACAGAAAGTTTACAATTGAAATACTACACATGGCACAAAAAGTGGAGCTGACAAAGGTCAAAGGTTGTGGTGATCTATTTATCCCACAAGTCCTTGGCTCAGGAACATGCACCACCATGGCAAGACATCTACTGAGTTGTTATTTTTGTATTTATCCTAAGAAAGTTATGACAATAACAGCTATAGAGTTTAGTCAATAAAACACAGGTGCTTCTTACTCTCAGGGATACATCTTGGAGTAGGCGACCAGCCATCCTTAGCGCACATAATCCTGTCTTGCTGATTTTCAGGGATATAGCCCCGGTGACATGAATATGAAATTGTTTCACCTTCTTTGAATTTCTTCCAATGCCAATAGCCGGTACCACCATTTTCCAAATCTGGGACAGAACATAATTCTAAGTAAAAAGAGCACATAGGGTTAATCACAGGAAATCAGGCATGTATAAAAAGGGCTAGAGGAAGCGAGACGGGGAGTGGAAAATAAATCCTTTAAATATCAGCTAAGAATTAGAAAAAAAGGCAAAATTAACCTTTATGCTGGAGAACACGGTGGTACTTAATATTAAAAAAAAAATCTTCATTTTCAAATCTGATGTAAAAGTTTTCCCACAGCCTTGCACCTTGTGACATACCTGTGCATCGGGAACAATATCATACAAGGTGCAAGGCTGTGGAAAATCAGGTCTAATACACCAGACCATCACCTGACTCAGCCTCACCGTTGGCTGACTTCTGAAATGTATTATCGTTTACACTAACCATGGCCTAATACATCTCTGAAACATTGATCTCTAGCACTAGCTTCAAGAAGACTTCATGATACTGCTCCCTCAAGTTATTTTACTTACAGGTATTCTTAGCTCTCTCATAGGCTCAGTCTCTCAAAATAAAGAATGCAAAAATACAAACCAGCCTGCAGAACCCAAATGGTACTGAATCTCCAAGCTCACAGGCAGATCTGTTTCACAGCACTCGATTAGCTCTGTGGTCAGGGTCAGACAATACCTGACAAGATTTTTGAATTTATAACCAAACCAAAAGTAAGATGTGAAGGGTTTGTTTACATCGTGCCATCTTGATGCAACACTGCCATAGAATCATTGCTAGATCATGACCCCAGCCTATGGTAAAACCTGGTTGCCGAAAAAGGCTCCCTTTCCCTATTTTGTCCAGGACACGGGCTCTGAGATTTCTCTGGAGTAATGTGAAGTGATGCTGGTAAAATCCAGAGATGTCAGGGCTGAGCCTTTCAAACCATGTTCACAATATTTATCTTGGAGGCAGCTAATTTGAACAATTATTTTGCAGTTGGGCTCAGATTTGCGTCTCAGATCCTGCCACAACATGACCATTGATTTATTTTCCTCCTCAAGACTTTTTACCAGGACAGTTTTATGCTGTATGTTTGCGAAGAATCTTTCCTTCATGCATCATCTATTCTCACCTCATCCCTTCCATTTCTGGCCTTCCTGGAACCAGAGGAATGCTGTCATTGACTTTACTGTCATCAGGATTTCAACATGAACCCTTAAGGCTTATTGGAGTCAAGAGTGAGCTGGCCTCGTTTATACCTTCTGAAAACTAAGCACACTCATTCCCCCTCTTTGCCCCCATGTCTGCTATAGTGTGGAGGCAGAGAAGGTTGAGACTTTATATTCCAACCTTCTGTACATTTTTCTTAACCCCTTTTCACCTGCCACCATGAATGCAGCAATTGACAAGTTCAATATGACTGAAAGGTCTTAAGTAGTCAGAGCTTTCTTCTTTTATCTGGACACTAAATAGACAAAGCCTCCCAGGCTGAGTGCACCTTCAGATTGTTCCTGCAAATTCACTTCTTTCATGACTTTGTTACATATTACAACATGTATATGCTAAGTCAGAGGAAAGTTAAGTAACATTCAAGTTAGAACATGTTCTGAGCAGTCACATAGTAACATTTCCCACAATGTCTGACCTGCTCTGACTTGCTGTTAGAGGGCTAGGGAGCAGACTGGAGTGCCTTTTTTGCATATTTTCAATGCATATTTCAGCAGATCTTCTGCTCAGACCTCGACTGCCTGCTTGTCATCTAGCCACATGGAGGAGTGCAAAGCTCTGGACATCTTCAGCAGCTGGAGTATGGGGAGGAGTGCACACAGTGCACCTAGACACCCACCTCATGCTGTCACTGAACATTTGGTGGAAGTTGCTGGGCAGAGAGAAGTGGAGGGGTAGGGGAGTGGGGTGGTGGCCAGTGTCCATGGTAGCCCATGTTGGTATGGAACTGGGGTCATTGCTTGTGGTCAAATGGGGGAGAGTGTGGTATATGGAATGTACCTTTAAGGGGCCAGCAGTAGGATGACCCAGTCTTTTCCCCTGATGCCCTATGGGTGTGGTTTGTGCCTTCTGAGCTATTGATCCTATTACCTCTCAGATCCATGTTCTTGGGGAACCCTGGCACAGGACACAGCCTATCTGACTTGCAAAGAATTCCTCACCCCTCCCCTCCTCTACCTAAACAAAACTGATTAAGATGCAGTGGGAGATGCACCTAAAACCCTCCGGATAAGGGTGTCAAGAGTGAAACAACTGCCCTAGGTCTCATTTGCATCTGAGATGGAACTAGATTACAACTCATTTACATGGGAGACGGAGAACAGAAAGCCTGAAGCAGAGACTGCAGTGAATTCTGGGATCAGAGAAACAGGAGAGCACTGCATGATGGGGAATCTGTGCTCCAAATGCTAATCAACCCATGTTTACACACACCCAGCTCAGCATTTATCAGACTAGTTTTAATCTGGATTTACAAAGGACTTTTCCCCTCCACCAGACACACACACACTGCTAAGTTTAATAGGCATCTCAGGCCGTGCATTCCCCGGTCCAACTATGGGATGCCTATTTAAACTTGTTTGACTAAAACTCGGTTGCCAGGTTAGGGAATGCTGAGTCAAGAGACAGAGGGGGTATGGGCAACATTTGAACAATGGTAAAGGGTTCATCAGAGTGTCCAGCCTGTTGGAGTCCTGAGCACAAGTGTTGTCATACTTTTCCTGGGACGACTGGTGGAAGTCCTCCTGCCCAAATGTTATAAACACTCCAATAATTGCCTTAAGTCTGTTAAAAGACTATAGTAAGATCTGGAAAAGTCAGGCTAAGCTGAGGCTTGTTCACAACAAGTAAAAATCCAAAATCCTAATGCTGCAAGCTATCTAGTGTTTCTGAAGAAACCATGAGATATCCCATCAGTATATCTGCTATCCATAGGAATTTCAGCTGACTCTCAAGTGTCTGGGTACTCCCTAACCATATGTGTTTCCTGATTATCAATCAGTTTCTTGAGACGTTCCAAACCAGATAACCCCTTGTTAATAGAAAAAAGAATGATTTACTGTATTAAGAATGATTTGAAGAAGCTGAACTGAGGGTATAAAAATCTGTAAAAAAAGCAGCAGTGTGTGCACTGACACCATCCACTGTTCTTCTCAAGATGCTGGAGGAAACATATCGTCTCCCTTCAAGGATTGTGCTACGAACTTTACCTGTCAGCTTTGCAACCCGAGTACCTTGGACTGGTGAGATCCCAGCGCTCTCTCTCTCTTTTCCCTCTAGACATAAATTTCTGAACCTGAACTGTACTAGTTAAGCTTGAGCTAAGTTTCCCCAAATACTTAGTGAAACCAGGGTAGTATTGTAATTGTTTGTGTTTGTTTTCCTTTGCATGTCTATTACTACTAGTGTCATTATATATTTCATATACTTGGTAATAAATAACTCGTATAGTCAAACTGGTAGTAACTGGGTATATTTTTCCTTCTTTACTTTTCCTTCCACATGTGCTGTGCAGCAACACTTCTTTTACCTAAGCTAAATGTTCCTGTGAAACCCAAAAATACTGTGGGGTCTGCTCATCAAGGGACTAAAGATTGGGACATGCTGAGTTTGAAACACATAAGGGGATCAGCTTGTACAGTCTGATTGACCCAGTTTGGCTCAGACATACCCTAATGAACTGAATGCTGGCCCATGAGGATATCAGCTGGACACCCAGCTGGATTCAGAAGTATTCTCTTCACCTGTGTGCTTGTGTCTTACTGCAGTTTATTCTTGCTCTGATGAACTGATTCTTGTCATATGTGGGTGTCAGCCTGTCCATGCTGATCAACCCAGCTGGGTCAGGTGTGTCACGTTATTCTGTGTGTGTTCATGTGTATGACTGATTTGGTGACTGGAGGAACCCAGCCCCATTGAAACTGAGTCCTGCAAGATAGCTCCACTGGGGGTGAGGACTTGCAGAAGTGAGATATATAGCTCCGTATAGAAACACAAGTAACACAAGCAGCACATTGATAAAATTACCAAGACCCTAGAAACGTGTCCCTAATAAATGAGCACACCTCAAAGTAATGGGCAAATCTGGTAACAAAGGTGACACCCTAAAAGATGACAGCGTTCCCTGCTGACATACCCCTCCTCTCCTGGGACCCACACAGCAATATATGGGTCTGACACTGATGATAACAACACTGTCTTTATGGGGAGCAGGAATGCAGGGCCTTATATGCACATAAATAAAATCCTCTGATTGTACATCTTTGTTTGTATGTGCACTGCAAATTTGTCTCAGGGATTGGATCCTACCCTGCTGAGCCTGTCCCAAGGCATGCAGAATTCACCCAGAAGTAAAGCAAGGATGCAAGTGGGCTGAAATCCACTGACTCACGCTAGTGCATGCAGGACATCCACAGAGGAGGAGGAGGAATGGGCTACAAGTGGTCATTACTATGTGGCCCAGTTGCATAGCAGGGCTTTGGATTGGGTTTCCACCCTGTGATTTACATGAACTGCTTAATGCTTAAATAAGGCACTGAGAACCCTGTCTCAGCCCTCGAGAAATTTAGCTGGCAATTACCAGCTGTGTGTGCATCTGTGTGTGTCTGTGTGTGTATGTGTGCGTGAATCTGTGTGTCTATGTTTGTGGCAGGGAGAGTGTGTTTGTACCTGTGTGCCCATGTGCAGAGAATGAGTGAGAGTATAGTGCATGCCTGTGTGTGTGTGTGCATGTGTGTGTGAACATTTGGCTGTGGTGGGGATAGGGGCTGTGGGGGAGGGAGCAGGGAGCAGAGGCACTGCTCATTGTTTTTCAGATATATAGGGAGTAAAAGGAAGGCCCAGGGCGGTCTAGGACTACTACTGAATGGGCAAAAGCAACTGGTGACAGACAGAGGGGACAAGGCTGAACTTCTCAATGAATTCTTTGCCTCATTGTTCCTAATCAAGGGGCAAGACAAGTCTCACAATGGGATTGTAGAGAGGCAGCAGCAAGGCACCAGACTGCCAAGCGTTGACCCTGAGATGTTGCATTCACTTGGAAGGACTGGATACATTTAAGTCGGCAGGCCTGGATGAGCTCCTTCCAAGGTTACTGAAGACACTGGCTGATGTCATTGCACAGCCACTGGCAAGAATATTTGAGCACTCATGGCACACGGGCCAGGTCCCAGAGGACTGGAAAAGGGCCAATATGGTCCCTATTTTCAAGAAGGGGAGGAAGGAGGATCCAGACAACTATAGGCCGGTCAATCTCACCTCCATCCTTGGCAAAGTCTTTGAAAAGATTATTAAGGCTCATATATGTGAGAGCCCAGCAGGAAACATTATGCTGAGGGGAAACCAGCATGGGTTCATAGCAGGTAGATCATGCCTGACTAATCTAGTCTCTTTTTACAACCAGGTTACAAAACATCTGTACGCAGAAGTAGGGGAAGACATCATTTATTTAGACTTCAGGAAGGCCTTTGATACGGTATCCCATCCCATACTGGTGAACAAATTAACAGGCTGTGACTTGGATGATTACACATTCTGGTAGGTGGCCAGTTGGCTAGAGGGTCACACCCAGAGAGTGGTGGTGGTTGGGTCAGTATCAACCCGAAAGGACATGGGCAGTGGGGCAGTGGCTGCTTATAAATTCATTATGGGGGTGTAGAAGGGAATTGGTGAGGCTCTACTCACCAAGGCACCCCTGGGGGGGTCACAAGAAATAATGGTCACAAGCTAGCAGAGAGCAAATTTAGACTGGACATTAGGAAGAACTTCTTCACAGTTAGAGTGGCCAAGGTCTGAAATGGGCTCCCAGGGGAGGTGGTGCTCTCTCTTACCCTGGGGGTCTTTAAGAGGAGGTTAGAGGGGCATCTGGCTGGAGTCATCTGAACCCAGCACTCTTTTCTGCCTATGCAGGGAATCAGACTCAATGATCTATTGAGGTCCCTTCCGACCCTAACATCTATGAATCTACGAGGTGGGCATGTGCCCCCCCTTCCCCAGCCTGGCAGGGTCCACCCAGCCTCCCCTGCCAATACCTGGAGGGTAAGGGGCCCATCCCCTGCTTGCAGCCTAGCTTGAGGCAGGGAGGGAGCCTCCAATTTTGTGTTTGTCCAGGGCTCCAACATACCTTAATATGCATCTGCCTGCCCAGCCAGCTTAAAATGGTCCCTGGACACCCATGCATGGCCAACTTGTGATTTGAGACCGGGAAGCGCATGACTCCTGGTGCAGCGCATCTTATCTCTGAAATGTTGCAAGCTCTCACAAAAGGCTTCTGTCTCTTGCCTCTGCAGGGCCAACATTTGAGCACAGGGAAGAATCCACCAGCCCCACCCAGTGGGGATGCGGTATCCAGGTTGCTACCACCCATCACTGGAGCCACCCAGCAGTGTGCCAGTGGTGTACTAGGAACCAGACTCTCCTATTCCAGCAGCTGGTGGCAGTGGCAGAGGAGTGTGAGGTGAGGAAGCAGGCACAGGAGGAAGTCTGAAGTGAGGAGGACATAGCTGAGGCGAGGCGCAGGACTGGGCACAGAGGGACCACTGGGCCCGCATGGAGGCCCTGGAGTGGGAGCACCTGGAGCAGCTTTGGCAGCAGGGGAACACCAGCTACTAGGCCATGGACATCCTCCTGGCCCTGGTCCCCACATACATGTCCCCCACTGCCTAGCCCCTGATCCCTGTGCCCTGCCTACCACCCCACAGCAAGCCCCTGCCTGGCCCTGAGAGGAGATCCTTGGGCACCTCCTGCCCACCCACTGGCCTGGCCTCTATCTTGGCCCTGCCACCTCCCACCTGGGCTAGAACCACTACTTTCCCCACACTACATGGATAAAGAACCTGCTGCACATGAGGCCACCACCCACTGCGGTCACTGTAACCCCTGGACCCATGGGGGAACATCCAGGAGCTGGGGTGCTGAACACCTGCCCTGGGACTCTGCCCCCCAGCTCCTGTCCCCCCTCCCCCCTCATAGCTCCCCACTCTGGACTTGAAGACCCAAATTATTGTATATAGTTTCCAACCTGTATATAGTTTCCCACTTGTAAGCAGGCTTTTTATTGTTGGTGGGAGGGAAGGGTGGTGGAGGGGCACTGTTGGTTGAGGGGGAAAGCAGGAGGAATGGGCATGGGTATTGTAGGGCAGGGGCTGGATCATCCCTGGCACAGGGAGGCAGGGTGGGAAAGGAGGGAGGTGCCGTGTGCTGCCCCTGTGCTGGGCACGCAATTCCTGGGCAGAATAGGAGCTGGCCAGGGATCAGAATTTCCAAGATGGCTGCCAAGTGCTGGCACTTGGGTCTGGCTTCAACATGTCTGCCAAGTGGTGGCAGCCATGTAGCAGAAGGCTGGAACTCCTCCCAATGGCCACAGGGGCACATGGCAGCACTGGAGGGACTTGGGACTAAATACATGTCTTTTACATATGGAGTGCTGCAAAATGGAATATTATGGGTTGGCATCACTTTGCATTCAGAGCATCTGAAAGCAGTACTCCCCAGCTTTACCATCAAGAAGTAGCCCTCAGAAGGGAAAATCAGACTGAGCCCAAACAGTAGCTGCTACAGAAACTGCTGCAGAAACTGTCCTGGAAATAATACATTTCCATATGTCAGTGAGTGCACGTGTATGTTTCTATGCATGCACAGACAAACATATCTACAGAAACATAAACGCACAGAAGACGCACATGCACAGACTCAAGGGGGACAGAAGGGAAAACAATTCCCTCTAAGCATTTCAAGTTAACAAAAACATCTGTAAACACCATAGCCATTTCATTATTTTTCTCCTCGTCATAAGGTTTTACAACCTACAGCACCCATCCCCCGTGGGTCTCTACCCAACAGGTTATACACAATCCTTATCCATAACTGTTCAGTTACCTAGGCCCAAGTACCTCTCCATAACTCAATTGCTCTCAAAGGGGTATCACAGCCTCCCCATCCCCTTGCTACAGGGGTAGAAATGTCAGGGGAGGTGACAAGGGCCAGCACAGGGGAGGGGGCAGGTTAACTAAAAGAACAGAAAACAGAAGTCTTCTCCAAAACCCACGCCCTCTATGGCTGCTGCCTATTGTGTGAGGCACTCCTTTTGAAAGAGACATACTCATGTCCTTCAGTGACAGTCTTAGTGGTGGAGTGCAGGGGAATAAGGGAGCAACTTTATTCAATCACCACCATTTCTCTGCTTGAGATTAGTAATCATAGTGAAGTAGGATTTAAGGCAATAACACAATTTTACATTTACTTACTTATACATTTTGGTGCAGGATCCCAGCCATCTCTTGTACATCTGATTAAAACCCAATTTTCCTCAGTTGCAGTTACATAACCCTGGGCACACCTGTAGTACGTTGATGACCCTATCTTTGCTGGAAAGGCTTGTTCTCTGTTGCTTTGATAATAGCCACTTAATTCAATATTTTCTACCTGTGGGTAGTCACAAGGTTGCACTGGAAAAAACAGGTTCAAAATAAACTATTATGAGATACATGAAAGAAACTGAAATAATTATGTTGTGAATTCTCACAGGTCTTTTTTCTCCCCAGCTTAACACTATCATTTGAATACTGCATTAACTGAATTATGGAGCTCTGGTGCACATCTACACACGCCATTAAGGGGCAGTTTATACATGTGCCTGGACTGCAGCACATTGAGCTGGGCTGCAACAGGAAGTTAAGTTCTAAATCCTTACTCCCAGGACTACTTACACATTTTCCAAGAAATAATCTTTGGATAAAATGCATACATCAGTTTTGAGAGGAGGGATTCCTCTGCTAGGATTCCTCTCTCACTGGTAAGTGCACTGATGTTTAGGTTATGAGTCAAAACACAGCAGGGGCTCAGTCTTAATTTCCTTGTTAAAACCACATAAGCAAATGTTTGACTCATTTAATTTCAGAAGCTGGGAGACTGGTATGAGCTTTCTTGCAAGATTAAAAGGAACTTAGATTCTGTTGTCAGGTGTGGTGTTAAAGCATGGATATGCCTAGAAGCAAGAAATAACAAAAGTGCTCTTTCATAGACACTGTTTCAGGTCAAATAAAATTTACCATGTTTTAATACTTAAAAATGGCATAAAAACCCCTTTCTTTCGAAGGATGCTAAGGCATATTTTAACAGCCCTCCCTCAAATGTGTTATGTGCTTTACTAAACAAATAACCCCAAAGGATAAGCATCCTAAATTCAGTGTGATTACTCAGCTAACAGCAACAGCCATTTTTTTTCACCCTCTGAAGTCAGCATCTGGGGTAGTTGGCCCATTTACCCTAGTTCCACCATTGAATATAATAGTAAAAAAATGTGTAACAACTTAGGTGTGACTGAATGGAAATTACCATACTACTGTGTTAATGCACAATAAGAAATATGATTCAGCTTATGTTTGGACTCTGGAAAGTCTCTCTCTTATTGGGTATGGGCAAAATATGTTAAATATTTTTGGTTTTAATTACTCTTATCTTCCATTTTTGCTAACCTTTCCTAACATTTTAAGTAGGAGATCACCTTTGGCATTTAAAAGCAACCCACAATCTACCATGAACTGCTACCCCCTCATTCCTCTTGCCCAGCAGATAAGTCTGTGGGGAGGGAAGGAGGGCACAGATCGAGGCAGAGGGAGAAAAGAATATTTGGGGGTACACCTTCCCAGCAAGTAAGTCCCACCAGGCCTGGGCCTCCCCTCAATTTACCCCTGCTCCAACCTCTGCAGCAATGTCTCTCACTAGGGGGGCCTGAATCTAGCCCCCGCCCCTTCCCTCCCCCACAGACTAACCTGCTGGGCTGAGGCACACACGCATGCACGTGGGCACTCAACCCCCCCACCCCAAGCTTGGATCAACTCCAAGAGTCTCCTAGATCTACCGCAAGAGGCTCTAAGTTCTACTGGTGAATTGAGATCCACTGGTTGGTGACCATTGATGTACAGGTTACAATGAAAGCCTGACATTAATCCATTACCATGGAATTATTTTATTTCCCTGGATTATACTGTTTTCTTCACACACAGCATGAATTGAAGATCAGGACATCAATACAGTTTGATTAACACAAAATAAATGGTTATTCTGGACATATGTGAATATACTAGATGTGACAATTCTTCCATTTTCTGGAGCTGTTACTGGCAGACACTTTATCACTGTAAAAATAAGGCTATATTTGAAAATGAATCTGGATTGTAAAATAATATTGTCAGAAGAAAACAATTAAACATTAAAGTAGAGAAAAATACCGAATTACTGTAACTGAACCTTGAATTGAAAGCAAATTTAAATTTATTGTGTACTCAGATATCATTTTTATGAGAAGTATGTAACCCTACTGTAACAGGCAGACACAAGAGGAAATTGTTTAAGGAGTCTCTTCACCAGGCTGCAAATCTGCTGCCTGCAGGTTGCAGACCAAGGACCCACCTAGAACTCCCATGGCTATTGATTGTGGGCAATTTATACACTAATATTCTACAGTCATATGTTCTTCTCTTGGTGTAGCTAAACCTGAATTTAACTCAGTTAGAGAATGTTAGACAACTGCAGCAGGCCTTGACCATGCCAACTATTTCATGCTGACTCATTCAAAATCCAAGACAGGGCTATCTGACTAAACTGCCTACAACAAACTTGATCAGTTTTGTATCTTTCATTTCCCATATTTCTCTAACTGCAGTAATCTAGGGAAAAAGTCCTTAGATATTCCTTGAAAGAACAATAATATAATTATGTGAATCTAAGGCAACCCTGTATTTAAGACAATGCCCCATAATTAGTCTACATATAGAAAATGTATACATTTTCGATAATTTTACAGGTATAGAATCACATTATTGGAGGTTTGCTTGAATTTGTTCCTCTCCAACTGCTACAGCAGAGAAAATTAATTGGAGGGGGCATGTGGCCCCCTTGCCCTCTGTCCCCACCCAACTTCTCCCCCTTGCAACTCCTCCCCCTCCCTTACTGTCATACCCTGCTTGTGCACTGTTTCCTCCATCAGTATGTAGAAGGGAGGGGCAAATTTGAAAAAAAACTAGGCATGTCTACATATGCTCTTAATATGAAGCAATAAACTCTGGTGTACCCAGGTACACCATTTAAATGTGCACCCAGGACTGCAGCACGTTATGCTGGTTCAGGGCAGCCTAAGCTGGTAGGAGGCCCAGGGGGTCAGCCTGCAGGATAGTACTTGTATTTACAAATACTACATTGCTGGTGAGTTAATTAGTTTACTTCTGCCTAATAGCAATGCATGTGTAAATGTGAGACGTTTACTGCAAAGCTAAATGGTCAACTCCACAGTAAAAGTCTCGTGTAGATGAGTTTACTGACCTTGAATTAAACATAACTGTAGTAATTTGCATATAGGAAAATTACCATGGGTACCCATAGACCTAGTTCATCCAGAATTGGTGCATTTTACATTTTTTACAAATTGCTACAAGTTTCAGCACAGATGCCTCATACACATGCTCAGCACCACTTTTATACCTACTTATACTTAGTACAAACTATGCATGATAAAAGTTTAAAGTCAAAGGCTCATGATTTACCATATAGTTCATTGGGCTGGGCCCCAGCAGAGTTAACAGTGTTTCAAACCATGGTAACCCCACAGCCCAGCACTGTTCAGTATATGTACTCCAAAAAACACCTCCACAAGCATCCATGTGCTAATTAGCACCCCACTCATGACTGGAACAAGGCAGTCCTGTCATAAGTCCTGGGATCCTACAAAAAATAATTGCATAGGAGGTATGGGGCTGCCTGGTCCAGTTCTACCTTATGGAGGACAAAGCCACATTAATCATATGTGACGGGCCAAGAGACAGGGTGCCGGAGCCTCTCATCTAGACAGAAGTTTGGTGATATTTGTCAGACCTTTAAACCTGGTGAAGAAAGAGGAATCATTGGAAATGAGGGGAAAGGGTGCTGCTCAGCTGTGGGAAGGAAGAATGTATGTACTGTAGTGGCTCACCATGACTTGAAAAAGAGTCAGAGCTGATGGGGAATTTGCATAATGGGCACTATTCCCTATTCAGATGGGTTTCACTAGCCACTAGGCTTATGGTAGGGTCTATTCCCCCAGTATAGACCATGTGTTTTACAGGCACTTTCAGTGAGGGCCGCATTCAATCAACTTCATAGCTGGTTTCCATTACTGAACACATGCTGTTTCTGACTATGTATTTAATGAGGCTTTCCTGCACACTAAGATAAAGGGGTCTTCCCACCCACCCCCCTACACCCCCCACTGCTGGTTGGGGGGAAAAAATCTTGTCTTATATTTGAATAAATACAGTAACTCATTGGGAGCAAACTCCACCATTGGATATTTACATAGGCCAATATGCATATTTCTCAGGGTATGCTGGCCTATGTAAAGTCATGAGTCTTACATAAGTCTTGCTCTTCTCTGTCAACTTTCTCCAGTTTATCTAGTCTATGCTCTTTACCTGATCTTGGATTCTGTTATAGGCTTCTTAATTAATAAACAAAATATCAATTTATAACTAAGACATTTGAATACACTCTATATAAAAAACTTTAAGCTTTAGGCATTGCCATACTCTGGTGCCTAAAACTGTCCTCAGCCTTGAATTAGTCACTGGGGTGCAGCTGCATAATGCTTAAAGCATCTCATGAGGGCTATAGAGGTTCAAATGAGAGCTTCTCTTTACAGTAGTGCTAAAGGCCATCCATAGCTGACCCAGATGTGTATGGATACCTGGTCAGGTTGGCTGAAGAGGAAAATGTGACCGGGTGTGATACTAGCCACCAGGGCTCTGTGAAATTTCACCCGGTGCTTTGTTTCAAAGCTGTTTCAATGCATTTTGAGCTTGAAACAGTGAAACTGAAATGAAACAAAAGCCTTTAAAACAGCTTTGAAATGAGACAAGAGAACTCAAAACATTTCAAAACTTTCAGGCTTACTGGCTTTAGTGCCAGTCCCAGCCAGCAGCACCTGGCTCCTCTCATTTGGCACAGCCCGCACCCAACACCACGAAGATCAGTGATGCTGCTGGCCCCAGGCGCCAGCACCCAGTTCCTGTCAGCCGACAGGCATATCAGGGGCACATCCCCCTGGTAGGACTACAGCACAGCCTCCACAAGCCTTCTGGTGGTGCCGGTGGGGCCCTGATCTGCCTGCCAGCTGACGGGAGCCAGGTGCTGCCACCTGGGGCCAGCAGGGCCAGGGCACCTCAGCCCATGAAAGGACCCTCCACCCTGATCCCAGGGCGGAGGAGGGTCCCTGCATGAGCTGATGTACCCCAGGCCCCAGACATTCCTTGAGCCATGTCTTGTACAGGGGTGCATGCCCCCAATCTGCCTGCCCCATGGCAGGAGCCAGGTGCTGCCACCCAGGGCCAGTGGCAGTACCAATCTCCCTGGTGCTGGATGCAGCTGTGCCCAGTGCCAGTCTGTCATCTGGCAGGCAGGCTGGGGCCTCGCACCCCCAGGAGGACTCTGACACAGCCCCCGTAGCCCTCCTGGGGGTGTGGGCGAGCTCCCAACCTGCCTGCCTGTTGCATTTTATTTTTCCCAATAATAACCTACGGGCAAAACATTGAAACAGCGTTGAAACAGCAAAACAGTTTCAACAGAATAGAACAGTTCTTTCAAAATGAAATGAAACTCGACATGAAACACTGTTCTGTCGAATCATCAAAACGGAAGTCGAATCAGAACAGTGCTGATTTGCATAGCCGTTCTCGGCACATTTTTTCTCTTCGGTGTTCAGAAGCCAGTGCAACTAAGGCCAACAAACCAGACTCAGGTGGACCCTTAACTATACAATTCATAAGGACAGTGAGGGTGCTAAGAATGGAATTCACTAAAGCCGACTGGCTGAACAGGAAACTGCCTGCCCCAGTCAGTAAGAAATGATGAGAAGATGGGTGGAACTCAAGTTTTGCCCATCAAAAGTCAAGCACCTCTTTTCATTTCTTAGGGTTCTGTTACAGGTTATCTTTAAAACATTTTAAAGCTGTCAAAGTTAGAACAGTTTCAGAGCAATCACAGGGTAAGATTTAATGCCATCTCAGACCTGCAGGATTGTGACTTGCCACTACAGGGTCTGGAGAGAAGAGGCATGGAGAGGAGCCAGGACTCTATCCCTCCATGGGTGGGAGAGGAGATGGTGACATATAGCTCAGAGGTGGAGAAACTACCATGTGGCTTCCCTCAGTCTACAGTGAGCAGAAGCCAGCCGTGACTTGGTGGGAAAAAATGTTTGAAGTAAGTGTGAAGGGGAAACAAGGAAAAATAAGTAGAGAGAAAGGAGTGAAAAATAGAACAATTAAAAGGACCAAATTCTTGCACATATTTCACTGAATTGGGATTGGGTCACGGGTTAGTATTCACATGGGGACAGAGCTGAGACCCAGTGGTCTTGTGGAATACATGCCACACCAAGGTAGAGCTGAGACCAAGTGAGTTCACTGCATACCACACTGGGAAAAAGCTGAGACCCTGGAGGCTCCCTGCATGCATGGCATGGTGGATCAGAGGTGAAATTCAGTGTGGGGGGCGAGAAGCTGAGCGAAGGTGCATTCAGCAGCAGCAGTGGAGATAGGCAGGTGACTGGCGAAGGAGATGGTTTCCCAGCACTAAAATCCAATTGCCAATGCTCATTAGTGGTTAATTGTCTTTTTATCTGATCCTCTTGAGGCAGATAGCGAACTGCACAGGGAGCTAGAGCAAGCAGTAAATTGGTGAGCTGCACTGGAGCATTTAAAGTTGTCAGAGGCTTCACAATTGCAGGGCAGAAGGGGATGTTGGCTTGGGGCTAGAGCTATTCTGTTGACAGACGAGTTCAGGGACATTTAAAGTTTGCCCAAGAGCAAAGGTGTGTGAAGGGCTGGGAATGGTACATCCTGGGATGCTGAAGGAATCAAAATACAGCATTTGATCTCCCTGGAGAAGACTAACAGTACCCTGGAATGAACTGAACAAAACAAATCAGAAAGCCTTCTCTTGAATTGGCATATCTTTAAAATGTTTAAGGGGTTTTAGCATGGTTAACACCCTTAAATGGATGAATGCTCCTATTTTAAGTGCCTTTATGATGGTTTAAAGGTAACCTGTAACACCATAACTGTGAAGCCTCAGTCTTTTTAAAAAGTATCCAGATATTATTAATAGGTGGTTACAATGCTTTCCTGATAGGTGGGGAACCTGTTTTCAAGAATTCACTTAATTATATTTGGGGAAGAGATCTGAAGACAGGTCTCCCACATCTCAGAAGAGGGCCCTAACCACCAGCTACTGGATATCTTGAGTTGGGTTTCTCTCAGGCTCTTATGTGTTCCACCTTGTAGCAATTAACTATTCATTAGAACTTGAACTTGAAGGTGACTGTCCAATTTTCCAGCCCATCCTAACCAAAAATACCCTACACAGGGAATACTTGGGATTACCTGAAATATCTAGTCCTTAATTGCTTTGATATTTCCTACAAAATCAGGTCCTACAATAGAAGAGCCATTAGGCATCCATAGGGTCAAGTCCAAGCTTATGAGGGGTTTTGAAGATCTCACTCATGGCTAGGTGATAGACTTACATGCCTAAACTCCTCTACTGTCAACTCCTTGATGTTAAGAAAAACGAGTAATATATTCCCTTATTGTCCTAAGTCATAGTAACATTACAAGGCATTATGCAGACTTGTGAATTTATTTTGTTGAAGAATAGTTACCATATAAGCATTATAGCTTTAAGGAAACACATTAAGAAACGTAAACTTATAGGCATCCCATTTGGTAATGTGGTATAAAATATGCTGATTGTAAAATGTGTCATCTACTTCTTTGTAACTAGTCACATGGTCATCCCCTAGTAAGTTATCTTTTCAGTAACAGTGGAATAAGCTACTTCATACTTAGTACCAAATAGAAGCATGCAGGCATGTAAGTAGCTACTTGAGGAGGATAGTAGGGGAGTATGACGTATACAGGCAGTCCTTGAATTAGGGTGTGTCGACTTACGGCGATTAGCACTTGCGGCGCTCCGCCATTTACACCCATGTTATTACTTATGGTGCTGGATCCTCGTGCTTATGGCATGACAGCAACTCAGGAGGTGCACAAATATCATGCCATCATGCCATAAGCGCGAGGATCCAGTGCCATACGTCACCCAGTCAGTCTGCTTCCCGATGTGCTGTGACACGTAAGTTTCTTGACCCTAGTGAAGGTGTTCCTTCACCTTCTGATTAAATAAAATTGAATAGCTGATTTAAATATGGTGTTTGTGGTTATTGCTATAAAATGTTGGGCATCAGGCACTTGGTCAGGAACGTAACCCCTTTGTATAACATTGTTTCTATGGGAAAATCAGATTCGACTTGAATCTTTTTGACTTACAGCGCCTTTTCCAGGAACGTAACCCACCATAAGTGTGAGGACTGCCTGTACTGTATATAATAGTGAGCATAAATAAAGTCAGAATATCTAGGGTTTCAAACAAATAACATGAGCAATAACAAGCAGCTCAGCAAGGACAAATGTATAAGTGACCCATAGTTATTTATTATCCCTCTACTCTGAGCCCCACTCAAACTCAGAGTTTTCTTTTATTTTGGATGACACTTTCTTATATCATTTCGTTCCAAAGAAATTCTTTGCAATTGAGCTACTCAAAATGACTGAATATTTTGATGTTTTTCATACCTTACCTTCTTCCTGGGAAGAGTAAGCCCAGAGGAGCTGAATGAACATATATCTCACCAATGTCATCCTGAGGATCCAGAAAATAAATCCAGCACCTGCAATGGATGACATGCAGTTCTGTTCCTCTTTGGATTCTCTTCTCAGCTGCTTTGTCAGGCAGATCTACTTGTGCCTCCTATTGACACAGCTGTGGCAACTGACTGTTAGTCAACATCAAGGTACAGCGATAACGTAGGTAAACTCCACCATGAAAGCAGTCCAAGGTATTTTATTTTTTATTAGTTTTTCATGATCTGAAGGTCCCCAGTCACCATTATCTGTGAAACACCTGTACTGAGACAGACAAGAATACCACTTATCTCAGAGAAGTGATTCTTCTGTCAGTGTCAGAAAAAAAGAGGTTTTCTTAACTCTGGTTTCACCTTTAGTAAAGTTAACTCACATGCCCCAGCATGGTTTTCTTCTTGGCATCTGCTGTGTACTTCCCTCTTACAGAATACAAACTTAGTGGCATAAACACAGAGTTTCTTGTACTGTAGTCAGATAGTCAAGGACCAAAAATAAGTTTCCTTGTTGGCTGCACTGGGTCCATAGTTTTCTAAGAGGTGATATCTTAGGTCATTCCTGATTCAGAAATTAGTTGAGAGTTTCAGTTGTCTTTAATAAACTTGAGAATTACCCACATAGGCGGTATGCGTTGAAATTTTCAGTCTCCTAGTTAGGAAAATTGGATGGGCACATGAAAAACAAATGGAGGTCTTTCAACAAGACCTTTTAAGGTGAAACCATTCAGTCCAAGTCCCCTAGATAAGAAAGAACAATGGCTGCTGCTACACATATGTTTAAAGTCTTTAAAAGAATATCAAATTTGTAATTTCTTATACAGGAGTTTAATCAGGAAGCAGAGGTGCGTTAGTAAAGTGTTTAGGCACCGTTCAGGCACAGCTTGGCTGTTCGTACTAACCCATTCCATCCCAGGATACAAACAAGAATTCAAGCAATGTATGTGTAACTGAATATACCTCTTAACTCAAAAAGTGCTCAAAAGCCAAACAGGTTCTCTTCTCCCAAGCACCCTAGCAGAATGTAAAAGGTAAGGGTTTCCATGGAAAGCCACAAAAACCTTCCTTGTTCCCTTTTGCCTCTTACGTAGAGAGAGAGAGAGAGAGAGAGAGAGAGAGAGAGAGAGAGACTCTCTCTTTCTGACTATCCCTTCAGATTTTTGCTTAAGCAATCTGTAGGTTACCCCCATTCCACCTGAACGTGCTGTCAAGCGTCAATACTTCCCATTTTTCCCCATCTGCTCTTTTCAAAAGCTGTAGCAGGACGGAGAAAGGATTGTCCAGCTAAAACTCTCATTATATAAGGGAAAGTAGGAGGTAATTGAGGACACAGACCTTGGGAATTTTGATTAATCACATTTTGTTTTGTTTTCCTTTGGCTTTTAGGGATTCCCATCACATGCAAGCACTATCAATATTGTTAATATTTACTTATTTCATCAGGCTTCAGTTCTTTTGTCATGCCCTTCTGAGTTGTCTGAGTACTATTTTAGAATGATTAATTACTGTTGTGTAAACCCCACAGGACATGGGCATTTATAAAAACAAACATTATCCCTGTTCTAGGGAGTATTTATGAGGTAAGCACTGACACCCACAAGAATGAACAGAAGAAATCTGCAGCATGTAAATCCGAGTGCAGGCATGTCTGTACTGCTTGACTCCCGCACTAAGCAGCGTTAGGCTGGAGCACAGTTCTCCAATTTGCCAAGATCCTTTTGAATTCTAATGCTAATCTTCCAAGTCTTTGCAACCCCTCTCAGGTTTGTGTTATCTGCAAACTTGGTCAGAAAACTTTCTGTTCCTGAATCCAAGTTATTTGTAAAAAGGCACTGGACTCAGAACAAAGTGAGAAATTGCTAGAAACCTCCTGCCATTACGACATCAATTGATTTAAAGTTACTCACTGTTTGCAGTTTTTCAACTAATGATATATCCATATAACAGTAATTTTATGCAACTCATATTTCTCGATTTTGCTTATGAAATGTCACAGAGTCCTGGGCCAAAAGCCTTATTAACAATTAGACTCTGTTATTTTCACAATGCATTCCCTTCATCTACTGAAATAGTTAACACTCTCAAAGATACCTTCATTCATTCTGAAAAAAAAGAAAAAGAATCCATGCTGGCTGCTAATGCTTATTCCTTCCTCCTCCAGGTCTTTACCAATGAATGGCTCTAATACCTTGAAGTCAGCCTAACTGGTTTCCTGAGTTCTCCGTTCTCTTTTTTCCATACAGACTTTACATCCATCCTTCTCTGCAATGTCACCTCCCCTCACTTACTTTCCAAATAGTATTGCTCATGGTTTGGAAATTTCTTCTTTGAGAGTTTTTCAGTCAGTTAATTCAGCATCTGTGACAAATTGCATCATGTCTCACTGACTTAAATTCGTTCACATTTACCACTAAAGAGCATTTTGGAAAATTTTTGTTCATGAACTTCTATCCTTCCCTTTCTTTGTCTATCTGAATTTATTTTGCTAGCTGGCGGCAATCCTTTCTTGTCTTGTTTTTGTTGTTGGGTTTTGTTTTGTCTTCTGAAGACTGAGGCAAATTACTTCCCAGGCAGAGCTGTTTGCTTTTAATCTCCTAGTAAGAGATTTCTCTTGAACAGTGAACCCACAGTTTCCTTGGTCTTTCTTTTGTCTCTGACCTATTAATACAATCCTTTCATATGACCTTTAACATTCTTTACCATTTCCTTGCTACTTTTGTCTTTGTGAATATAAAAGTTCTTATGCCTTCTTGTAGGAAGATATTTAGAAGTAGGGCTGTGTGAAATTTCAATGGGTGTTTCATTTTGAAGCTGGTTCAATGTGTTTTGAGTGCAAAACAGCGAAACTGAAACAAAAAAAAGGCTTCAAAACAAAACGAGGGAACTCGAAACATTTTCAAAAGTTTCAGAACATTTCGAGTTTCAAAGCAGCCCAGTGGCGGCAGGTGGGGGAGAGCCGGGGCTGTGCTTCTAGTGGCTCCACCAGCCCCGTGGAGCTCAGACAGGTGGCTGGAGATGGTGGGTTAGCCAGTGGAGGAGTCGCTCCAAGAACAGCCCTGGCCAGTGTCTCTCCCCCACATTCTGCTGCCAGGCTCAGCTCTGTGGGGCTGCGGAGCCTCCCAAAGCTGGGGTGTACTCACCAGGGTTGTACTCTGAGCAGCTCCACCACTGGCTCTCCCGCCGCAGGGCTAAGCTCCGTGGGGCTGGCAGAGCCACTCAAGAGTGCAACCCAGTGGTAGGAGGTGGGGAGAGCCAGGCCTGTGCTCTGAGCAACTCCCTCATCCCCATGGAGCTCAACCTGCCTTCCCAGTGCTAACAGACTTCTCCTGGGGGTGTTGGCCCCAAGATCTGCGCATGGGATGACAGGAGGCTGCTGCTGTTGCCTGGGGCCAGTGGCAGCACCAGTCTTCCCAGTGCTGGGTGTGCGGTGTGGCTAGCACCATTCCTAGGCAGCAGCGGCAGCCTCCCGTCATCTTGAGCACAGATCCAGGGCCCCATGCCCCTAGGAAGAGTCTGGCACAACCCTAAAGCCCTCCCAGGGGTGTAAGCCCCCAGATCCAGGATGACAGAATGCTGTCACTTCCAGCAAGTGACATGAGTTTTGCTTTTAGCAGTTTCAGAAGCAGTTTCCCATTCAGTGTTGTTAAGGGGGCCACTGATCCCAATCTCCCTGAGCAAGGTCATCTCATGGATGCCTTCTGTTGCTCCACCAGCCTTTTAAGCATCAGGTGGAATTCCACTGAGTCTCCACAGCCTGCATGATTTTGTGCTGTAGCATGCTCATTTCTGCCTGTTTCTCCCACAGTATCAAGCCCTCCTTGATGCTCTGGTGGAAGTAGCCCACCACCTTCCTGCATTTTGAAATAAGCTGGCTGTTTGTGGTAGTGACAGTGCTGTCACTGGGAGCCCTGTTCCCCTCCAATGTATCCCTAAGTATAAGGTGCAGCCTGTGTGCCATGTAGAGGATGCCAACAAAGTTGGCATCACACACTGCCTTGACCATGAACCCATGGGTGAGCTTGGCCTGCACAATGAGCCACCCTGTACAATGCAGTTCATGGCCACCATGATCTCCCTTGCCACGTGGGACTCATCCATCACATCGGCTTGGAGGAGAGCCCACTTGTGGCCTGACTGATTTCACCAGTACCCTGTTAGAAAGAGGTAGGTGTGATCACTACCCTAGCTGCTCTGGATGTCAGAGCTGAAGTGCAAGGCTACCTGCAGCTCTGCCTTGCGCAGCTCCTCCCTCAAGTACTCCCTGCATGCTTCATACAGGGAGGACACCACCGTCCTGCTAATGGTGGTGTGTGCAGGCACTTGGTAAGATGGATCCATGAGTGCCATGAGCTGCCTGAAGCCTGGCCACTCAACTAAGGAGAAGAGCTGGCTATCTAGAGCAAGCATCTCCCCAATGGTCTGGGTGATCTTACTCGCTTTGGGAATGTGCCTCCCTCTGTCTGCAGCTTTCCCCCACTGCTCCAGGATGGCCTGCTTCTGATTTGGGGGGACAGGGGCTTTGGAGTGAGCAAGGGCTTCATTTGGGCACGCTTGTACTGATGCGAGGCTGAGAAGGAAGAAGGGCAAGGCAGTGCTGGCACTGCCTTCTGAGATGCAGCAGCATCACTGTGGTGGTGAAGTGTTTCACCTCCTTGCCCTGGCTGATCTGTCTTTGGCAGTGCTGGCAGATAACAAATCTGGGATCATCTGCCACCTCAAAATGACCCCACACTATGCTACTCCCCCACTTCTAGGTTGAGGGTGGGGTACCTGCCTTATTCCCCTCCTCAGCAGTCTGAGGCACAACAGCAGGAGGACCTGCCTCAGCTGAGCCACTTACCTGAACTTCCACAACCTCAACCTCCTCTGAGGTGCTTGCCAGAGAAGGAGACCTGGGTCTAGGGGAACTTTGAAGGGTGTGGAGCACAAACTCAGATTCCTCCTCAGTCCCCAGAATTGCTTGAGCCAGGGCGCTCAGTTCCTCTGGTTCCAGCTCCAGATCTTCCTCTGGCAGTGGGAGGCTTACACTGGGAGATGAAATTGGGGTGGAGGAGACAGTCATTCTGTTATTAGTGCCTATTTATGGAGTTAGGGGAGGTGGTGCAGGTGCATGGGATATCACGTACTGCTCCCACCACCTTGCTTCCATTGGCAGCAGAAGCTGTATGGCTGCTTGGGAAGAGGATGAGTCTATGTTTGGGAGGGGGTGGGACTTGCAGCTCTAGCTCTTACTCGACTACTTCTAGCCCCTCTCCCTCCCCTGTCAGAAGACCTGGCACCTGCCTTTCCAGCAATCTTCATATTAATCTTTCCTGTGCTGGAAAAGCTGTGTGTGTGTGTATGACTTCTTCTAGGGTGTATGATTTGTTTGTTTTGCTTTGTGTTGTGTATAGTGGACTGTGGCTTGATTATTGATTATTAATAAGTATATGGTGTGTGTGTGTGTTGTTCTTTCATGATGTGCTCTTCGCCCTGACTGAATGGGTGAATGACTCTTCCTCTTCTGGGTTGTGTTTCTTTACTGTACTGTTCTGTGTTGTGTAGTGTACCTTTTCTTTTTCTTCTTCTTCTTCTAAGACGCTGAGTTCTGTGTTGTGTGTGTTAATATTAATCTCAATATGAATCTCTACCTGACTTCTTCTGTGTTGTCTTTAGTCTGTATGTAAACTAACTATAATAATATTAATACCTAATAACTACTATATATCATCTGAATCTCTTCCTCTATGAATAGCTGACTTTTTCTTCTTCTATGATGTGTGTGTGAGTGTGTGCAATGTGTGCTTCCCTGCACAGTGATAGATCACACTGTCAGGCAAAACATTGAGCTTTCTCTTTAAGAAGTATTGGAAAACAAAAACACACAAAACAAATTCAAAGAAATGAATTATAAGTAGAGGGATTCCAAACTAAACTAAGCTATATCCTATCCAATCCTTTCTAAGAGCAAAAAGTAGCAGGCCACTGGCTAGGAAGCCAGGCCAGTAGCCACAGTACTTTTGAGACACTGTTGCTCAGGCAGAAACATCTCAGAAAAGGGACAGAAAAGCCTGCAGACAAAGGCTTTTATGCTGTTTCTGTGTCCTTCCCCCAGACACTGTGATTGGAAGGTAAGTCAGGGAGAAATCACACTCACTGGCCAGCTAGCGATGTCAGTCCTTCCACCCGCCCCAATCCACCTCTCCCCTCTGCTTCCCCTCCCTCTTCTAAGTTTCCATTTCCCCTCAAAGACTGCCTTCCGAATCTCTGAATGGCCGAATCACTTGCAAAACTTTTTCAAATTGATTCAGAGGCTCTGAATCGGTTCAGGAAGTTTTAAGCTGTGAGCAATTCAATTGGTTTCAGAGATTTGGCCGCTGAATTGGGCCAAATCTTCTCCAAATTGAATCATGAACTGAAGCTTTGCACAGCCCTAATGTCTGGGTCATATTACTCTATTGGACAAACATACTAATAGGAACTTTTGTGTGTATGTGTGCCCCTTAAAAAATAAATGGGGAATTCCTCCCACAGGAGGGAAAGAGTACCACAGTGAGACACTGCAATGCCAAGCTGACACCTGGAGACACTGGAAGCAAGCCCCAACACCCTCTTCTGGTGCCAAAAAATGGGAATGAGAACCTAGAAGATAGACTAGTGCAGTCCATTAAAAAAAGATATACTGCCCATTGTCCTCAGTCCCCTTCAGCACTGACTCTTTTTTAACTCATAGTGAACCAGTACATAGAATATATTTTGAATTCCTCTCCAGTCTTACAGCTGAGCAGTGCCTTCCTTTCTAGTTTCAAATCATTACTGTTTCTTCACCAGCCTTAAGAGTTTGGCAAACATCACCAAACATCTCTGAAGGCAAGAGGCCCTGTCACCCCCTCTCTTAGCCTGTTGAATGTTATTAGTGTGGTCCTGTAGCAGAAAGCCCCTTTTTCTCTTGCCTGCAGTTGCTCTCCCCTCCTTGGATATGTTTTTCCTCTTCTACCTTTTCTTCCTTCCTCTTTCTTTCACTTTAAGATAAGGAATTGTGTTTTGAAATTTGTGTGTGCGCATTTTGTATCTCCCCTTGTATTTTGGTATTTTTATCTATTTGTGTGCCATGGCATTACTTTTGTGGCTTATATTTTATACTCCTCACCTTTCAACTAAATGTGTTTAGTTTCATAAGTAAGTTATACATTGTAACAATGTTAACAAGGGCAGGAATCAAACTGCCCTTCCCTGTATCAGGCGGGCCCCTGAAAGAGCGAGTGAATCAGTGATTGAATGTGTAACACGGTAGCAGGCAGCAATTAACACCTAAGGAAACTGCAGATCAACCAAAGGAAGAACTCAATAGAAGACAATGTAACAACCGGGAAATCTCTAAACATCACTGATCAAGGGCTAGAAGCCCTGGCCTGAGTTAATCAACGCCGGGGACCAACTTTTGGGCTGAATATCTCCAGATCGACCACTCCCAGAGCCCTATTCAAAATTCATCAACGGACTCCCAAACCTGCATGTACATGCGGACAACCCCTGGTGCTGACAGATGCCATCCAGTAACCACCGAGGGGGGAAGTCCCACGAGGGTCAACGACCCCTGGATTGGGCAAACCTGAAAACGGGGGAGTCACCAAAGTCTGCCAAGGACAGATAAAAAGCAGTGAAAAGTGACCCTCAGGGGCGCCCTCTTGATCTCCAACTTGACCAGCACCCGACCTGTCCAGCCAGAAGGAGCAGCCAACGACCCCCTTCTGGAAGATAACACCATGCTGAAAGAAGCTTCAACGACAGACTCTAGCGCTTGTGGGATAGATATACCTGACTCTTGTAGCTTGCTACTGTGTGTGTGCATGTCTGTGTGTGCATGTGCGTGTGCATGGAAGGACCAACCGCAAGGTTTATGATTTAACTCATTACAGTGTTTCAGTCCGCCTAATAAACCAGAATTTTAAGGATCCCGAGTTGGACATTTGTAGCCAACAGTCCCACTCTCCATGAAGTTGAGCTGGAAAAGGAGACCCCATGCCCCACCTGCATATACATTTTTGGAAGATCCCAGGACTTGTGACATGAATGTCCAGTTCCAGTCATGAGTAATAGGGCTGTGTGAAGCTTTAGTAGCCGATTCAATTTGGAGGAGAGTTGGCCTGATTCAGTGGCCGAATCTCTGGATCCAAATCAAATTGAGAGATCCATTAAGAGCTCCAAATTGAATCAAAGCCTCTGAATCAATTTGGAAAAGATTTGGAAAAGATTCAGAGATTTGGAAGGCAGACATGCAGGAAACAGAAACTTAGAAGAGGGAGGGGGAGGGGGGGAAGACTGCTCTGATATTGACATCTGATATTGACAGTTGGCCAGTGACTGTGATCTTTCTCTGAGTTCTCTTCCAATCACAGTGCTCTGGGGAAGGAATGTAGAAACAACAAATAAGGCCATGTGTAAACTCATCTGTGTGCCTTTTGTGAGCTGTCTGTCTCTGTTGCAGCAGTAGCATCTGAAGAGCTCTGGCTTGGTAGTAGATAGTCTCTTGCCACTAAATTCTATCCAATCCTTTCCTATTTACCCTTGCCTATAATCTCTCTCTCTCTCTCTCTCTCTCTCTCTCACACACACACACACACACACACACACACACACACACACACACAGAGTGAGGGTGCACCTAACAGACACGCAGCTGCTCCTACTTGAAAGAAAAGAAGGGCAGTCAGTTTAGCTACTTGAGATGCTGCTGGTGCTACTGGTGCTGGGTCACTAAGTTATTTTATACCTGTTCCCATGTAACGTGATGGACCAGACTGAGGCAGTAGGGGAGGAAGAGACCTCACTGGGGCACACTACCATGTTGTGCAGAAGCTCCAGCGCCAGTGAGGGTGCATCTTAACACATACAGTGTCACCCACCCATGTCACGAGTTTGGTCTGTACACAGCCAGAGATGCAGGGCCCCAGACTCACCCTGCACCTATCTCCTTGGCAGGTTTCATGGCCACTGCAGGGCCTAGCAGGCCTGCAGTAGTTTTTTTTCACCCCCCTGTACTCCAAGACAGACACAGTCAGTCACACAAGCACCCATGTCACAAGTTTTGCCTGTAGCAGCCAGAGGTGCAGGGCTCCAGAACCCCCCTGCACCTTTCTCTTTGACAGCTGGCAGGTTTCATGGCCACAGCAGGGGCACCATCCTTGCCGTTTTCACCCTGCTGTGCCTTAACACAGACACAGTGTCACCCATGTCACAAGTTTTGCTCTTCCACAGCTTGAGGTGCAGTTGCCCAGAAACCCTGCATCCATCTCCTTGAAATTTAGCAGGCTTCATGCTCTCAGCAGGGGCTACCGTGCTTGCAGGTTTCACCCCACTGTGGTTTAAAGTTTTGCTTTCAAGAATTTGAGGTGCTGTTTCCCAGAAACCCCAGCACCTATCTCTTTGAAACTTGGCAGGCTCTGTGCCCTCCGCAGAAGCTACCATCTCTATAAATTTCATCTGAATCATCCAAAAAATGACAAGGTTATAGATATTTCATTGATTCCCCTTTATATTCTATGGCCAAATCTCCTAATCTCTCTGAATCAGCATTGAATCTTCCAAAGCCAATTCAGCCGAATCAATTCGGAAAAGTGATCCAAATCTCCAAATCGAATCACTGGCCTCTGAATTGTCCGAATATGAATCCAAATCAAATAGTTCTCTATTCTCACAGGTCTACCAGGCATGCTCAGTGTTGGCTGTACTTGATCAACTTTATAGTGAAAAACTCATATTCAAGTCAACATGATCCCCGCAGACAATCTATGGTCTAAACATTTTTATCAGGATGTTTCCAACATGCTTCAAGGAAACATTATATTTGGAAATGTACACCCTTTGGAATAAAATACTCTGCAATGAAAAGGAGGTTTCTACCCAAAATGGAATTTAAAGGAAATCCAGGTCAGGTGGGACACATGTGACATTCACTGACTCGCACATTCTTTTCTGTCATTACTACCAACTCTCCCTTCTGAATTCACATCCAGAGGGGCACAAACATTATGGATCATAAACTTTGTTACATTTCCCAGGTCTGGAGTAAAACTTTTGAGAAAACACTTACTATTATATTTCATTAATGTTTGCAAGTATTCTTTATATTCTTTCAGTTGACTCTCCTACAACTATTATACATTTGGGTGTTTTGACCAATATATATAAATATCTGCCTACAATTAAATATCTTCTCCATAGTTGTCATATGGACCCTGATCCATATGATATGAATGTAAAGAATAATTGCCGTCAAAGGCACACAGCTCACTCCTCCCACAATATCTACACAATTTGATTCCAATTTGTTTAATGATTTTGTTTACCAAAGGCTTTTTGTCAGTGTATTTCAGATCTCGGCAGGGAATTACAAAACCTTTCTAGGTCTCTGGGCTCCTGTGAATGTATTGTGATCTACAATAGAGGGACTTTAGCTGTAATGGAAGAAGTCTGAGTACAACTGTATGTACAGGAACAGATTATGGTCTTAGAAAGTAGGGCTCTGCTTATTTCTGTTTGATGCAATTCCACAGCCTGGACACTGACTCTCAAAGCTCCCAGCAGTTTTCAGTCTCATTTGTGCAGTTTAAAAAAAAGATCTCTGTCACAGCATCTCTGTCAGATTCCCACAGATAATGGAGAATTGGAATAAAGTATCTACTCACAGAATGCCAACATGGACAACCTCCTGAAGTCCCTTCCAACCCTAATTTTCTATAATTCTATACACATCTCACAGCTGTTCTTATCATCTGTTAACTTTCATTATCATTTACAGTTTTCAAAAAATCATAACATTTTGCTGGAAGACTTTTTTTTTTTTAAGTGCAAGAAAAATACCTTTTACATTTTGCTAACTTGGACACATTTAATTTTTACAAAGGAAAACTAAGTAAGGAAGGTGAATTTAAACACTTACCAAAGAAATCAGTGCTTCCTCTAGAATTTTGCTAGATAACTGGATGCTTTTGTGTTTCTTAGATTCGGTAATTAAATCATTTAGGAAAAAAATGTGAGCAGCTGCCAAACATGATAGAGAAACCTGAGAAGACCTCCAGGTTCATCTGCACATATCCAAAAACTTTATGGTATGGAAATAAGGCGACAAGTCTCCAAACATGCAGACTTCTAGTCATTCTGTTCTTGTGTTGGTGCTTCTTTTCCCCCAATGCAGAAAAATGCAGAACTGTACGGTTTCCTTTCAAACTACTCCTTCCAGACTTCATAAAAGACCTCTATTTGTTTGGAACCTACTCATCATATGCTATGTATTTTGCAATTTAAAATTAGTTTTAAAATATGTATATTTTGACCACAGCTAAAGGAGCAGTAATTATATGTACAGATCAAACTGGTTTGACATTTTGGGATAAATCTGAATCACCAGACTCTTCACGGCTTGGATCTGGGCCCACTCCTGGCTGTGGGGTGAGTGACATCAGTAAGCCATAGGCATTAATGAAGCCATCACTTGTTCCCTGCCACTAACATGTGTCCCCAAGAAGCTCCTGGGAAGGACTTCCCCACTGTGGCTGTTATGAAACCATTTCTGTAAGTCATTTTATGATATCATCTCACAGGGCCTCTCCTCAATTACTTTATATCCATGACCATGTTTGCAGTGCCCCATTTCAGACATACATTTTCAAAGGGTACTCAATAAATGCAATGAATAAATTCCCCACATCCACACAAGTCAGCGGAGAATCAGCTTGTCTAGGTTTACCACTCTCCGGTGCAGTGAAGTTCTCCTAGCCCCAATGTCCCAGGTTACCTCCAATAGTTGCTGCAACTCCACTGGGACAGCATCTGAGCTGTGCTCTGGGAATGTTTTTTAAAGCATCCTGTAAACCTGAACTTCTAAGACCTGGGGGCTGAGTTCAAAAGCCCAATCACCTCCCTCCTCAGCTGAGGCAAGCAAGAGAGGCTTCCTCCCTCTTTACTGCAAATATGGTACCCATACCCATGGTTGACAGGTAGATTCTTACCAGCTGTCTCACCCTTGCTGTGCCATTCAGCTATAAAACTATCTCCCCCATTCTGCTGCTTATCCACTGGGACCAAGCTGAGGTTTACCCATGTGGTAACTTCTCACCCCAGTACAACTTACTTCAACCTAAGTGTAGACTTGTGTAGTTCCAGCAAATAAAGCCATAGAATCATGACCCCTCCCCTCCACTCCCCTGACACTAGATTTTGGACAGGCCAAAATTAAACTTTAACAGAAATCATCGCTGAATAAATCAGTTCTCCTACTGTAAACATTAACTTCATTATAACTAGTTAATGAGCAGCAATTAACATCTAGGAAACCACAGACTAAGGAGAGGAAAGGATCAATACAGAGCCAGAAACTCCCTGAAAATTCACTGTTAACAGAAGCTCTGGTTTGAACTAATCAATGCTGAAGACCAACTCTTGGGACTGAATACTCCCCTGATCAACTGCCCCCAAAGTCCTATTCATTGCAGCAGTGAATTAATCAAACTTCATCAGCGGACTCCCAAGATTGCACGTACCTGTGGACGTGACCCCTGGGGCTGACAGCTGCCATCCTGCAACCACCAAGGGGGATGTCCCACGAAGTCAATGACCCCTGGATTGGGTAAGCCCAAAAATTGGGGAGTCACCAAAGTCTGCCAGAGAGGGATAAAGGACAGTGAAAAATGACCCCCAATGGCACCCTCTTTGACCTGACCAGCACCCTGCCTGCCCAACCAGAAGGATCAGCCGGCGATCCCCTTCTGAAGCAACATCGCACTGAAAGAAACCTTGACTGGCCATCTACGGTGGACTCCGGCACTTGGGGATAGGTATATCTTGATACTGGTGCTTAGTGGTCATAGCTAGCTACTGTGTGTGTGTGTGTGTGTGTGTGTGTGTGTGTGTGTGTGTGTGTGTGTGTGTGTGTGTGTGTGTGTGTGTTTGAGGGGATCAGCCCCAAGGTTTATGATCTGACTTTTGCATCTGTCTAATAAACTAGAATTTTTTGATGATCCTGTGAATTGGTCCTTTGTATCCAATACATGTGCTAACAGTACAGCAAAGGCTGTGAATGGGTGAACACTGTAGGGTTTGAGGGATTTCCTTGTTTGTTTGTTTGTTTGTTTTGTCTAAAGAAACCAGTGTGTTGGCTGAGGGAAAGTAACCTGCTGCATCTAGTTATCTCTCAGCCATGACTACAGAAAGGATGTAGACAAATGAAGAGTCCAGCAGAAAGCCATGAAAAGAGTGAGGGGGCTAAGACACATGACTTCTGAAAAGAGGCTGAGGGAAGTGGGCTTATTTAGTCTGGAGAAGAGAAGACTGAGGGGAGATTTAAGAGCAGCCTTCAACTACCTGAAGGGTGGTTTCAAAGAGGATGGAACTAGACTCTTCTCAGCAGTGACAGATGACAGAACAAAGAGCAATGGTCTCAAGTTGCAGCAAGGGAAGTGTAGGTTAGATATTAGAAAAAACTCTCTCACTAGGAACCTAGTAAAACACCAGAACACATGAATATCCATGCCTCCCAAGGCTGGGGGGCACGGCAACAGCCCACAGGTGGTGGCAGCAGTGGCAGTGGTTGGGGCATAGCAGCAGTGAGTGGGGAGCTTCTGCAGGTGGCTGTGGCTGTGTCGGTGGGGTGGGGGTTGGCAAGCGCTGACCAGCAATAAGAAACCACCCACAGATGCTCAAGGGTCACACACAGAGGGTGGTAGTGGATGGGTCAGTGTTAACCTGGAAAGATGGGGGCAGTGGAGTCCCTCAGGGTTCAGTTCTGGGGCCGGTGCTGTTCAACATCTTCATCAGTGACCTGGATGAGGGGGTGGGAAGCACCCTATCCAAATTCGAAGGTGACACAAAATTATGGGGTGCAGCTAACACCCTGGAGAGGAGGAACCAGATCCAGGCCAACCTAGACAGGCTGGGGAAGTAGGCAAAGAGCAACAGGATGCAGTTCAATAAGGACAAGTACAAGGTGCTGCATCTAGGAAGGAAGAACTGCCACCATACCTACAGGCTGGGGGGCAACCTTCTCAGCTCCACTGAGGCAGAAAAAGATCTTGGAGCCACTGTTGGCTCCAGGATGAATATGAATTGCCAATGTGATGAAGTAGTTGGCAGAGCCAATCACACTTTGTCGTGCATCCATAGGTGCTTCACAAACAGGTCCAGGGAAGTGATTCTCCCCCTCTATGCAGCACTGGTCAGACAGCAGTGGGACTACTGTGTCCAGTTCTGGATGCTGCAGTTCAAGCGGGATGCAGACAACCTGGAGAGGGTCCAAAGAAAGGCCACTCACCTGATTAGAGGCCTGCAGGGAAGGCCTTTCGAGGAAAGGCTAAGGGACCTTAACCTCTTCAGCCTCTCCAAGAGAAGGCTGAGAGGGGACCTTGTGGTGGCATACAAATTCATAAGGGGAGAGCAATATGAAGTAGGTGACGATCTGTTCACCAGGGCACCCCCTGAAATGACAAGGAACAATGGCCATAAGCTACTAGAGAGAAGATTTAGCTGGACTTTAGGAGAAAGTTCTTCTTGGTCAGGGTTGCCAGAATCTGGAATGGGCTCCCAAGGGAGGTGGTGCTCGCCCCACCCTTGGGGGTCTTCAAGAGGACAAACTTTATGTCTGGGATAATGAGAACAATATGTCAAATACTGGGAGTAAAACAGTTACACACCTCAGTATACAACCCCCAGACTAACGGATTAGTAAAGCATTTAAATGGTACCCTAAAAAGAATGTTACATAGGTGTGTACAGGAGGACCCTCATAAATGGGACCTTTTGATCACAGCATTGTTATTTGCTCTACAAGACATACCACAAGCTTCAACACGATTCCACCATTCAAGTTAGTGTACGAACACAAGCCACGAGGACTTATGCAAATTTTGAGGGAAGGATGGGAAGGAACAGGTAGAGAAGTAATTAACATCAACACATACAGAGGGAAATTGTTGAATTGATTAGAAACAGCACTGAGAGTGGTTAACGAAAATTTGGAAGGGGCCCAACAAAGGCAGAAAGCCAAGTATGATAAGGCAGCTAAACCATGGGATTTTCAGGTTGGGGACAAAGTGTTCATTTTATTACCGACATCAAAAAATTATTAACAAAGTGGCAGGCACCTTTCAAAATTATACGAAAGGCAGGTCCCATAGATTATGAAGTATTCCACCTAGGTCATGTAAGGGAAAGACGTTTTTTTTCCATATTAACCTACTACGGGCCTGGAAAGACCCAGAACAATGGCTAATAACACCAGAAGAAGTAAAAGATAAGCTTGGCCCAGAGCTCTCACAGATAGAGAAGGTACTTCCATTAGCAGAACTAACAACACAAGGAGTGGGCTTGGCTGAAGATCAAAAGAACAACCTTGTCTGATTAGTATGCTGGTTTCAAGATGTATGTAGTGACAAACCCAGAAGGGCAAAAGGGGTAGTACATAGGATACAAACTTCACAAGGGACAATAGTAAGGGACCAATGGTGACCAGTACCATGACATCTATATCAGGTGGTTCACGGGGAACTGAGGAAAAAGTTAGAACAAGGCATTATTGTACCATCCCACAGTCCATGGCAGAGCCCCTTGGTGGCTGTCCCCAAAGCAGACAGGTCCCTTAGATTATGTATTGATTTCCATAAACTTAACGCAATGGCTAGATTTGACGCATTCCCAATGCCCCATATTGAGGAGTTATTGGAAAGGATAGGGCAGGCACAATATATATCTACAACTGATCTGTCAAAGGGATATTGGCAGATACCAATGGATAGAAGGGACCAGCCAAAACCAGCATTTGGCATCCCATGGGGCCTATATGAATTCATCCGTATGCTGTTTGGCCTCCATGAGGCAGCCACTACATTTCAGAGGCTGATCAATAAAATTGTGATACCCCACATGACATACATGGCCACATATATAGATGACACAGTGATATTTTCTCAAACATGGAGGCACCATCTTAGGTCGGTAGGAGCCATATTGCAAGAATTAAGAAAGATTTGGATGATTGCCAACCCCAAGAAGTGTGCATTAGGAAAAGCAGAAGTAAAGTACCTAGGATTCTTAGTAGGACAGGGAAGAAGTAAACCTCTAGAAGATAAAGTATCAGTGATCGAACAGTTCCAACCCCTACAGATAAAGAAACAAATTGGATTCTTCCTTGGACTGCCCAGTTACTACCACTGCTTCGTTCCACATTCTAGGAAATTCTAGGCCTAGGTAGGTGACAGATCAGGCCCCCTTACAGTGATTATGCAAAAAACAGAATAACCACACTCGCATTACTCGGTGGGCACCAGTACTCCAGCCTTTTAAGTTTTTAGTCAAATATAGACTGGGCATTAATAACCAAGTTGCAGACTTTTTTATTGAGGTATGGCATAACTTCAAAATGGCATAAACCAGAGCATGGGACCAAGGAATGGAAGAACTCCAGTAACAAACAGAAGACTATGCCCAAAGGCAACTTGAATGGGGGGGATACGTGACAGTGGAGATTGCCCTGCCAGCCTGGAGGAGGGAATGAGAAGAACACCCAAAGAGAATAATAAGTGCTGGGGCATGTGCCCCAAGCATGAGTACTTACCAAAGAACCCAGCAGAAGTAAAAGAGCAGGATGCACGGGAAGCAGGAATGGCCTGACTTATTACCTCCTGCCAGTTCTGGTTGGCTGGGCACAGGACAAGGAATATTCAAAAACTGTGCCCTGCAGCTGCCGGAAGTAGAGGAGATGAAAGTAAAAGTGAGAGGGAGATGGACCGGCAGATGTGGAGGGAGCTCCGTGGAGGAAGATCTCTATGCTAAAGGAAGAATAATGAACACTACCCCGGGAAGAGTAAAAGGATGAAAACAAGGAGCTTTCTCCCTTTGAGACTCAGAGAAGTCTTCATACTTACCTGAAGTAAAGGAGTCAAAAAAGTGACTGACAAGACCTAGAAATGAGCAACCATCGCAACGCCGAGCCTGCGGTAGAAGCAGACGTCAAAACCATGAGTGAGGGTACTGCAGGCATGAGCACTTGTGCAAATAAGTCCTTGGAGCCCTGCAGCCCTCTGGGACACACACTCAGCAAAGAATGGCCTGCCTGTATGCAGCCAGTAACAGCCAGCTGATTGAGCCTATTAGAAGGGAACTGCAGTAGGAGAATCTGAAAATCCTTAGCTAGAGGAAAGGATAACAGCTGAGTAGAGTGGCTAGCCACCCTCTTTCTTTTTTTCTTTTTTACACCAAGTTATTGCAGGCAAGATTGGATGTATAAGCTAGAGTAAAAAAGAACCTTCCCATAAACCTTGGCTGTAATACCCTAGATACGCAAGCTCTAGGGAACTGTAAACCACCCATCACATGAGTAGGGAGTCACATCGGGTAGAGATGCTCTCACAATGTGTAATTGTCACAGTACCAGGTGCTTTGAAAAGTGCTCGATGCTGTGATGCTTGCAGTTGTATAAGCGGCAAAATGCAGGTCAGTGTGAAAAAAATGGTGGCGGTGCACTTTTGACCTAAAACACCTCGGAGGTACTGTAGGTCAAAAGTGCACCACCACCATTTTGTGCGTGCTGATGCACATTTCACTGCTTATACAACTGCACGTGGCGCAGCTCAGTGCATGTCAGCTTGTGTGCAGAGCAGACTTGTATGTGTATAAATGCCCATATTAAGTACAATTCAGTGATACCAAATAACTCCACCCGTCTAGATACATGAAAAGTTTTAGGTTTATCAAAAATTGCCTTATGAACCTAAAGCAGAATGACTATACATGCCTGGGTGGGAGTTATCATCTTGGTTGAGCTGAAATTGGGTATGCCTAAACCGTACATCTATGGGTCAAATCCAAGTCAGCCTTATAGGCACCTCCACTGAGGCATGACATCACTTGAAAAAAAAAGGTACTTAGACAGAAGACCCAAAAATGACAGGGTTAGGGGTCTAGAATGGACAAATCTAACCTATGTCTACAGTCTGAGGGCTTCTGCCACTCTAAGTACAGGGGCTTGTCATCCTGGTGTGGGCAAAGCTTTGCTGGCCAAAGTTTTTCTGCTGCTCCTGCCCCCGGTGGTGTTTCTCTAGTTTATTCAATGAATATTTAATGCAAAATACAGAAACACAATTAGGGACGGGAGGAGGGCCAAGAACACAAAAGCCTGGGCACCTTTCCTTCCAGGTTAGTGTTCCACTCACTGAGACACAGAGATGGACTCATTCTGGCTTTCTCTCTTTCTGGCCATCTTGGCTGCCCAGTGTGCCAACTTCAACAGAAGACTGCTCTTTACCCTGTCTAAACCAGCACCATGCAGGGAAAGAGATGTGGACTGAAATACCTTCTGGGGCTTCACTTCTTTGGCAAATGCCCTAATGACTAGACTATTTGGCCACAGGATGGAAGGTTCTTCTTCCTCCAGTGTCAAAAAGCCTCTAGTCATAGTCCTGCTGAAAGTAAATGTTTCAAAAATTTACATGGCATTACATTTTTTCCTGGGCAGAATAGGATCATAGGAGAGCTTCTGTGTCTAGAGGTGACCTCTTCCAAGCAGGCTCAGAAGAAAAAAATCAAGTTCCACTTGGGAAGTATGATGCACAATCCATATAAATGGCTCTAAATGCTATCAACACTTAATTTGAACCATATGTGACTTACCTGCCTAAATGGGCAGTTGGACCCTAGTCTACATATGTGACTCCTGCTTACCAGGGAACCACTCCTCTTGCAATCTTCTGCTCTCTATATGCCTAATGTATAGGCACCATCACATAAGTTTCTTATTGTGGATTGTATCCTAAGTGACTTGACCAAGCTTACATAGGAAAGCTAGGGCTGGTGGAGTAGCTAAACAGCTTTCCAAAGTTTTTGGCTAATACCCAAACCGCTAAATCATGGAGGATAGAGACTCAGTAGCAGAAAATCCTGAAAATGTGTTCAACTGCTTTCATATGCAAAGGTGGATATTATGATTAATTTATCTTCCTCATAGCACTGCGCTAATTTCTACTTCATTGCATGAAGTAGACAAGAGAAACAGACCACAGGGTGCCAGAGGCATGTAACTCACAACTCACTGCTGTTCCAAGGATCTGCAAGAAGTGGTCATTGTATCAGGTTTGTTTTTTTTTAAATCCTAAGGTTCCTTCATATTTTATTTTAAGCTGGGGCCATCAATTGAAGGAGAATAAAATAAGACATTACTAAAAAGTACTAAATGAGATGCAAGAATTCTTAATGTTTAAAAAGGAAAAACCAGTGAGTTTCAACCTTTAGCAAGATATATCAATATTTTATTAGCAGAATGTGATAGATGATTTTATATGTTGTAGGCTGTGTGGACTAAAACATTTTTCACCAGTGCATGTGTGCACTTGGCTCCCCCACCCCAACCCCACCGAATATAGGGGTGAGACTGGTGGGCAAGGAGCCAGCAGAAGCAATAAGGTAAGCTGGGCAGGGGGAAAGGGAGAGGAGGAGCTGTGCCAGCTGTAGGGAATCAGGAAGGGGTTTTCCTCCCCTCCCATCCCTATTTAGCTATGCCAGGTGGGAGCTGTGCTCCCAAACCACACAAACCCATCCCGCAAATGGGCGCGCTCTTCAGGAGTGCGCCAGAGATTCTGAGGGACTGTGTTAGGGGTGAGGGGCAGATGAGGGGGCACTGACACATGGGGAGAGGGGGTCTGCTTACCGGGGAATCCCTGGTGAGGGGAGGCTCCCCGCCCAGCAGGACTTCCTCAGGGGGAGGGGCTGCCAGCTGACTCTTCTGTACAGATGTAGAACAGCCTGAGCCTCTGTTGATTGCCACAGGAAATTCAAAGCATGCTATTCAGGTCCTGGATGCTGAAGTGAGCACATGTGTCTAAGCTGAGTTGTAGATCTGTCTTGTCTAATTTATTTGGGGCCTATTCATCAATATAACTGTAATAATGGTATGAAACACAGAAATCAAAGATGACCAGAAGGAAGTAAAGTAAAACCTAGATCAGGATCTAAATCAGAAGACAAGAGCAGTCCCTTGGCTGGAAGAATTGGGACATCTGCCCCAGGCCCCATGCAGCCAGGTGGAGCAGCTGCAGCCCCTCCCATGGGGCCTGCCTGGAGTTAGTGGCTCAGGCTCTCACCATAGAAGAAGGGTTTGATCGCTCACCACCCCCCACCCCCACCACATGCCACTGGCTTTGTGTCCACTGAAGAGCAGCTCGTCCAAGGTGTGTGTGATCTGCTTGGCCCCAAGCACCAAATTTCATTGCTACAGCACTGCCATGCCCTGCCTTTGTGGGGGTCCCATGGCACAGTGCAGTTTTAAAGGGACCCCACACAGGCTGATTTGCCCCGGGCCCTGCACCCCCTAGGGTCGGCTCTGCAGAAGAACACAACAACCAAAAAGTGAAGTTTACCAAACAGGACAACGCGATGCTAAATAATCTTTTGGGGGACATTAGTTACTGTCTGAACAAGCCCAGCAGCAACATCCTAAATCAGCTTCTGAGCTTGGCGTGTTAGACAAATTGATGCAACCTAAATTTTTATGCAGCAGAAGGTTTCTCAGGAAAGAATGAAAACTAGGAAAGCTTCAGCCAACGTGGAACTTCTTACCAGATGTCAGCTATAGCAAGGACTTGTGGAGCATTAAAAACAGCTCCACAAAGTCTTAGATGACAAGGGCAATCAGCCCTGTGGAGGAGCCAGCCAGAAAATTTGAGCAAGGCAGGACATTTATAAAGCTCTTCTACCATTTTTCTACCACTAGAAGATTGAGGGGGTAGATTGGATCATCCCAGCTCTCCAAAAGCCCATTTTAGTCTAATATTGTTTTTCTCCATATCCTCCTCAGATGCTGTATAGGGATCTGAAAACAGGAACATGTGATTCAACTGTTTGCACATGGATTTGCCATGGGGAATTTCATTTGTTCAATCTAATATTATAAACCCTTTTAGGTAGAAGAATATTTTCTGGGAAGATTAGTGCCCAAATGGCTGGAGTTGTGAGACCAGGAAACACTTTGGAAGAAGCATTTAAGAGCCATTTTGGCATTTGCAGAGTTGAACAACTGGGAATCAATGCATTACAATATGCTTCAGCTGTAACTCCTTCATGAATTGTTAAAAGATAACAGGGGTGGGGACCCACTTAGAGAGGACATAAAAACAGCAGTACTGCTAGCCCAGTTACTGCTAAAATCCTTTGAAATCTTAAAGAATTACTTATTTACTCACTTAAAACTCACACCTTTTCCTTAAAAATAGGCTTTCCAAAAATAGGAGTGCATGTGTTCAGTGGGGAAGCTGATTTTCTTTGCCTAAATAGAAGCACAGAGACTGTGCAGGAATGTTTGCTGATTCTCTCTGGACCAGCAAGCAGCAGGTTTGGTGTCCAGTGAGCAGCCAGTGAGCTGGCTGAGGATGAATAAACTGCTGCAAGCCATTAGCTGTGAGCCTGGATGCTGAAAAAGTTTTTTTTTTTTTTTTCCTGTACATTCTGCCTTCCAAAACCAAGATGTATGCCTGACTGGGGGAAGGGGAGGTGATATAAAGGGAAAATGCATTAATTTCAGTGTTACTAGCAGGAAATGTTTATTATTTATGATTACTTCACATCAGCAAAGGGCTGGAGACGACTGGACTTGTGCCTCTGATAACGAGGGGTCCTGGTTTTCTCTGATTTAAAAAAATCTCCATTTTTGGTTGAAAAAAAGGATCCTCAAATCCACTTTTTTCCATGGTTGAAATTGAACACCACTATTCTAAAATAATAAAAGGCTTAGTCGTCTGCCTGTGTGTCTGTCTGAAACACTTTTGCCCAACTGTGCATGCACCACCGAGAGGGCAGGTGGCAATTGGCTGTGCAGACACCCTGAACAGCTGGCAGGGAGGGGGATGGGGAGGTGGTGGGCATGGAGGGAGGGAGGAAAGTCAGAGGATGTGGAGGGGGAAGCCGGTCTAGACCCAGAGTGGTGGGGTGGATGGGTGGAGCAGGGCTGGATGTGGGGGGCAGGAGTGGGGCCAGATGTGGATTAGAGGGCAGAAGGGTAGTGGAGCCAGACCAGGAGGGGGTGGTGTGGGGCTCATACACAGAAAGAGAAAAAAATTGGGGGGGGGGGGGTTGAGCATGCACATGGGCACCCCCCTGGAGGTGGGAAAGTCTGGTGGGGCAGGGAGTGGGGCTGGGCCCGGGCAGGGATCAGGAAGGAGCGAAGCAGGGTTGGACTTGGGTTTGAGGCCGGGACCCACTACATCCATACAGCTGCCCCTTGTCCCATGCCCAAGGTCACTGTCCAGCGCCCGCAGTCCCCGCGAAACTGTCACCCCGCCATCCCCGCAACAACCCCGGCTGCCTCCCTGCCCCAGCCTTGTAGTGCCCAGGGGTCCCAGAGCTGGGGGCCAGAGTGAAGCCAGCCTTAGCTGCACCACCAGCATGGAGGGGATGGAACCCTGGGACCCACACACTCACCCTGCTTTGCCCCACCCTGCATCATCCTTGGGAAGATCCTGGCACAGCCCAGTAGCTCCTCTAGAGGTGCAGCTCTGGAGAGCCAAGAGGGCGGGGGGTGGGAAATGTGGGCCCCTGATCTTTGCATCGGACAAAGGCAGGCTGCAGTTGTGGGCTAGGTTCTGCCTGCTCCCTGCCTCCATGCCATGCTGCAGCTGCTTTGAAAGTGTGGCACAGCATGGCACCATGTGCCTCACTGCCCGACCCACCCTACAGCAGGACGCACATGGAGCTGAGTGGCTTTCAAAGGAGGCAGTGAGGTATGGAGGCAGGGAGCAGGCAGAACCCAGCTCACAGCTGCAGCCCCATGCAAAGATTGTGGGGCCACGTACCACCCCCCCGCCCTGACTCTCCAGGGCTGTGTATCTGAAGGAGCCACAGGCCTGCACTGGGCTCTTTCTATAGATGATGTGGGGCAGGGTGGGGTGGTCACAATAGTCCCGGGGACTCCTGCCCCTCCAGCCCAGCATTGCAGCCAAGGTGGATGATTACTCCAGCCCCCAGCTTCATGCCCTGGGCAGCGCAGGACTGAGGCCAGTGTGGGGAGGCAGCCAGGGCTCATGTAGGGCTGCGGGGTGGTGGTTTCATGGCAGCAACCAGCACTGGGCAATGACACTGGCTGAGGAGGAAAGGGGGGCCAATCGGGCACAGCAGGCCCTGGCCCTGAGCCCGGGCCCGGCTCTGCTTCATGCCATCCTGATCCTTGCCCACTCTCAACTCCACTCCCTTGTCCCCCACCTTTTCCCACCTGAAGTCCTGGATGCCACTCCTGGAGGGAGCTGCTGCTGCTTGCTCCCTCCCCCCAGCCCTTTCCCGCACTAAGACCCCCCCCAATTTTTTTCTGTCCTCCACCTATGAGGGGGGAGGACAGGGGCCAGACCTGGAGGGGGGGCGGCATGGGACAGGACCCAAAGCAGAGGGGGGATGGACCTGGACATGGTGGGGGAAGGAGGCGCGAGGCCAGATGCAGGGCTCCATCCCCACTCCCCCCCACCCTTCTTGATATGCAATTTGCTATATATATGTAGAGAGAGAGAGAGAGATAAGTGCTGTTTAATTTAAAACACAGAAAAATGTGGATTTGGGGTTACTTTTTTTCCACCGAATATTTCAATGTTTTTAACGGAGGGTGTAGATTGGAATATCCTAACTCAGGTAATGCTCTGCTAACCTTGCTTCTGTTTGTTGCACCTTTCACACAGCATGCAGCATTATACAATTGTTTTAAATGTAGATTACTATTAATGACCCATGTCTTTAAAATTTACTTACCCCTGAGCCCACATTTAGGATATTACAATTTCCCCTCTAGGCACCATACTCTAAAAGGAGGAGATGCTGGATCCTTCACATACTCCCTTTTGCATTCAAATTCTAGAACATCTCCAGATGTAAAATACACTCTTTCTCCTGGAGCCTGTTTCAGTCTAATATTTTTTTTCTCCATATCCTCCTCAGATGCGCACAAGGCTCTGGAAACAGCAACATGTAATTCAATTGTTTATGCATGGATTTGCCATGGGAAATGTCATTTGTGTAATCTTATATTATAAATCCTTTTTAGGTAGGAGAATATTTTCAGGGCAGATTTGTGCCAAAACGGCTGAGGTTGTGAGACTAGGAAAGACCTTGAGAGAAGCCGTTATGAGCCCTTTTGGCATTTGCAAAGCTGAACTGGGGATCAATGCAGTACAATATGCTTAAGCCACTCCTTCTTCAGCACTAATTGTTAAAAGATAACAGTAGCATAAGGAGGGGTGGACAATCTAGGCACTGGCCCTGGGCACACCCACTTAGAGAGGACACAAGAGTGGCAGCTAGTGCCAGCCCAGTTACTGCTAAAACCCTTTGAAAACTTAAAGAATTACTTATTACTCACTTAAAACTCACACCTTTTCCTTAAAAATTGGCTTTCCAAAAATGGTGTGTGTGTCTCCAGTGTGGAAGCTGATTTTCTTTGCCTGAATAGAAGCATGGAGACTCTGCAGTAATGGTTTCTGCTTCTCTCTGGACCAGCAAACAGCAGGGTTGGAGTCCAGTTTTCACCCTCACACAGTTGCTGCTGAACTGTCAGCAGCTTTTGGCTTAGCAGTGAAGTGTTAACACTGTAGGCTAAACCAGCCAGTGAACTGGCTGAGGTTGAATACACTGCTGCATGCCATAAGTTCTCAGCCTGGATGGTGGAAAAGTGTTTTTTTCTGTACATTCTGCCTTCCAAAACCAAGATGCATGCTTTATTGGGTGGCAGGGAGGAGATATACAATGAAAAATGTAGTAATTTCAGGGTTACTGGCTGGAAATGTTTATTATTTGTCATTACTTCACCTTGGCAAAGGGCAGGAGAGGATTGGACTTATGCCTATGATAACCAGGGATTCTGGTTTTCTCTGATTTACAAAAATCCCCAGTTTTCAGTTTAGAAAAGTAACCCCAAATCCACATTTTTCCATGATTAGAATGAAACACCACTAGATAGATAGATAGATAGATAGATAGATAGATAGATAGATAGATAGACTTTGACTTTTAAGAGGCGTTTATTCCAGGGAGGGTGACAAATTGGGGCCAGTAAAGAGTATGCACAAGTTGGCCCGAACACCTGGGCCTCACGGACATGGTCCTGGGCTCACGGCCTGCCTGTACATTCTAGACTAAAAAACCATAGCGAGCCAAAGGTCTATTTACATATTTACATTTCTGCCAGTGGGGACACCCATGGGGGGGCCTCAAGGCTCGACCCGTGTGAAGCAAAGTCCAAGGCCTCAGCCCGCTGGACGCATCGCCGCAGCTTGAGCAGCCGGGGGTGTTACAGGGCGAGGAACAGGTGCCCCACCTCGACTCGGCAGAGCGCCCCCTCGAGGGCCAAGCGTTCCTCGAAGGTGGGCACCGTCCGCCACAGGACAGCGTGCTCAAACTCGAGCGAGAGGCGGGCCCGCACCAGCAGGTGGAAGAGCTGGAGGGCATCGACCATCCCGGTCCCGGCGAGCCAGCTCTTCAGGGTGGCCATCTTGGCCTGGCCCAGCAGGAAGTTGGCCAGGCTGACCACGGCCCTCTCCGCTGCCCGGTAGGGGAAGGAGTGGACATAGACGTCCTCAGAGAAGTCCTGGCCTAGCACCCGAAGCAGCGTGCCCAGGGTGGCAAAGAGTGGCTGCAGCCTGGGGAAGTCGAGGAACACGTGGAAAATGTCCTCGTCAGCACCCCTGGGCAGAAGGGGCAGGCCGCCAAGGCCGCCGGGTCCAGGTGGCGAACAAAGGTGCCGGTGGCCAGGATGCCATGCACGAGCAGCCACTGCAGGTCGCCGGTCTTCTTGGCGGTGGACGCCTTATACAGCGTGTGCCACGCTGGGGTCCCGGGCCGCACCAGGCGCTGCTGCCATGCAATGTCAGGGCATCCGGCCAGCACCTGGGCATGCCGGGTGTGGACCACCTACATGTAGAGGCCCTTGCAGGGCAGGGTGCCAAAAGGGCAGCCCGTATTGCTGCTGGGGGGCACCGGGAGCCTGAGCAGTGTGTTGGGCCACTCGGCCAGCTCGCCGAGTACCGCTGGGATGATGGGCAGCAGTGGGAAGGCGTCGTGCACGGTGGGGAGGGTCCGGCAAGCCTGGAGATGGACTTCCAGGGCGGTCGCTGCTTCCATCGGGAGGGCACCCCTGACAGTCCGCAGAAGCCGGCCCGCAGTGCGGACGGAGCGCAGCACCACCCAGGCAGCCAGGGCTTCGGGGGACAGCCACGCTGACCGAGCAGGGTCCAGGAGGTGCTCCAGGCAGGTGGTGCGTGCCTCGATGAGGGCTGCCACGAGGCTGGCGGAGGCCAGGCTCAACGCGACACACTGCAGGGCCAGGTTGTAGACCAGGGGCTCCCGAAGCAGGTGCGGGAACCGCAGGCGCCTGGCCTGGGGGCAGAGATGGAAGGCCACCCACCAGGCCCACACCATGCTGTGGTAGAATGGGGGAAGAACCTCCCTGTTCAGGAAAGTGAGGTCCAGCAGAAACAGCTCCCAGTCAAAGCCGAGGCCCCCCACTCGCCGCAGGAACCGGCATGCCAGCTGCCGCCATGGGAGGTGGCCTTCGGCATACAGGAGCCGCTGGAGGGCCTGCAGCCGGTAGGCGGTCACCCGGCTGGCCAGGTTGATCAGGCCTTGGCCTCCTTCCCCGGTGGGCAGGTAGAGGGCAGCTCAGGGGAGCCAGTGGAGTCCATCCCACAGGAAGTCGACCAGGAGCCACTGCACTCTCTCCAGGAGCTCTGGCGGAGGGTCCAGCATCGCGCAGCGGTGCCACAGGGTGGCTGCCGCCAGGTTGTTGGCGACGAGGACCCGGCTGTGGTAAGAGAGGGCGGGCAGGCACCAGCGCCAGCGCTGCAGGCAGACCTCCACTCCCTCTGCCAGGTCCTCCCAGTTGCAGGCCACAAAGGCCGGCGGCCCCAGGAACACGCCCAGGGCTTTGAGGCCTTCCCAGCGCCAGGCGAGGCCTCCCGGAAGGTCCGGAGGTGGCGTGCCGGCCCACGTCCCCAGCAGGAAGGCATCACTCTTGCCCCAGTTGATGCGGGCCGAGGCGGTGAGCTCGTAGGCGCGTTGGCAGTCCACCAGGGCCCGCACGTCCTCCTGGCTGCCCAGGAATACGGTCACATCATCCGCGTACGCCGTCAGCCGGAGCGGGGACCGGCGCCAGTGGCAGGGCGAGGCCGGTCAGGTGACGTTGCAGAGTGTGCAGCAGCGGTTCGACGGCCAGGGCATACAGCATGCCCAACAGGGGGCAGCCCTGGCGTATGCCGTGACGCACGGGGAACGGGGAGCACAGTGCGCCATTCACCTTGAGCAGGCCAGAGGCGTCGTGGTACAGGACCTGGAGCACCGCGGTGAAGAGCGGCCTGAAGCCAAAGGCCTCGAGGGTGCCGAGCAGTTACCGGTGGTCGATGCGGTCAAAAGCCTTCTCCTGGTCCAGGGAGAGCACGCCGATGTCCAGGCCAAAAAGCTCCAGGGCCGTGAGCAGGTCACGCAGCAGGAACAAGTTGTCCTGGATGGTCCTGCCCGGCACACAGTAGCTCTGCTCAGGCCCAATGATGGAGGCCATGACGGTGCGAAGACAGTTCACCAGCGCCTTGGCCAGGATCTTGTAGTCAGCGCACAGGAGGGAGACAGGCTGCCAGTTCTTCAGGCAGCCGAGGTCCCCCTTCTTGGTCAGTAGGGTGAGCACAGCCTGGCGGCAGCTGGTCAGCAAGGTCCCGTCGGCGAGGCTCTCGTGGAAGATGCAGAGGAGGATGGGCCCGAGGAGGGCCAGAAGGCTCTGTAAAATTCCATGGGCAGGCTGTCCAGGCCCGGGGCCCTGCCCGAGGCGAGCCCCACCACCACGGCCTCCAGCTCCGCCAGGGAGAGTTCGTGCTCCAGGGCCTCGGCCTGTGAAGTGCCCAGGTGCAGCAGGTCCCAACGCAGCTCCTGGGCGGCCCGCGGACAGACAGGCTCAGCCGCAAACAAGTCCCAGTAGAAGGCGACGGCATGCTCCCGCACTTCGCCTGGGTCCGTGAGCAGCGGGCCCTCCGGGGTCTTGAGGTGGTCCAGCGTCTTCGCCGTGGCCTGCCGCCTCTCCAGGCCGAAGAAGAAGTTGGTCGGGGCGTCAGCCTCTGCCAGCTCCTGGCAGCGGGCCCGAACCCGTGCGCCGCGGGCCGAGCCTTCCGCCAGCTCTCGCAGGCATTTCTTGCGGGAGCAGAGGCTCTCGAGGAGTGCCGCATTGTTGCCCGCACAGAGCAGGGCCACCTTGAGCTCCACCACGTCCTCCTCCAGCTCCTGGGTGCAGCAGCGGAGCTCACTCGCTGCCAGCTGGCTGTAGTGCTGGCAGAACGCCCGGATCTGGACCTTCCCCACGTCCCACCACAGGCACCAGGAGGGGTAGTCTGCTCGCGCCGCCTCCCAGCTCCTCCAGAGGTGGGCAAAGCAGTCCCTGAAGTGGGTGTCCTGCAGCAGGCTGACGTTGAGGCACCAGTAAGGGGCCCACGTGCATGCTCTGCCAGGCAGGCTCAGCTCACAGCAGACCAAGGCGTGGTCCGAGAGGCCCGATGGAACGATGCGGCTGCTGCACAGCAACGGCAGGTGGTGCTGGCCGATGTAGAGGTGGTCGAGGCGGGCCATGGCGAGCCCGCTGGTGCTCATCTTTGCCCAGGTGTACTGTCGCGCGTCAGCGTGGAGAACCCTCCAGGCATCGACGAGGTCCGCTGCCTCCAGCACAGTCCGCAGCTTGCGGGCCGAAGGCAGGTGCGGTTCCGGTCCTGTCCGGTCTAGCAGCACGTCGACGGTACAGTTGAAGTCCCCGCCCACGAGGAGCAGGTCGTCCTTCTCACTGGCATCATGCAGGAGGTCGCCCAGGGTCTCTAGGAAGGCGACCCTCTCTCTCCCATCGGTGGGCACGTAGACGTTGATGAGAAGCAGGCTCTGGTGTGCCAGGATGATGTGGACGGTCAGCAGCCGGCCGGGGATGACCTTTCGTGCCACCGCTGAGTCGTACCGCAGCTGTGGCGAGAGGAGGGTCGCCACTCCTGCGCTGAGGTTGGTGCCATGGCTCAGGAACAAGTGGCCTCTCCAGGCAGCGTGCCAGTCGGCTTGAATGTACGCGTCACTGTGTGTCTCCTGGAGGAAGGCGATCGCCAGGAGCTTCTGCTGCAGGCCCTCCAGGACGGCCGTCCGCTTCACCGGGTCTCTGCAACAGTTGGTGTTGGGCAAGGCAATTGTGGTAACCGCCATGAACAGGAGAAGAGGGAGGAAGAGTAGGCAGGGTACCGGTGAGAGAGAAGGTGGCGGATGCCGGGCAGAAAAACCACAGAGACAGGGGAAAGGCCTAGCATTGCCCTACCCTATTCCACGGGCCCGCCTCGGCCCCACACCTCCCTCACCCGGGTCACCAGCTTGTCGAGCCGGAAGGCATGCTGACACGTGCCCGGGTCCCGGCGCATAAGCCTCGCTGCGTCGCTAGCAGCACGGACAAACTGCGCGGGGTCCGGGCACCATTGCCGGATACTCTCGGCCACGTTCCTCTGGCCCTCGGTCTGGTCCAAGAGGTTGAGGAGACCTCCATAGCTGGGGGCCACCCAGGGGGGTTTCTCCAGCAGGAGGTGGATACTGCCGACCAAGAACCGGCGGGGCTGTACCCTGGGAGGGGACTTCCCGGTGAGACCAGTGAAAGTGCCCTCAATGGCCAGGCTCCCTAGCAGGACCCCCTCTCTATCTGGGTCGAGGACCGTCTCGGGGAGATCGATCCCCATCTGCTTTGGGGGGCAGATGTCATCCCGCTCCCGGGGCCGCTTGCGGCGCTCAGAGGGCAGGCACTCCATCTCCTCCTCCTCATCGGCCCTGGCAGGCAGGGGAGCAGGCAGTGGGGTGGCAAGACCCTCTGCCATCTCTCCTGCCTGCTGCTCCTCAGGAGGCAGGTACTCTCCCCCTGCCTTGCCGCTCACAGGCCCCACTGGCTGGGATGGGGGCAAGGGGTTGCCAGACCTCTCCAGGACACCCTCAGTCGTGGCCGGAGGTGGCAGGGTTTCCGGGGGGCAGGCAGAGCAGGCTCAGGTTCCCTGGTTGCCTTTTCCCTGGTGCTGTCCGAGACAGGCCCCGAAGGGGTAGGAGCTCCTTTAGACGCTCCTTTTTTCTTCTTCTTGTTCTTCGCTTTTTGGGGAGTAGCTGGCACCTCCCCCACAGGGGGTGGGCCAGGCTGCTTGGGTGTCACCACCTCCAGATCCACCACCTCAGTTGGGGCAGGGGTGGAGGGAGGTGGAGGGGGGGTCTCGGGTGCTCCACCTGATGGGGCCCCAGCGCCTGAGACTCTAGCCACCCCGGGGAGAACTGGGACAGGAAGGGACTGGGAGGACTCCCCAGCCCCTCCACTGAAAGGGGCATCCGCTATGACAGGGGCGGGAGAAACCTGGGAGGATGTCCCAGGACCCCCCCTGGGTGGCATGCCACTGCCAGAGGGGTCAAGCCCCTCGGATGGAGCAGGGGCGGAGGGGGGCTTGGCAGGTCTCCCAACCCCACCCTTTGATGAGGGTCCCACACCCGAGGTGGATGCACCATCCTCCTGGGCGGGCGCAGCAGCCGATGCCTCGGCTGACTGCCCAAATGGGCACTGGGCAGTTAGGTGGGAGCTGCCGCCGCAGCGGCAGCAGGAATTCCCGCCCAGGGAGAAATACACCACGTAGGACCTCCCTTGCGAGGCAAAAGTCAAAGAGGGAGGCAGTTTCTGAGTGTCCCCCTTGAGAACATGAACGCCTGCCTCCGGAAGGACAGGATCTGCCTCAGCTTGGGGTTCCTACTCCCTATGGTCAGCCTGCACCAGGGGCTGGTGAGGACACCGTAGCGCTCGACCGCATTGGTGAGGTCCCAGTCTGACAGGTGTGGGGGTATGTTGGAGGTCACCACCCGCACTGCCAGGGTCTCCAGGGGCGTGACCAAGTGGTGGACCCCCGAGACTTCCAGCCCCGCCACACACACCTCACTCACCAGGTTGGGAGAGCTCAAATAGATAATGGCCACCGAATTGACCCGGGAGGCATACCGGACACTCTGGCGTCCCAGCAGGTCCAACAGAGCTCCGGCGCAGTCCTCCACCGTGACATGGAGAGGGGCGTGCACCCGCATGCCATGGCTGAGGGGAAGGTCTGCAGCAACATCCCCATGCCAAGTGTCTTGGCTGCTGGCAGGCATCCCGGCAGGAGAGGGGTAACTCCCTCCCGGGAGGAAAAGAGAAAAAAAAAAAGCCTCAGGCTGACGCCGGGGACTGGGACTGGGAGGGGGCTGAAAACGCCCCAAAATCGGCCTGAGGGGGGGCAGAGCAACCCTGTAGGGGCTCAGGGCAAGCCCCAAGGCAGGGGGAGATGGCAGGGACCAAGGTAAGGGGCCCTGGGGGAGGGAGGCAGCAGGAATTACAGGGAGAACTCAGGCAGGGGTGGGGGAGGGGCAGAGGCAAACGAGGCTGCCAGAGCCCAGGGGAAAAATGCTCAGAAAGCAGGGGGAAGGGGGTCCCCAGGGATAGGGTGGGTAGAGGCAAGGCTTTTGGCAGGGGGGGACAGGAAAAGGGCACGGAGTGCAGGGAACGCGCAAAAGGCACTCGAGCTGCAGGAGCTCAGAAGGGATTCACCTGTCGGCGGCCATCTTGATAGATAGATAGATAGATAGATAGATAGATAGATAGATAGATAGATAGATAGATAGATAATGGTGTTTAATTTAAATCAGAATAATGTAGATTAGGGGTTAATTCCTTTGACTGAAAATTGGGGATTTTTTTTAATCGGAGAAAACCAGAATTCATGCTGATAACCAATGTTGAGAGCCAGAGCTTGTCCCTCTTATAGCCTGTTTTAAATCAAATTGGTAAACTTCATCTGAGGGGAATTTCCAGTTCAGTGACAACTGACACGGACTCCACCACCGAAAATCATTAAACTACAGAACTCATCACAAAACATTGTTATTAAATAAATTTTGTACCCACCCCAGCAAGTTGAAGGCTCTGTCCATTGCCCTGAGTTGCATGCAGCAAATCCAGACCCCTCCATGACATAGAGATTTTTGCATTTATATTCCACTGTTGAAGCTGGTTCACAGTATTACAATAAGGAGGAAGTGATTGCTCCATTTTTAATAACAGGTGGGCACCCACACCTTCCAGCCAGAGATGAAGTATATAAATCCAGAAATACATCACAATTCCTTTCCAGCACATACTGAAGAAATAGAAGTGTGAAAGATGACCCCTACCAATTTACTTTCCTAGATCATTACAATCAGTTAAAGAGAAAATAATCATCCTATTTCAGAATCAAATCCACATAGCTAAGTCATTGAAGCCAAATTACATGTAGCTTTGATTTTAAACTGACAAAATATTATGTCATCACAAAATAAGGAAACTAATGGCTCTAGGTTTCTCAACCCCTGATTCAGGGTTTTGGTTCAGCTGGAAAATGTGTGGTAGTATGAGATCCCTTGGTTCCCAAGCATTGCAGCTGCACTAATTCTGCCATTCTGACCTCAAACAGGAAAAGAAAAAAGGAAGGAGGCTTGGACACAATTCATCCATAACCATGGCTCATCTTCCTTATCCCTCTACTTGTTGTTACAGAGGGAACTACAGTATGTTCTATCTCCATGGCCAAGTGTTAATCATGCATGTTTGAGAAACGAATTCGGTGTACCAGATTAGGGTGAATTATAAGCTTAGTTTTCTCTATAACATTTTGGGAACAGAAAGAAATAATGCACAAAAATTAACAGGGAACAGAAAACAGAAAAGGAAAAGCAATAATCTCAGGGGGATGAAACTCTCCTCTATGAGAGTTCTGCTTCTCTCATGTGGCTACTGTTCCAAAGAAAGAAGACCCTGCATCTTGCCTGGACGTCCATAGTTAACTACACAGAAGGCACTTGACACAACCTCCCCAACTTCCCTCTTTTTGATCCTGTAATGTGTTTCCCTCTGTGGGCTGTAAAAGCCTAAGTCTATTCACTTTGAGGACACACTGAAAATCACACTTAGGATTTTAGGCTTTCATGGATGGAGCAGGGGAGAAGGTGATCATACTTGTTAGAATGGGTGTTACCCTCGCCAGCATGCTAGGCCAGGTGATATGCTGGATTGTGGATTTTCATGGAGCCGGTAGCCCTGGGAACCCTCTCAGGCAGGTCTGCTGACTGAGGTGTCCCATGGAGAGGTGTGTTCCTCACCCTCACTGCCCAAGAATTTACTTTATGTTAAATAAACAATTTTTTTTTAATTATACACAACTATATACAGAAAAATGATTAATTAAGTGTAGAAAAAGATACAGTCAATAATAAAACCAACAATTTGAATAGAATTTACAAGAGCAACAATGGATGAATAATTCCACTATACTACTGGGTGATCCCACTTGTATCAAACAACCTCAATGATTACTTTCAACTGATTATAACAGTTTAAAACAGTTTCCCCCACATAACCCAGGTTGATTTCCTTCTGGTCACAATCCCCTTCCCATAACATTAAATGGCTATAGAGCTTTAAATATGATCCACGACTAGGTGGCAGAGGCGAGGCTTCTGCTGCTCTGGGGAAGATGGACTTTACTTTTTCTTGGTAACTCCACAAAAAGACACGTCTTTGATCAGCCACTGCAAGTAATAGGCTTCTTTTCTTTAGTTTCCTTCTGAAAACTACACTTCCTGCAAACACTAGGGGTTAAATGTCCCCTCACACCCATGCAGATTTGGGATTCTCCCAGCCTGCTCCCTCTCTGAGCTGTCTCCCTCCCCCAACACCTCTGCATGCAGACAGGGTATTCTCTCTGTAGATCTGTCTCTGCAGTACAAGCCTTGCCAGCCCAAACAGGACTTCCTTCTGCAGGTCCCTGACCAGGCAGCTTCTCCCAGCTTCTAGCTAGCTTACCAACCCCTCCCCACTCTTTCCCTGGGTGCCCGTGTCCCTGACTGCAGAGCGCTGACCTGAGTGGGGAATCAGCTTCTCCTGGGATGACTCAGGCTCTCCTCTGTCCTGATATCTGCTCCCCAACAAGCCTCAGCTCCCTTCCCTCTGCCTGGGGGGAACGATGGTTGAGTCTCTGCCCCTCTCTCCAGGATGCTGTAGCTCTCCTGCAGCTTCTCTTTCCCACTGTTTTTCCCTCCCTCAGCTTTTATGGCTCCATAGTACCCAATCAGAGCCTGCAGTTTGCAATGGGGGCTCTGGTTACAGTTCAAATCCTCCAGTAAAAACCATGCATTGTACACAGCATACCCTCTGTTTGGAAAAGCTATCGCATCCTTTGCAAATGTTTTTCTGCCATAGGTATCTGGTGCCTCTTGAACCAGTCAGAGACTGGGGGCAGGGGGTCCCCCGCTGTCTGATCCTACTGGCCAGGGGGGCACCAATATCACTCACAGTAAAAGTAGCCGCTCTACTTCCAGAGCTCCGCAGCCACTACTGTAAGTGGCATGGCCATTACCAGAAGTGGCGCAGCTGCTTTTGCTGGCAGCCCTGCCCTCTGGCCAGCGCTCACGGGGGGAACTGGTGGTCCTGCCTGCGCCCCTGCCCACCAGCTACACAGGAAGCGCAGCCTGACAGGGGGTGCATTGGTACTCTTAGGGGGTGCACATGCAACCCATGCACCCACTACGCATCGCCCCTGTTTGCTGCCTTCCTTGCAAAGTTCTCAGGCACAGCTCACCCACTCAGCTTGCAGCTAAGCAAGCTGTTGCAGCTGTTACATTTACATCAGTGTGGCTTCACTGTTTTTATGAAGTGACTGAACTGTAACCATCTGGGACTCACCTAGGATCTACAAATTGTAGTGTGCATAGTACTTATGGGCTAGGGCTAGGAGTACTTAGGTACAATTCACATGGATGAAGGTAAATAGGATCTGGCCCAACCTGAACAAGTGTGGCAATTTGTAATGTGCAGCTATATTTGGCTTAATGTATCTCAGTGGAAGCCGGCTTCCACTGAACTATGACATTATTAGTAGTGTTTACCTGTGTGGGGATCTTGGAAAGTTGTGTCGGAGAGGAACATATCCCCTGCACTTTTAAGTACTTCCATTTTCTGAGCCTTTCTTCAGATGTCGCTCAGGCTGTACTCCCTCTAAAATTCTGTGAAAGTTTGACTGACTAAAAGTGGCATGATATCACAGAATCACAGACTCAGTAGAGAAGTAGGGCTGGAAGGGACAGAGGTCATTTAGTCCAACTCTCTGACTGAGCCCTACCAAGTCTATCCAAACCAAATCCAAAATCTAAACTCTTCATTAAAACAACTATCAGCTCTGACACAACACAAAACACCCTAACCTGCCAGAGGTAAAGCAGAGGGAACCATAGATCTCAATATCCAACTCCTATAAAAAAGTTTTTAATAAAAGGATCAAGAGATCCCAGGTAGAGTGGTACATTCCCTCCTCCCCACCCCAAACGCAATCCAGAGAAAGGCAAAAACCCCCACAGTCCGTACCAAACTGACCATGGTGTATATTTCTTCCTGACCTGAAATACGGGGATTGGTCTGGTCCTGTGCAGAGGGCTCTGGTCAGGAGCCTCCAGCTTTTAGTCTCAGCTGAAGCACTGGCAAACGCCCCAGCACCAGTCAAAAGCCCCAGCCACCGTGGCAGCCAACACCCAATGCCTCTGAGAAAGGCTGAAAAGGACCCTCACACATCTATCAGAAAGCCAGAGGTGGGGGTGATAACCAGCAACGCCCAGAAGCACAGGAAAACCCATAGCAAAACACAGGTCTATATCATCCTTGACCAGTGCCTGTCCAACCTCTTCTTGAACACTTCTAGTGATGGAGAGTCCTCAGCTTCCCCAGGAAGTCTATGCCACTGCCTCACTTTTCTAACAACAAAGTTTTTCCTGATACCCAGTCAAAATCTAGTCTGTTACAACTTCAAACCACTAGACCGTATCCTACTCTCTGCAGCAAGAGATGAAAGGTCCTCTTTTTTTATGGTGGCCCTTCAAAGATTTGGCAACTGCTATCACATACCTTCTTAAACACCTTTTTCTTAAGCTGAACATACCTAGCTCCTTCAGCCCCTTCTCATATGACTTGATTGTCAAGCCTTCTATCATCTTTATTTCCCACTGCTTGGCCTTCTCTAATTGTTCCATGTCCTTTTGAAAATGTGGACCCTAAAACAGCGCAGAGTGCCTCAGACAAGGCCTAACCAATCCTCAGTAAAGAGGCACCAACATCTCCCATGTCTTATACCTAATATGCTTCTATCGATACATCCCAAAACCACATTTGTCTTTTTTTTGTTCAGCTGCATCTCACTGCAGACTCATATTGAGTGTGTGATCTACCAAGGATCCCAGATCCTTTTCCATGGAGCCTGTCATCTAGCCATGTATCACCCATGTTTTATTCATTTTTTTTATTAACAACATCTGATTTGTAGAACATTGCCATTGTCTGCATTGAACTTCACAGTTATATGGGTCAATCTGAGGTGCTTTCTTCTGGTACAGTCTCTTTGAATCTACTGATAATATAATAGAATTTCAGAGACTTTAAACATCACTTATAAGCAGGGAAACCAATTGCCTTAACTTTGTGCATGACAAAATAACATAGATATGGTGAAGTAAATGATTGAGGGAGAGGATTTTTTTAATTCCAACAATATGCTCACTTCCAGGAAATGTTAGAAACAGAAACGTGAAATACCTTTGCATTGTGGTGTTCTTGGTGATGACCACTTTCCTTCCTTACATACTATTCTTGCAGGTCTAATTAGGCTCAGAACTTGCTGGCACCGATAATGAATGATCTCTCCAGAAAAATACCATTCCCTCTTTGTATCTACAATGCAGCCATCAGCAATATTAGGTGCAGAGCCACGTCACATCTGAAAAGAGATTCAAAGGCCTTTACAAACACCAAAACACATATAAGAAGAACCTCAATTTAAATGATCAATTTATGGTATGAAAGGTGTGAAAGTCCTCTTCAGGCTCTCGAGCACTCAATCAATCCTACCTATCAGAAGTTTTTTCACTGCAGAGGGGCAACACAACTATCTACTGTGAAATTCCTTGAGTTATGATGAAATGAATAACAAGCAAAGGCAAAACACTGATGGCGACCCACTGTATACCAGTAGGAGTATAGGAGGATAAATGATAATTCCTGGAACAACACTTACAGTGTTAAAGAGAGCATGTGTTACACAGTCTTAGGGAGATTAGGTAGTCAGACTTGTAACAGGTAACACATCACCTAAAACATGCAATATCAAGGTTTCTTTTTGTATTATAAAGGAGACTCAGGCCTGTTGACTGAGACAGATTCTTCATGGAAACTTCAGCTGTCTGGAATAAGAAAAGAAAATGTAAATGTATCAACTCTCCACAACTAGGAAAACTTAAACCTGGACAAATCAAGGGAACACTCATTTTCCAAGTTCAGTGCTCACTTTTAGTATACTTGCAGCTTTTCCCCAATTAAGCCAAGTAGTCAGCCTCCCCACAGTAGCTTGTTCCATCTCACATGTAGCCACTCTGTATGCTTACTGACCTCTGCTATTCTGGATTTCTGGCAACCATATTTTACCTCCTACTTTAAAGTCTGGTGTATGACCAAATACTCCCTTTTTTGGATTTGTCCTAGATTGTCCTAGATTGGGAAGAACTCAGGGCCATGAGAGGCAAACCTATTCTTAATTTTTTGACAATTACCAAACATGATAAAAGTAAGGCTGTCTCTTAGACACTGAACACATGCACAGATCCTGGATCTCCTTATGGCCAGAGAAACATGACATATAATGAAAGACTACAAGAACTAGGATTATTTAGTATGGAGAAGAAAAGACAGAGAGCAGATTTGACAACAGTCTTCAAAAACCAGATGGATGATTACAAAGAGTACAGAGACAGACTTTACTTTGTGACTGTAGAGACAGGACTAACAGCAGTGGCCCCAAGAGTCAGCAGAGGAAATTTAGGTTGGAGATTAAGAAGACGTTTCTCTCAACGAGGGTGATTAAGCATTGAAACAAGCTATCTAGAGAAGCTGAAGAATCTCCATCCCAGGAAACTTTAAAGAGCAGAGTTGGACAGACACCTGTCTGAAATGATTTAGTCAAGGATTATCCTGCCTTGATCAGTGGTCTGGACTAGATGACTGTGAATGCACCTAGGTGTGACGTGATGAGTGCTGTACCGTCCGTCTCGACCGGGGACTCTTCCCTCGACTCGCCTGTCGTGATTTAGTGTTACTGTATGAAAAGGAGGGGTTCAGTGGTGATCCTCTTCCTAGGGACCCTGCAGATGGAGGTACTCACAGTTTCAACATGATGTTCCATGGGGCTCCACCTCCCCTACACCCCGTCCACTCACCAATCGATTGGTGCAGCCCATGTTGTTCTGTTGTACCCAGTGGGCCCTGATTTCCCTGAGGGGCTGGCGTCAGCAAAAAATCCTACCGGCTAACCTAGCCTGCTATAATGGTTGGAATCCTAGCCTTGACTGTGGCCGTACTAGGCTCCAGTCTCCTCTTTTCTTTTCCTCTCTGGTGTCCTCCTCTTCCCTCTGAGAGGAACGCCTCTAAAGAATATATATATATATATATTTAAGAGGTTAGATGCTGGGACGGAGAGGAAGAAGGATGGAAGTAATTCCTCCCTTCCAGTTTAATGCAGGGACCCAGCTTCCCCTGCTCAAGATGCCAGCTTCAAGCTGGCTGCCAGGCTCCTGCTGGCCACTGGAGCTTCACCAGGTGGGGTGTCCTCCCCGCTGGCATCCTCCTCCTCTCTCCCACCCTCTGCCAGGTTCTGGTGGGGCCTTTTAACCTTCCTGCAGCGGAGTCTCCAGCCACCATTATTGGCCTGGGGTTTCCCTGCCCCGGGAACAGCTGTTTAAAGAGCCAGCATAATGCCGGCTCGTGCAGCCATGGTTCCTGCTCCAGCTCTGGCCCCAGATCTGGTGGTGAGTTTCCCCAGGCAGGAGGGTCTTGCTTCGGTGGCATGGGGCTGGTGGGGGTTTCCCCACATCCTTCCAGCGCCTGTGGGGGCTTTACGCCGTCACAATGACCATATCAGGTGCCTGGCCCCAGTGGTGGCAGTGATGCCTGCTGATGCCCATGCTTTAATCTGGCTACCTGGGTTCCCTCTCCATTCCCTACCCCCATATCTGCCATGCTTTCATGTAGATAATTTACTTGGAAAGTTGCTCAGGGTCCCCAGAGTGAGCCCTCATCTACTGAAAGTCTGTGCTGTCATGTAACTATCACCTTAAGGGCTATATCTGTGGCCTCTGATCTGCCCTGTAGCCATGCCAGTTACCATTCCATCACATCCTGTGGAGTCTCTAGTCCCATGTCAGCCCCAGGCTGCAGGTCTCCAACCCTTGCTTCACCTCACCCTGGCACTAGGCACCTGGCCCTAAAACTTGCCCTCTCAGGCTACACAGCACCTTGTACCCTGTTCTAGGAACATCACTGGCACTCTGGGACCTCTTCTTCCAATCCCAAACCTAAATCTCCATTATAAACTATAATAAAATTTAAGCCCGCTTGCTATGATGCAGACTAGCCCCACCTGGGGTTCAAACCCAAGTCACTGGCTGCACTACCAGGCTTCCCCATACCCTGTGCTGTATTCCTTGCAGGTCAGCAACATCCTGCCTGAATTACTCTCAGGGTACTTTAGGTGTCAGCCAGGGGCTTCTCTACAAATCTCCAGCACTACTGCTCTTTCTTCAGCAGTATCTAAGCCAGACTGACTGCCCAGGCTCAGCCACAGGGCTTATATCAGGGATGGGCAATTAATTTGGGTGGAGGGCAGCTTACTGAGTTTTGGCAAGCCATCAAGGGCCACATGACAGGTATTATAGGGCATATGTATATTAATTTTCTAGATTTTTTAGGAGCCCCATGGGCCAGATAGAATGGCCTGGTGGGCTGCATCTGGCCCTCAGGCTGCATTTTGCCCACCCCTGGCTTATATGCTCCCTAAGCCATCACCCATTCTGGTCATGTGATGCAGCAGCCACACACAACGGCATTCATTCTGGGCCTAATGATCTGTCTACCTTGCCTTGCTGCTGTTTAATTGCTGGCTTCTGGATACCACTCTATCATCTGCTGGTTTGATCTTTTACCTGCTATCAGGGGCTGGAAGGAAGCTTACAGATCATCAGGTTCAGCTCTCCTGAACATGGGCAGGAAAGACTGCTGAGATCAGATGACTTCAGCAAGATGGGCATCGAGACACTTTTTGAAAATTGCCAGGGTGGAAGACTGTACCTCTTGGGGAGTTTGTTCCAAAGTACTCAACTTGTAAAGATGTTTTTTTCTTATGTCTAGCCTGAAGTGATTCTCAATCAGCTTATGCCCATTATTTCTTGTCCTTCTCTGGGGTGTCTTGGTGAATAGATACTCCCCCAAGCCCTGATATATGCCCTTGAAATACTTATAGCCCACCACCAAGACCCCACAGGGTCTTCTCTTCTTCAGGCTGAACAGTTCCAAGTCTTTCAGCCTCTCCTTGTATGACCAGGTCTCTACACTCCTAATCATGTGCATTCTCCTTCTTTGAACTTTCTCAAATTTCTTCACATCCTTCGTGACGCACAGCACCCAGAACTGAATGCAGTACTCTAGCTGAAATCTCACCAAGGCCGAGTAGACAGGGAGTATGACATCCGTAGCCTTGCTCAAGATGCATCAGTAGATGCATGCCAGGGTTTTGTTAGCTCTGCCAGCTGAGGCATCGCATTGGTGGCTCGTGTTCATTTTGTTGTCTATCACAACACCCAGGTCTCATTCAGATGTGGTGCTAGCAAGCTGAGCCTGTAAGTGTGTTGTGGGTTATTTCTCTCCTGATGGAGCACTTTGCATTTCTCCAAATTAAACATCAGGTTGAGGACTGCCCACCTCACAAGCCTGTCCAAGTTGGCCCGTATTGCCAGCCTGTCTTTGAGTGTGACCACACTTCCCCATAGTTTGGTGTCATCCACACATTTTGCCAGTTTGCTTTTAATACCTGAATCCAAATAGCTGATGAACATCTGCTAGTTTGTCTTCTGCTAGCCTGTAATGGATTCTTTGACAATTTTCTCCAGGATTTTACCAGGGATTGAAGTCAAACTGATTGGCCTGTAATTTCCCAGGTCCTCCTTTCCCCGCTTCTTAAAGATAGGCACTACATTGGCTTTCTTTTTATCTTCTGGGACCTCTCTCAAGTGCCATGAGTCTTCAAATAACTTTTCCATAGGTTGTATGATGATGTCAGCCAGTTCTTTTAGCACTCTCTGGTGTAATTCATCTGGTCCTGCTGACTTGTAGATATTTAGCCTTTGTAGGTCTCCTCCACAAGATTTACACCAACTATAGGAGGGTGATCACCCTAACGATGACCATTCTGTATCCTGTCAAGCAGGCTAACACACTTGGACTGGTGGAATACCATCTTGAAGTATTCCTTCAGGAGTTTGGTTTTGTCCTGATTGTCAGTTATCAGCCCGCCCATTTCATTCATCAGGGGCCCTATGCTTCCCTTAGTTTTTCTCCAGCTTCCTACATATCTAAAGAAGGACATTTTGTTGTCCTTGACTCCAATTGCCAATCTGTATTCAGTTTGTGATTTTGCTGTCCTGATATGTTCCCTACAGGTGCAGGCTGTTGCTGAGTACTCCTTTTTGGTAGTTATTCCTGACTTCCATCCTTTGTAAGCTTCTCATTTTAATTTCAGTAGGTCCGTGACTTCACTGTTGAGCCAAGGGGGTCTCCCAGCCCTTTTGCTGCTTTCCTTGCAAAAGGGAATGGACTTCCTTTGAGCTTTTAGGATTTCTTCCTTGAGAAATGACCACTCACCTTGTACTCCCTTCCTCATTGAACCATGGTCCCACAGGACCTAGCAAACCAATCCCCCTAAGCTTGTGGATCCAGCTTTCCTAAAATCAAGGATTTCTACCATACTGACTTATTTCCCTGACTTACGGGGGATGGAGAAAGTGATCATATCATGGTCACTGTCACCCAGTTTCCCTTCAATCCTCAAGTTGCTCACTAAATCATCCCCATTGGCGAGAGCCAGCTCTAGCAGCCCAGCTCTAGCTGCTGAAGTTTCTTGCTTTAAAGAAATGGGAGCTTTAAGCTTCCTGTTACAATAACGTGGTGAGTTCCCTTCCAGCCCCACATCCTTATAATCCTTTGGCCTGAAAAACCTTCTTAGAATCTGGGTAAGCAAAACAATAGAAATGTGGATGTGTTGAACCAGGGGTTCCCAACAGGGCTGTGCAAAATTTCAGTAGCCATTTCATTTCAGAGGTCTTTTGGCCTGTTTCAGCACCTGAAATACTGAATTCAAATTGAAACAGAAGGCTCAAAAACATCTCTGAAATTAAATGAGGCATCTGAAACATTTTGGAAATGTTTCAGATAATTTTGGAGTTTCAGAGCCAGGCTTGCAGGAAAACAGCTGTATGCTGCTGCCCAGCTGCAGAATTCAGCTCTGCAGAGAGCAGAGATCTGTGACGGGGGTCTCCTCACTGCCGCTGCCTGTCCGGTGATGCAGGGCTACATGGGGTGGGCAGTGGCAGCAAGGAGACCTGGGCATGGATCTCTGCTCCCTGTGGAGCTAGGCCCTGTGGCAGGGCAGTTCTGGTCCCTGCCACATGACCTGGCTCCACAGGGAGCAGAGATCTGTGCCAGGGTCTCTTTGCTACCACTACCCACCCTGCACAGGCCCACATCACTGGGGCAGTGTGGGGCAGACGGTGGTGGTGAAGAGACCCCAGCATGGATCTCTGCTCCCTGTGGAGCTGAGTCATGTGGCAGAATCATAGAATCTAGCCTTTTCTTAAAGACCCCCAGGGTAGGAGCCAGCACCACTTCCCTTGGAAGTCGGTTCCAGATCCTAGTCACCCTGACTGTGAAGTAGTTCTTACGTATGTCTAATCTAAACCTACTCTCCAACAACTTGTGGCCATTATTCCTTGTTATCCTGGGGGCGCTAGGGGAAACAAGGTCTCCCCCAAACCCTTCTGGTCCCCCCAGTGAGTTTATAGATGGTCACCAGGTCCCCCCTCAGCCTTCTCTTGTGAAGGCTGAACAGGTTCAGGTCCCGTACCCTCTCATTGTAGGGTCTGCCCTGTTGTCCCTGGATCATACGGGTGGCCCTCCTCTGGACCCTCTCAATGTTGTCCACATCCCTCTTGAAGTGGGGTGCCCAGAACTGGACACAGTACTCCAGCTGTGGCTTGACCAGTGTCACGTAGAGGGGGAGGATCACCTCCTTGGCCGTACTTGAGATGCACCTGTGGATGCACGATAAGGTCCGGTTAGCCCTGCCGACCGTGACCTTGCATTGTCAGCCCATGTTCATCTTGGAGTCAATGATGATTCCAAGATCCCTTTTTACCTCCGTGCTCTCAAGAAGGGAGTTTCCCATCTTATAAGTGTGCTGCTGGTTACTACTGCCCAAGTGCAGCACCCTGCACTTGTCAGTATTGAAACGCATTCTGTTTTTGTTAGCCCACCCCTGCAACCTATCCAGGTCTTTCTGCAGTCTTTCCCTCCCTACTAGCATGCCCACCTCACCCCAGATTTTGGTATCATCAGAGAATTTGAACAGGTTGCTTTTCACCCCATCATCCAAATTGCTGATAAAGAAATTGAATAGCGCGGGCCCAAGGACCAAGCCCTGAGGGACTCCACTGCCCACTTCCCCCAGGTCGAATATGACCTGTCCACCACCACCCTCTGAGTACGACCCTTCAGCCAATTCGCAATCCATCTGACTGTGTAGGCATTGATGCCACAGTCACCTAGTTTTTTAATGAGGATGGGGTGGTCAATGGTGTCAAAGGCCTTGCTGAAGTCCAGAAAGACTACATCCACGGCAACACCTGCATCCAATGCTTTTGTGACCTGATCGTAAAAAAGCAATCAGGGTGGTCTGACATGACCTGCCCCTAATGAAACCGTGCTGGTTGCCCTTGAGCATCATTCCCGATGCCGGCCCATCACAGGTGTGCTCCTTGATGATCTTCTCAAAGAGTTTCCCCAGGATTGAGGTAAGACTGATGGGTCTACAGTTGCCCAGGTCCTCCCTCTTCCCTTTTTTAAAGATGGGGACCACACTGGCTATCTTCCAATCATCTGGCACCTGGCCCGAGCACCATGAGCACTCGTAAAGCCATGCCAAGGGCCCTGCAATAACCCCTGCTAGCTCCCTCAACACCCTGGGGTGGAGAACTTCTGTACTTACTGAGTTGAACACCTCCAGCCCCTGCAGAAGCACTCTAACCCGGTCCTCCTCAACCTTAGGTCTGGAGGCGTTCCCCTCGAGTCCATCTTGAATCACGGTGGGGGGGTCCCAGTCCCTGCACAAGAAAACGGAGGTGAAGAATTTGTTAAAGAGATCTGCTTTCTCCTCTGACGCAACCACCAGATTGCCCAGTGTATCTTGCAGGGGCCCTAGATGGCAGGGACCATCAGGCTTGTCTGCTGCTCTGCACCGCTTCTTTGCCTCACGACTCAGTGTGACAGGGATCAGAGATCTGTGCAGGGGTCTCCTCACCTACACAGAAGGCAATGGCCCTCCCCCACCCCCAGATGAGCCACCCACGGTCCTGTCCTGCTCCCCACTAGGAGCCTGTAGCCCCTGGTCCCAAGCCTTTCCCAGCTGGATAGGGCTGTATGAAGCTTCCCTTGTAGCCCGTTCGAGACAGAATCGGAGGAGATTCAGATTTGGCCAAAATGAAACAGGACAATTATCCAAAACACTGAAACAAATAATTGTTTTCCAAAATGGCCTAATCTAAAACCAAATTGAAATGCAGCCATTTCACACAGTCCTAGTTCCCAACTTTTTTATGCTGCTGACCAACAAACTGCAGACCGGAAATGACTAAGCCCTGGGGCTAGTCCTCAGGGGTCAGTATACTGGTCATTTCCAGATTTCTGGTCCAGAAACCAACCCTTCTGCAGACTGGAAGCCAACACTTCCTGGCCTGGTACAGGGCCATGGCCTGGGGGTTGGATACCCTTGTGTTACACCACAAATACCCCAGGTAGCAGTGACAGACCTGTATCAAAGTCAAGGCCCTAAAACATGCCTCATAAATAGGAAAAGGAACAGTAACTGCTGCTCAGAAGTTGTCCATGCTGCTTCTCCCTACCTCCCCACTCCTCACTCATCTGCCTCTCCTCCTCCCCCCTCTTTCCAAAGTTAGTGACATGCTGCAAGGAAAAGTAAAGCTAGAGTGGCATGCTGCAACAGGCAGGCTGGCAGCTATGGGCCTGCCCCACCACCTTTCTGGGGCACCATGGCACTTCCCTTCCCCGCCTGGCTGTGCCCTGCACCTGGGATGCTCATTTTGATCTGCCCCACATCAGGACTGGCCTCCAAGAAAAATGGGATGAGTGGTCACCCTAGGACTGAATCTTTCAGTTTCTTATAATCTTTTGCATGATGGAAATGCTCCTGATATCACCTGTCAAGATGCTACCATTTATATTGGCCATAGAGATTATGTTGACAGTCAGATTAGGTTTGATGTAAATTCTGCTGCTTTATTGGTCACGGAGACTTTCAATATCCAGGTTCATCTTTGATATTCAGGAGCAGTAGTGTATTATCCCTCCATCTCCTTTTGATGTAGCCCTCACAGTTGTATTCAGCACACATTTTCTGAATTAGCATAACGTGTGTTGTAGTGGTAGGTGTTAGCAGAATTTTCAGTTTGTAGAATCTGACAACTATGAATATTCATGCTGTGACTCCTCTAAAACCTGCTGCAGCAATTATTCCACAATGCACAAGTGTGGGCTCATCTCATTTTTAGTATGCTCTTGTTCATGGCAAACAAACAAAGCCTGGTCAACTGAATGCAGCTGCATAAGATCCATAAGATTTCTTCCAGGTTTAAGCCTTCTTTTTCAACTCTCACAGTTTACTCTCTCTTCATGCATCTATGACCTACATCATGATCAAAAACTTGAAGACTTTAAGAACAAAGAATCCTGTTTTTTTCCATAAAGAACAGTCAAAAGCAGCCAAACTCACTAATGGGAGGTCATATTAACCATAACCCAGTCAAAAGTTCTTACAAGTACTTTTTATTGAATTTTTATTGGCTTTTTATTGAAACTGGGCATAAATATTTTATTATGGGCATATCTCTATTTGATGCCAATGCATACCAACAATATTTTGTTATAATTTTTTAACCCAGCAGTATGGGGTCATCAGCTGTGCAATGTAATCATATCCCACCATATTTCCAACATTTTCTTATTCCATTCTGGTGGACTTTTCCATTCTGGTGGACAATGGATGGAGCCTTGATTCCCCTCCTAATGAACTTTCCTGAGTCTAGCCCTCCTTTTGGGGCTGAACATAGCCATTCATGAGGGAATATCACATCAGAGGGAAGCTCTTAACATGTAACCCCTTTCCCACCATGTCTAAAAATGTAAAATCCTACCTTGGCAAGTTGGTGGTTGTGACCACTGTCTATTTTCACAATTGACCTCATTTGATCTCACACTCTGGAAGCCTTTCTGACATTTATACTGCACTTTGGTTCCTGACAGATGCGTTTAATTTTCAATATGTATAATAACAGCATTCACAACTTCAAGTGGAGATCCACATCCTACATCTGGAAGGGGTGACAGATGTAAATATGCCAGTAGTAAAATGCTACTGAAGTGGTATCTTGGGTTCTGAAAATATATTGTCCCATTGAGCAAAGTACTCTTGCAAAACAAAAGCTGGGAGACAAACTTCTAACAGAAAAAATGGAAATAAGGGCCTTTTTTATACCCTTGCCCCAGTTATGGTGCTAAGAATGGAATTTGCTACAGCTAAATGGCTGAACAGGAAACTGCCTACACCTGTCAGTAAGAAAATATGGGAAGGGGGTAGAACTCAATCTTTACCCATCAGAGGAATCAGGCACCACTTTCCATTTCAAAGGATTCTGTCACAGGTTATCTTTAAAACATTTTAAAGCTGTACAATGTTATGCTGTCAAAGTTAGAATGGTTTATGAGCAATCACAGGGTAAGACTTAATGCCATCTCAGACCTTTAGGACTGTGACTTGCCACTAGAGAGTCTGGAGAGCAAGGGCATGGGCAGGAGCCAGGACTCTATCCCTCTTCTGGGTTGGAAGAGGAGAGGAGACAGTGGCATATAGCTCAGAGATGGACAAACCACCTTATGGCTTCCCTCAATCCATAGCCACAAACGCCAGCTGGGAGCTATGACTGGGTGTGGAAAAGCCTGTTTGAAGTGAATGGGCAGGGGGAAGAAATAAAGAGAAAGGAGTGAAAAAAGAATATAAAAAAGAACTAAATTCTTTCACATATTTCACTGAACTGGGATTGGTTTAGAGGGAGTTGGGTTAGTACTCACATAAGGACAGATCTGAGACCCAGAAAACTTGCTGCAAGTTGAACCCACAAGGCTTGCTGCACATAGGGATAAAACTTAGACCCAGTGGGCTTGCTGCATGCATGCCACACCAAGATAGAGCTGAGACCAAGTGAGTTCACTGCATACCAAACTGAGACCCAGGAGGCTCCCTGCATGCATGTCACAGTGGATCAGAGGTGAAACTTAGTAGGCTTGCTGCTTGAGTTTGGTAAGTGGTGACAAAACCATTTCAAATAAAACGGTTCATTTCAAAAGAATATCATGGGGGATGAGAAGCTGAGCTAACGCACACTGGCCGACAGCGAAAGGGAGAGATAGGCGGATGAGGAAGGAAATGGTTGCCCAGCACTAAAAGCCAATTGCTAGTGCTCATTAGTGGTTAACTGACTTTTTAAGGGGCTGGAACAAGCAGCAAACTGGTGAGCTGCACTGGGACACTTAAAGTGGTCAGGGGCTAAACATCCTCAGGGCAGGAGGGTGTGTTGGCCTGGGGCCAGAGCCACCCCCTGAGTGGTAGAGTTCAGCGAGGTTGAAAGTTTGCCAATGGAGCAAAGCAATGTGAAAGAAACAAAATAGAACATTTGCTCCCTGGTGCAGACTAACAGTACCCTGAAATGACCTGGACAATACAAATCAGAGATAATCATCTCTTGAATTGGCATATCTTTAAAATGTTTATAAGGTTTTTAGTATAGTTAACACCTTTAAATGGATGAATGTTCCTGTTTCAAGTGCCTTTTTGATGGTTTAAAAGTAACCTGCAATACCAGAGCCATGAAGCCTCAGTGCTTTTTTAAAAGTATCTGAAGAGATCTCGATACTACTGTTATTGATAGGAGGTTATGATGTTTTCCAGATAGATGGGGAACCTGTTTTCAAGAATTCTCTTAATTATATTTTGGCAGAGATCTGAAGACAAGTCTCCTACATCTTAGAAGAAAGCCCTAACCACCAGCTACTGGAGATCCTGAGTTGGGTTTCTCTCAGTCCCTCCTGTTGAAGTTGGAGTAATTAACCATTCATTGCAACTGGGACTTGAAGGTGACCCTCCAATTTTCCAGCCCTTCCTATCCATAAACACCCTGCACATGGAGCTGTTGGGATTACCTGAAACATCTTGTCCTTGGCTGTTTTGATAACTCCTACCAAATAAGGCCCTTCAATAGGACACTATTAGGCATCTATAGGGTGACGTCAGAGTTTATAAGGGGTTTTGAGAATCTCACTTACGCCTCAATAATGGACTTACACCACCTAAGCTCCTCTACTGTCAACTCCTTGACATTAACAAAAATAAGTAATATTTTCTCTTATTGTCCTAAGTCATAGTAACATTACAATGCATTATGGAGTCTTGTGAATTTATTCTATTGAAGAATAGGTACCATATAAGCATAATAGCTTTAAGGAAACAAATTAAGAAAAATTAACTTGTAGCCATCCCACGTGATAATGTGATTTGAAAGAAGTTGGTTGTAAAATGTATCATCTACTTCTTTGTAACTTGTCATATGCTCAACCCCTGGCAAGTGTGAGGTAACTTTTCAGTAATGGTAGAATAAACTACTTCATATTTAGTACAGAGTAGAAGCATGCAAGTGGGTAGGTAGTTATTTGAAGAAGATAGTATGGGAGTAAGAAGTATACGGTAGATAATAGTGAGGTTAAGCCAGAAAATCTAGGATTCCAAACAAATAGCTTGAGCAGTAACAAGCAGCACTGCAAGGACAAATGTATAATTTCTTCTACACAAATACTGGAGACATAAATAATAAGGTAGGTAAACTAGAATGCCTGTATTAAATGGTAATTTTGACCAAATAACAGTCTCAGACGCATGGTAGAGAACAATAATGGACTGTTCTAACAGAATACAAACTACATAGGAATGACAGAGCAGGATATGGGGGTGAAGGAGTGGCACTTCATGTTAAGGGTAGTATAGATAGTAAGAGCATAAAAAGCTCACCTGAAAAGAAATCTAGTGTAGAATCGCTGTGGGTAGAAATTCTATACTTGACTGAAAAAAACATAGTACTAGGATTATACTACCAACCAACTGGTTAGGAAAAACTGCTAAACTGGGACAGACAATAATAATGGGAGACTTCAACTATGTCCACACAGATGGGGTTAACACCTCATCTGGGTGAGACATGGAAACAAAATTTCTGGATGTGATAAGTGACTGTATTCTAGAACAAGTCTCCCTAACACCTATAAGAGGAGAAGCAATTTTAAACCTAATCCTGAGTAACATACAGGTCCTGGTTCAAGAGGTTTCTGTTGGTCAGCCACTCTGTAATAACAACTATAAAGAAATCACATTCAACATTCTAGCAGGAGGGATTAAGCCACAAGAGTCTACCATACTAATATACAACTTTTGGATAGGAAATTACACAAAAATGAAGAAGATATTTAGAAACAAGTTTAAAGGAGCAGTCAAAAAGGAAAAAGCCTGCAGGCAAGGCCCCACCAGTTCCCCTATAGGCAGCAGGAGGTTTCGGTGTACAACTCATCTAGGGTCAGCCTCTGAGGCAATCTCATATACTGATAAGTTCCCCATTTGTCAAACTATAGTGTAGGGCTCGGCCCTCCACCGGTCAGCAATCTTATGTCTGCCAGCCAATCCAAAATTGTGTAAAAGCACCCGGTCCCCTGGGCACAGTCCCTGCTCCCGTACACAAGCATCATAGTTCTTCTTGTGGTACTGTTGATTCCTCCCTGCGGCATCGGCTGCCCGTTGGTACGCTAGCCTCAACCAGTTCTGCAGCTGTTGGGCATACTGCCCATGGGTTAAGTGCCACTCATAGGCTTTCTCTACCCTGAAACAAAAGTCTATGGGCAATCGGGGTTGTCGCCTGAACATAAATAGATAGGGGCTGACCCCAGTGGCTTTGTTATGAGTAGTGTTGTATGCATGTACCAGGTAAGCCAAATACTGGCTCCAAGTGGCCTTCTGCTGGTGTCTTAAGGTGCCGAACATATTCAGGAGTGTTCTGTTGAATCGCTCTGGTTGCAGATCCCACTGCAAATGGTAAGGGGTAGTTAGGAAGTTTCAAATCCCTGCAATGGCAAACACCTCTCTTAGTAGTTTGCTTTCAAAATCTTGGCATTGGTCTGACTGTATTCATGTTGGCATCCCAAACACCGAAAAGTACTTCTCCCAAAGCACCTTTGCCACTGTCCGAGCAGTCTGGTCACTACTGGAGAAGGCTTGCACGTATCAGGTAAAGTGATCAGTCACCATGAGTATGTTGCCTTTTTGATTTCCCTTCTATGGATAAAAAATCCATGCACACCAGCTCCAGCGGCTGCGAGCTCTGAATGGTGTTCAAGTATGATGTTCGGTTTGGCAGGGTCTTCCTCTTTATGCATCTCTCACAGTTGAGACATTTATCCTTCACATCCTCTGCCATCCGTGGCCAGAAGAAACTAGCTAAAGCCAAGGTGTGCTCCATACCCAGATGACTGAAGTCATCATGCAGGGCCCTTGGGAAGGATCAATTGCAGCAGCATCCTTCCCTCTGGGTCCTGTACTTTACGGTGCAACACCCCGTCAAGGAGCCGCAGCCTTTCCCACTCTCTCACCAGGAGACGGGTCGCAGGGGTGACTTGCTTGATGTCGGGAGGGTGCTCAGTGCTCTTCTGTAGGGCCTACAACACATCCCTCACATCAGGGTCTTGCTCCTGGGCTCAGCACCATTCAGCTGCTGTCATCTGGGGAAGAACAGCAGGGGTCAGAGTCGTATACTGTATCCACGCCTGTGGGATCCCATCAGGTGGTATTCCTAGGATCTCAGCTGCACAGACCGTGTTCACCCCCTCAGTCACAGGGTCCCACACAGGCAGATCACAGAGGGCCCAAACTGCCTCTGGAAGCAGCTCATCCCAGTCAATTGGGGACGTCAGTCTTGAGAGGGCATCGGTGTCAATGTTCTACTGCCCTGCCTGTAGTACAGGCTAAATGAATAGTCCACCAGAACAGCCACTCACCGATGCCCAGTCACATCCAGCTTTGCACTGGTCAGTTTGTAAGTGAAGGGATTGTTATTGGTCCATACTTGGAATATGGTTCCATACAAGTAATCCCTGAACTTTTCAGTGATGGCCCACTTAAGAGCCAGGAACTCAAACTTGTTTGCTGGGTATCGGGTCTCACTGGGTGCCAAACTTTGACTGGCAGAAGTTACTGGCTGTTGCCATCCTTCATGCAGTTGATACAGGACAGCCCTCAGTCCTGATAGACTGGCATCTGTGTGCGGAATGAATGGGAGATTTGAGTCAGGACATGCCAACATGAATGCTTCCGTAAGGTGCCGGATGATTTTGTGGAATGCATCCTCACACTGAGCATCGCACTATGACTCAAAAGGCTCTGTAGGGCTACACACCTTCTGAACCCCTTGGGTTGGATCCTAGGCCCCCCCGCTTCTTAGAATACTTCCCTATTTGGTACCTTCAGGTGAGTTGGTTCAGGGACCTAGTGATGGCTGCAGTCTGGTACAAACCTCCTGTAAAACCCCACAAACCCTAGAAATCTCTTAAGTTCCCTGTAGTTAGAAAGATGCAGCCAAGTAGTCACTGCCTTGACCTTTTCCAGATCAGTGCTAACTCCATTTTGGGATACGATGTGTCCCACATATTTGACAGAAGTCTGGCAGAATTTGCACTTGTCAAGCGCCAACTTAAGCCCAGCAGCTTCAAGACAGTCTGGCACATGGAGATGCCTTTTGTTGTGCTCCTCAAGGATTTTACCAAACACTATTAGGTCATCCAAGTACACAAGCACCTGGGTTAGATGCATATCTCTGACTACTTTCTCCATTAAGTGCTGAAATGTGGCTGGGGCCTCTGAGATGCCCTGCGGCATGTGATCAAACTGGAAAAAACCCAGATAAATGTGGTTTTCTCTTTATCTGCCTCTCTCAATGGGATCTGGTAATATCCACTGCAGAGATCCAGCACGGTGAACCAGTTGCCACCCCCAAGACAGTCCAGGGCCTCTTGCACTCGAGGGATGGTGTATTGATCAACCACCGTGTGGGCATGCAATACATGGTAGTTGATACACATCTGCAGATTCCCATTCTTTTTGTGCACAATCACAATTGATGAGGCATAGGGACTTTTAGATTCTGTGAAGATTTTTGTGGTTGGGAAGCTCCTTGCAGATGGCGCTGGACCTCCCCCATCTCAGCCAGTGGTATGCAACGCGACCTTTCATCAAAGGGTCTGAGATTGCTAAGGCGTAGCTGGTGCTCAACTCCATTTGTCTCCCCTACATCCCAGTCATGCAGGGAAACTACATTGGCCCAATCCTGGAGTTTTTTCCATAATTGGGCCTTCCATTCCTCAGGTGCGGTAGAATCCCCAAAGAAAAAACAATTAGGATTGATGTGCAGGGTACTGTCCTTTTTTTCCAGATTCACCACATCCACTTCCCATACAGTAGCGACTTTTTGCCCCGGGTGCACTACTACATCTTTTAGGGAAGGATTTACCACCACTACAGTGACCTGCCTCCTTTCAATTCTTGATCCTTGAATACTCCACTGGGGACTCTCAAAGTTCCCAATCCTGTTTTTCGAGAGAGGGTCTCTACCACAATGGACCCCAGCTGCTGGTGCTCTCCTTCTCACCTGCATGTAGTGGGTAGGGCCCACTGGCCTTGGGCAGGGATCTTCTGGTGGGCCATCCCAGAGAAATGCATAGCTCCCAGTATTTGGGTGGATTTCCCCATACCCTTTCTCTCCCAGTGGGCATAGTCCTCAGAACATAGAGCGTGCATTGATAACTGCTCTTGATAGTCTGGACCAGCCTGTTGCCTACAAAATTGAGCCAGCACTTGGAATATACTGGATTTGGTCCCAATGAGGAGGGAGTCCCCCTTTATCCAACCTGGGTCTGGGTACATTAGGGAAATGGAATTCACCTCCTTCTCCATCCCAGTCACAGATGTGGGGAACTTAAAACAAATTTCTAAGTACCCATGGTATGGGTACAGGTTGTGGCTAAGCCCACATAGACCCAGCCCAGTAAGAGGATGCAACAACTTGTGCTGAAGTTGTTTTTTATATAAGGACTCAAATATGATGGTCACTTGCGACCCACTGTCCAGAATGCCCATACACCTCTGGCCATTCACCGCCACTGGGACCTCTGCCCTAGGGCCGATTAGTCCTTCAGACAGCGAGTTTAAGACCAGGGCTTGGGAGTCTGGCAGGCTCCGGGGTGGAGCCGACTCCCCTGCTCCACCTGTTCCTCATTTCCCACCCCCCATCGGGCCTTTAACTGCTGAAAAACTAGATCAGGGTGGTCCGGCTGCGTACACTCTCGGGCCAAGTGCCTGTATTCTCCATTTTTATTACAGATCCCTAGCATCTTATTCCCAGCTTTGGTCTTGGTCCAGAGTGGGGCAAAGAATAGGGGCTGGGGCTGCCTCCCAGGTGGATCCCTGGAGACTGCGGCTGCCCACACTGGCTGGGAGGACTCTTCTTCAACCTCTGGGGGCCCTCTTCTTGTGAGGTCACCACCATTACCTGACTAACAGGTCCCTGACATAAGGAGACTTCCTCCCGGACTCACATGGCATCCCAGAGGTGAAGGATCTCCTACTCCTCCCTCATTTCTTTCATTAATTGGCTGAACCCAAGAGGGATGGTTTTTCAACCATCCAGATTCAAATCCCTAATAAGGGCTGTATCAGGCCCTTATTTGGACCTGCTGGAGCCTCACATGATCCACCATGCTCAGGCTAATGGCCCCTTGCGCAACCACTCTTTGCAACGCCTACTCCACGCGTAACAAATATGAGGATGCAGCCTTGCCTTTGTGCTGGAATGTGCTAAGCAGTTTATAGTATGCTCCCCCACCCTGGGAAGGCTCTCCAAACACATCCTGTAGGGTCTGAAGGCACTGCTGTGTGGTGATACCAGGATTCTGGAGCTTAGTGGTCTGGATGACACCAAAGGAGAGCTCCCTTAGTATGTGCCCTCCCCCCACCCCCAGAACAAGTGTATAGATGCCCTTAGAGTATCTCTTGCTTGGCACACTGTACCTGATGAACTCCTAAGTCCAGCACAATACTTTCATTTCTGAGTCTACTTACATTGAACCATTTACTATGTGATCATACAGAATGTAAACTTATTCCTGGCAGTGACATGGGGAATGGGCTGCCTTATGAGATTCCACCCCCCCCCCTCCCTGCTCACAGACACACGCTGAGGAAATCTCCTGCAAAGGGATTCCCCCCGTGCACATATATACCACCCAGAAATAGGGTGCATGTCTGGAAGCAGAGAGAGGGGACCCCTATGGGAGTTTTTCCTTTTTGCACTGCAGCTGTGTATTGGGTAAATCCTCTACAGGAGATTTCTTTGTTCCCCAGCATGGGGGCATGTCTGCAAGTGGGATTTCCCTTTGCTTGCAAACTCTAAGTCCAAGGTGAACTGTGGCACCCAGCAATGTGTGGCATCCAGCTCCACAGCTGAATGCACTCCAAGACAATGTCTGTTTCTAGCCTTTGAAGTAAGGCTGGATATTCACTGCATCCTTGTTTCATTCCTAGGGTGATGTCTGACCAACAAGCTTTCCCTAAAGAGGTTATCTTATCATTATAATATTCTATTGAAGTAATTTCAAATAAACCAGATTCTGGACAGAAAGCTGCTAGGAACCCTATTCCTCTAATAACTGAGAAAAACCTTACCAATTTAATTGAAAATTTGGAAGTAGATGCTAGCATGATCACACCTTGTGCATGCTTAAATGGGAAAAGATCAGATTAGAAAAATGGTTTATGAAGGGAGCAGCAGGTTAGCTAATATTTAGCAAGGAGATGAGTATTTAGATGGTCTTCTGACTTTACCTAACTTTTACTGTCCTCTCTAATTACCAGTCTACTCCTCTCTACCCTGCCATTTTCACTGAGTTAATTCCTGTGAACAGCCTTGATGTGTCAGTTAGTCTGGTTTATGAACTCACTGGTAATGCCTCCGAGAAGGAATAGTTCTTAAATTATAAAAAACACCAGGGCAACCTGCTTGCAGAAGAGATTATTTTTTAACTGAAAATTTCTGGTGTAACAACCTGAGTAACATGACTTCACAGATGAAGTCAAACTGGCTTCTTCTTAAGGAGGTGCTGCAATTCCAACAAGCGTTGAAGCCATACCCATAGAAAGTAACCTCCTTGTGTGTGCTGCAGGCTCCTGACTCCTGCAACCTGTGCTCCTTTCTCCAACCTCTGCCAATGACCGCAGGTTTGCTGAGAAAAAGAAAGAAGTCTCAGTTTAGGTTTCAATATTCTGGGAAATATTTGTATACTACAGAAGCTACCAAATCTGTGTAAGAAAACCTGACCGAACAAGCTGGAACATACCTTCAGGTTTTTATGTCTTGACTACACCTAGGATAACCCATTTTGTATGTGTCCTGTTTATATAGTGCCGGTATGTGAACAGCCCACTGAAATCGATTTTGGTGACATTCTCAGTGGTGAAAAATCAAAATATGTGGAAAGTGACAGAGTGCAGTACGCTGCTACCCTGGGTACACGCTGGCTGGATCTGAATGAATAACATGTAATGGAGGAAGTTGGACCCAACTGCCAAAATATCTAGGTAATTAGCAAGTATTTTGATTGAGGTGGGTTAGGTTTTTGGGGAATCTGTAGTCCTCAGTAGTTAACCATAGGCAATTGGCTCCATAGCCAAGAATTTGTTAGTCCCATATGGGATGAAACTGGTGCCATCCTTCTGGTTACTTCTGTAAGCTGCACTGGGGCATCTGATGGAAATATTTGACAAAGAGGAAATTGGGGAATTCTCTAATTTGCCACCACTGGATTTTACAGCACATTATCACCAGGGGTACAATGTTTTCTACATCTAGGATGATGTTGGCACAATCATAGTTGCATACCTTCCTTCCCTGTACATAGAAACGCCTTTCTCTTCAAATCCCTCCACAAAATCCCACCTCAGATTCCTCCACCATACATTAATGGCATGAGTTATGCCATCAGATGTTGAGGGATGCCTGATGTCTTTCCTTCCAGGCAGTGGCGATGAGTAGGAGGTGCATGGGTGTGCACGTGCACCCCCTATGAGACTGTGCTCCCCATTTAGCTGGTAGGCATGGAGGCAGGCGGGAGCACCAATGCCCCAGCCATGAGTGCTGACTGAGGAGCAGGGCAGCTGGGAAAAGCAGACACGCCTCTTCCAGAAGTGGCTGTGGGACTTCCAGAAGCGGTGCGGCCACTTTCATGGTGAGTGAGATCGGGGGCAGAGATCCCCCTGGTTATTGTGATCAGCTACCGGGGAACCCCTCTCCCCTTTGATTAGCATTATCATACACTGGGGGATCCCCCGCCAGTCAGTGGGATTGCCCACCAGGGGGACCCCCCCCCCGGTCAGTGGACTTGCCCCCATCACTCACTGGTGTCGGGGGGGGCACATCCCCCCCCAACTCAAGAGACACCAGTTACTCATGTTTCCAGGGATGGTGGAAGACAATAAAAATTACATAGGCATTACCTTCTCAAACTCTGCATGGATTCATTGAGATTCCTTGGTCACTCCCAAGTGTTGAGTTGGCAACAAACTTACTTCACAGCTTACCTGTCCACATCTGCTTGTAGTGTGAGATATTAGTTTAAATTGTGATGAAAAATAAAAAATAAATCAGGCTTTTGCTTTTGTAACTGAATGTTTGACTGGAAATAGCATATTTAAGCTTTTCCTGATTTCATGTAGCCCCATGTACTATCACTAAGAAGCAGCTAGAGGACAAAAATCTGTTCATACACAATAACCGAAGATGTACAGTTACACTTCGAGTGCTCAAACCGTGGAGTTTTCCTGCACTAAAGGCTATAACCCCACAGCTCCTTCTGTCAGGACATGTGTTGATGGAAATATTCATTTTCCACTGTGTATCCCAAGTAAGTAAGATCAATCACAAAGAATTCCTCTGGATGTAAGAAACTGTCATCTGAAAAAAGAAGTGAAGTGTGAGCTAGAGTGTGGCTCAAAATGGGAAGAAAATAAAGAACCGTGGGTGACAGTAGATTGGAAAGGAAAGGTGAGGTAATATAGGCCAAGAAGATGCTTAGTTTTTCTCTCTGGCTTAAAGATAAAGGTTAAAACAGCAAGAATCTTGTTCAGGAAAACCTCTGTCTTCTCAGGTTCTGAGTGCTTTCCCTGCTTCTGGATACACTCAATATTATGAATACTTTGCACTAAAGGTCAACAGGTTTTTATCTTGAGGATGAATGGGTGTCATCCTGGTTCCATTGGGGTGGGATCATTGTCTTCACTGTGGGCAGGGTTTAATCTGATAAATATAACAATTATTGTAAATAACCAACATAATGTCCTAAATGTACAGATGGTCCTTCTTCCTGAATTGCTATACAAATAATTGCCCTTATCCTTCAGTTCTTCTCAGGAATAAACCTGCTCATGAAAGCAGTGTTTACAGTGCCCCACTCTACCACTGGGATGTGGCTTCCATGAAGTTTCACCTTGTGCTTTCAATGTATGTTTTTGTTTCTATTGATTTTGTGTAGAAACAGGAAAGTGTGGTCGTCCACCTACTATTGATAATGGAGATATAACTAGTTTTTCCCAAAAAGAGTATGCCTCTGGGTCCTCTGTGGAATACAAATGCCAACATTTTTACACACTGGAAGGACAAAATGCATCTTTTTGTAATGATGGAAATTGGACAAAACCACCAGCCTGTGTGGGTGAGATACCTTCAATGACAAGAACGGTTTGCTTTTTAAGGGAACTTTTGCTAACAAATGGTAGTGTAGCCCAGGTAACTCAGGTATATACGTCCCTTCTCCATTTGAAGGGAATTGTTACCTGACAGGTGTGCTGTGGGGAAGGGGGAACTGCAGACCACTCAGTTTCCCTCCGTCCCTATAAAACCAGGACAGGACAGTCAGGGAACTTAACTATATACAAATGTATTTACATTAACTTATCACAAGGAAAAGAAACATGGATATAAACATATGTACAATATATATATGTGTGTGTATAAGATAGCTAAACAAGTAACATAAACAATATCCTCTGGGTAAATGCCATAAAGCCTTATACCAGTGCTCCAGATACAGGTAAGTCACAGGTAAGTATCTGACCTGAAGCAGATAAACCCCAAAATAAACATAGCTAGCTAACAGATAAACTATAGATAAGTATTGGGGGAACAATAAATAAGCCACAAGTAAAAACAAATAAACAACAGGTGGAATAATAGCAACAGGCTGTCCCAGCAGAGCCCTAGGAGTCTACACATCTACTCATTTACAAACATAAGCATTCACAAAATATAAGGCATGACATCACACCACTTACGGTGCAAGAACCCTAAAGATAAACTTAAACCCAAGGGAAAACCCCAATGCCCTTGGGCTTTTCCCAAGCCCTACAAGGAAGCCGGTAACTTTAGGGGGGCCCTCCCAGTGGGACCTCCACACTCAGGAGCCCTTAGCTAAACATGGGGGACTCCCCCTCCCCTGTGGGAATCCTCTTTTCCCTGTAACTCATGGCTCCCAGGCTTGGAGCGTGGCCCTCGTCCTCTGTGCCAAGCTGCTCTCTTGCCTGCAGTGGGCTTCAGAGGGGTCACTGTCCGTGGAACAGGGCTCCTCTATGCAGGGCTTCTAGGGCCTCTGGCTCAGCCCTGTCTGCTGGCTCAGTAGCCCAAGCACCATCTGGCTCACTGGACTCCCTGGACATAACCTTTTCCTATGGTTTGGAGACCTGGGCTGCCTCATGAAGAACCAAGCTCAATCTACTCCCATGCTCTCCATGCAGTGCCTCCTGCACTAAGCTCCCAGCCTTGTTCTGGAGGTTGAAGATCCGATCCGCCCAAGTGCTTCAAAGATCCTACTCCATGCACCGGCCTGTGCACCATCTCTCTGGCCACACGCCAGAGGTTGCAGACCCGAGCTGCCTCACACAGCTTCCAGGTTCTGAACATCATGCTGGACACTGAGAGCCTAGCTGCTGGAGCTGTTCACTGTTCCCCATTGATGGAAGTCTTCAGTGGCACTTCTGGGCTACTGCTTCATCCTGCTGAGCAGCTCTCCTCAGCTCTTCTAAGCCCTGCTCTTCTCTCTTCTCTGTCCCGGATGTGTTCCCCTCATGTTGGACATGCAGCTCCTTTTATATGCTTCAGGGCTCTGCCCCTGAAGTCTTCCAGACCTTAGTGTTGCAGTCTTCAATCATGTCCGAGGGAGGGAACTCCCCCCTCCCCTCATGAAAGTGGTGTGTCTTAACTCCTCTTGCTGCCTCCTGATTGCTGGATGGGCTTCATGAATCAAAACAGGAAGATTTCAAGCCTGGGACTCAACCCAAGCTCCAAAAGGCAAGGAAGAGGTAGGGTTAAATGATCATTCTTTAGGATGGGGGGAGGTCAAAAGTGGGGGTCCACAGGGATCTGTGCTGGGCACTGTATTGTTCAACATTTTCATTAATGACCTAGAAATGGAGGTGCACAGTAAAATTTCAAGGTTTGGAATAATCATCTGCAATCTTTGCCACCTCATTATTTGTTCCTTTTACCCAATCATATAATGTACTAAATTAAAGAACACAGGTCCCTGATAGATCCTCAATGACACTATTGTTTACCTGCTTTCTATTGTAAAAAGTAATCATTAAGGTAGTAGTCTTGCAAGGTAATAATCGCTTAAACTGAAAGTGCTGGTAACATTCTTTCCTGCCTCAAGCAAGCTTTTGAAATTGAAGGCTTAACTAGAGCGAAAGGCCAAGCTAGCTCAGTTAATATTAGCAGTAAAATCTCTTGTATTTTTCCTTTTCTTCACTCAGTTGAACATAATTGCTAAAACATATCAGGTAATATTAATGAAGATTTTAATTCCCCTGATACTTGCTGGAAAAAAAAACAAACAAAACAGGAAAACTACCTCTCAGACTAAGAAAACTTGTTCCTTGGATGGATTCAGTAATTTATTGCCCTCTGAAGAGCTCTTGCATACCATTTGCCAATAGTCTCCACTCCCATTTATCTCCCTGAGGATGCTTCACTACTACTCAATCTCCTGCCTGGAGCTTTCTCGGGTCACCAGTCTTAGGTCGCTCTACTGATGGCTCACGGGGACCACCCAATCCGAAGGCCTGTTGCATAGGGCTACCTCCCGGATGAAGTTGGTTATCGACCTAATTGATAGCTCAATCCAGGTGCAAGTTCTAGTCCTTAAGAGCTGGGCCAGCAGCTAAAAACAAATTGCATTTGAGGATGCCACTGGCTCGCTCTACCAATCCGTTAGACTGCAGATGGTAATGGATGTGATATGTCCATAACATACTATGTTTCACAGGCCAGTCATACACAAGATGATTGTGGAAGTGAAGGACATTATCACTCTGTAATTCAATGGGTGGTGGTTATACAGCTAGCAAAGTTTCCAGTGCTGCCAAGTGTCCTGGACACTAGCTTTTGCCGAGGTGCAGGCGAACATTATTCCCATGATAACTTCTACCACTACAAACATGTACTGTTGCTTGCAGGAAGTTTGAGGGAGGGGGCCTACGAAATTGCATTTCCATACTTGCCTTGCTACCTTTCCCCTACATAATGACAACAGGACAGTCGGGGAAGGTTTTAGTCAAATTTTGACTTCTCGGCAGGTGATGCAAGCGTTAACTATTTCTTGTGCCTCTTTCTTAGTTACATGAATGCCTTAGGATGCGTCTAAGTGGGAGGTTCCATCGTGCCTGTGTTGTCGAGGTAGCCATTCTGTGGCTTGTTCTCCAGGTGTGCAGTGGGAGGAGGAATCGGGCAGTAATGGGCTAGCTGCTCTATTTTCTTTTTTAACATACAAGGTTTCAGTGCTCTCTTCCTTTGTTAGCTGATCAACTTGCCTATTCCACTTTGCTTCTGAGCTTTCCCCTGTTGTCTTTCTATGTGCTGCGCTAACATGTTGAATATGTAGATGAAGCTCATCTTGAGCCAACTTCTATAAGGTCTCCCATTCCTCTTGGCTCTAAATGTCTTGTCCTCATCTTTTAAAGTTTTCCTTGTTCCATAGGGGTAGCCATTTAGTACATCCTTCTAATACCATCTAGGAGTCACTATAAATATAAATGGGCTTTACAGGATGTGGACCTTCTACCAGTTCCTACACAGCCACAGCGAGCACTGCTTTGAGCTCAGCATACTGCATGTTTTTCCAAAGCCTTGTAATATTACTTGCTTGACATCTCGAATCTTCAAGATGGCTGCCCTCCAGGCATGGCCTCAAGCAGACCTATCTATACACTAGACTTCGACATCGGCCGAGGCCTCCATTTTAGGTGAGAAAGAAGGTGCTTCCTTGATGGGTGAAGGTTCACTGCAGCTTGTTTGGTCAGAATAAAAATTAATTGTACTTTTTGTGACTCTTTCAAGTAACACAGGCTGTCCCTTTGGAGTTACTCATTGGACCTGGCTCAAGATGTAATAAATCTACTTTTGGACCGTGCTGTCTTGGGCTCTTCCCCAGGTGGCAGCTGGCCATTCCAAGAATAGGTATTGGAGTAGTGATAACTGTAGGTAATTCTCCCCTTAGCACTTCTGTGGCTTCCAGGGCCACTGCTTCTGTACACTACATTTGTTTCAGGAGAGTATACCTTGCTTCCGCCCCTCTCCAGTCTTGGCTTCAAAATCCAAGGGGCTTTTCTTTTGCTTCAGACGACTCCTTCTGCCACAGGTTCCAGTGTGGTCCTCCTTCCAAGACACCTATATAGAGCCAAAGCTCTCCTTCAGGATGTCATGCTGCTAGGGAGGCATGGACAGCTACTGTTTTTTTAAGGGCCCATAAGGCATATTCTTGCTCAGGACCCCATTCCTATTTAGTCCTCTTCTTACATAGGTTATACAAGGGACAAGCTAATACACTAAACTCAAGAACGTGCATACGCCAGAAGTTGAGTGCTCCTAATTCAGCCTGCAGTTCCTTCACGTCAGTGGGGGTTGGGGTCTCTACTACACTTTGCAGCCTTTTAGTTGGTATTGTGGGCCCCACATTCTGCTATTTTATTCTTAGAAATTCACACTGGGGCCCTACTTCTTGGATTTTCTAATCAGACAGCGTGAATCTGAAGGTATGCACTTTCTCTTTTAATGATTCAAAGGCCTCGGTGGCAGCCTCTTTGTCTTGACTGCCTACCATGACGTCATCTATATACTGCTACATGCGTACATTGGGGTACTTTTTTTGGAGCTCATGAACTACGGTAGCTAGAACCCTGTGAGCTAGGGTGGGGCTGTGTATCCACCCCTGGGGCAACACAGTTTTCGTATACTGCTGCCTTATCTACGTTAAAGCAAACACTGGCCAGTGACTTTCATGGATGGGAAAAGCAAAAAACATGCTCTTGATATTAATGGATCCCATCTACACAGGCCCATAACACCAGATGCTTTCTGTTAAGGCTGGTAATGACGGGACGGCAGATGTTAACAGGTCAGTATTAGCATTTAAAGCTCAAAAGTCAATAGTCAGCTACCATCCTCCATTTGGCTTACGCACTGGCCACACTGGATTGTTATACAGAAAGTGGGTTCAGATAATAGTCCCATCTTCTAACTGCTGGCTGATAATACACTGGATAGGTTGGGTAGCCTCGGGTGGAGTTCAATACTGGGGCCGGCGTACTCCCTTCATGGGAGGCAGGGTTAATGGGATCATGCTACATCAAGTTACAGTCATTATAGCCATTTCTTCTGGTTCCCGGTGAGACACTGTGCACCTAAACTGCCAAATTTCTTGCTCAAGGGCAAACTGCTGTCTTCTTAGTACATTAAGTCCCAGTAAGCTTGGTCCCCCTTTAAGTATTATTACTGCTGGCATTACCTTACAGGCATTAGGTAGAGCAAAGTTCACTTGGACCAGATGTCCTGGTTGTCTAGTGCCTCTGACCCCAATTATTTGATAAGGGGTTCTTTTCTCCCCCTTCCAATCCGTGGAATCTAAAATGCAAATCTGGGCACCTGTGTATGGGCATATTGATTGACTTCTTACTTTTACTTAATTGAATTTGTATGGGTATCTGAATTAAGGGGCCAATATTAACATTAGATACCGGTCCCCGGCCTGCTACTGCCCCCATTGTGACCCCTTTCTTTGGGGGTCAGGCTGGCCGGACTCCCTAGGCCACGTGATCGGAGGGTAAAAGCTGGTGGCCCTGCATGTGCCTGGGAAAATATAAACAGTTCTGCCCTCAGGGCAGAGAATCCCTCTGGTGACACTGCTGGTGGTGCAGAAGTCTCTGCTTTTGGATTTGCCCTCTTGCTACAGTGTTTAACACACAGCCCTCACAGGATATTGGTGGACAGTCTATCAATTTGCACCTTATTGAAACCAGCAGCTAAGTCTTTCTACGTTCTTGCTTGCAGAGTTTTTGGCAGACCTTCCCCAGCTTTTGCCAACAATTCATGGGGGTCAGGAGGTTTGTCTATCACTGAGGCCACTGCCATGGTCGTGGTGCTTTTCATCAGCTTGGCAAGCCCTGGCTGCTGCAAAATGGGTAAAAGCTGCACTAATCACCAGATCACATTTCTTACCAGGTGATTCACCACCTCTGGCTCCAAGGCCAACAGGGCTGAGGTGCACTCTATTGGTGCTCATTGGCAAAACCTCCTCCACAACGGTGCTGTCACAACTTCTGCATCTGGCATGCTTGTCCAAACTGCTGCACGAGTGATTTCAGTTAGTGCTACTGATATAAGCAGTGGACAGCTTCCTCTAAATTGGCCCATGCCCAGGGGGCAAGGTTAAGCTCTTTTTCCATATTACCATAACTGGCTGCAGTTGCCTGCAGCACAGCAGAAAACAGAGTAACATTTTTATTGCCTCCTGCAAACTGCAAACTGATTCAACTGGAGCTTGGGGCACAGGACCAGTTGAGCGGCTTCTGCTCAACTTACTGAAATTGCAGAGGCTCCTTCACTACACATTTGAACTAGACAATCTATTTCTGGCTCCCAGCTTGGACTTATGCTGCTCCTGTATATCTCGAATCTCACCATAGGTAAAGGAATGCAGCTGTTTGGGGATTCCCCCCTTGTGGCCCTGAATGAGTTATCACCATGGGGAAGGCCTGGCTAGGTTCCTCCCTCTGGGTGGGGATATATGGGGGTGGTTCAGCACTAGGCTCATCATCAGCCCCTCCCCTCCATCCGTCCCCTCCCCTTGATCTTCCCAGAGCTTAGCTTCTGGTTTCTCTCCATATAGACACTGTTGCACCTTCTCGAAGGGTGGCTCCACAGCCTGTGCTAACTGCACCCTCTTCTGGAGGGAAGTGGCCACACGCGCAATCATAATTTTTTCTTCCCTCCATTCTAATGACTCCAAGCGACTCTGGGCAGCTCGTGTAGCTTCACATGCCACACTGTTGGAATCCCCCACATCCTCCAACTCCTTACTCAGCCAGGTGACCTTTTCCCAGAGCTGGGCATTCTCTTCAGCCCCTAACCTCAGGCACATGGCCAGCAGCCATGACAGGCACCACTTCTTGGGTTTACCCTGGGCATCAGCAGAAAACCTAGCCCAACAATCAGGTATGGTTCCTGGGTCACTCCAGGCAGGCCTCAACCTATCCTTATCCCACCTGGGATTCTCCATCCCTGTCACTTCCTTAAGCACAGCCACCAATGAGGCCCACCCAAATCCTTCCATTCTGACCTTTCTCTCTGGACCAGAGCCTCTCAAACCTATTCGTGATGCCAATTTATGTCTCAGCCACCAGCGGAGAGCTCGGGATTGAGAGTGTGGTTGGGAGTAAAAAGGTAAGAAAGGTTTATTGACTTAACAAACACACAACTGTGCATAATATAATAAGACAACGACAGACAATAACAATTTGCATCGGCAACTTATCAGCAGTTCCTTCTGATGCCTGATGTATGACAAGTTCCTCTTCTACAAAGCTCAGCAAAGTCAGGCGTCCCCAATCAGTGCTGTCCGAGGGGTACCAGAAGGACCCTGGTATTCAGTATTCAGGGTCCTCAAGATCCACGGACCCACTGAAACCAGGTCAGCAGCTAACTTTAAGTTAGTAGCTTCTCTCACAGAGCAGCATTTCCCTTCTAATGATTTCCTGATGTGAGACACAATTTATAACTTCTAAACTATGCTACTAATATACAGCCATTCAGATTTCTCCCACTACAACTCTTCTTAAAACTGACCAATAGCAATACAAGCCTTTGCATTCTTCTGATAAAGTTAATTTTAACTACACCACAAGGCCTAACTTACTACTTCTACAAATCTTTGCTAAATTTACTAAGTCTCACTATATACAAAGCCTCATTACTCTTTAACTTTAATTAAGCTCTTAGCGGCAACAAACAGCTTATAATACATAAATAAATAATAAAAAAAACACCTAGTCTAATCTTCATAGCATTCAGCAAGCACCTTAGACACAATTTTCAGCTGTCGCACCGGTCCATACAAGTTGATCCTCTTATGTGTCTTAAATTCAGCATGTCCCAATCTTTTTCCCTAACTGTCCTAGTAGTAGTAGTAGTAGTAGCATCTTGATGAGCAGACCCCACAGTATTTCTGGGCTCCACAGGGATCTTTGGCTTAGGTAAAAGAAGTGTTGCTGCAGAACAATTGGGGAAGGAGAAGTAGAGAAGGAAAAATATACCCAGTACCACCAGTTTGACTATAAAAGTTATTTATTGCTAAGTATATGAAATTTATAATGGTACTGGCAGTAATAGACATACAAGGGAAAACAAACAAAAACAATTACAATAGTACCCTGGTTTCATTGAGTATTTGGGGAAAACTAGCTCAAACTTAACTAATACAATTCAGGTTCAGAAATCTATGCTTAGAGAGAAAAAGGAAAAGAGAAAGAAAGAGAGAATGAGAGTTGGGATCTCACCGTTCCAATATACTTGGGTTGTTTGCTGACAGGTAAAGTTCTTAGCGTGATTGTTGAAGGTTAAACAGATGACGGGAAGAGACAATCTGTTTCTTCCAGCTTCTTGAGAACAACAGCAGATGGTATCAGAGAGATTTCTCCCTCTTGAAACACACTGTTTGCTGCTTTTACAGATTTTTATACCTTCAGTTCAGCTTCTTCAAAGCATTCTTTTAATTGTGTAAATAATTGTCTTTTCTATTGAAAAGGGGTTATCTGGTTTGTAACTTCTCAAAAAACTGATTAATAACCAGGAAAAACATAAGGTTAAGGAGTAACCAGACACTTAGGAGCCAGCTTGAAATTCTTATGGATAGAAGATTTACTGGATGGGATTCTCACTGTTTCTTCTCAGATGGCTTAGATATGCTTGCAGTGTCAGGGTTTTGTATTTTACCTGTTGTAAATAAGCCTCAGTTTAGCATGAGTATTCACAAACTTTATGGGGAGGACTTCCACCAGTCATCCTGGGAAAAGTATGACAGCATTTGTGGTCAGGGCTCCAATGGGCTGGACGCGATGATGAATCCTTAACCATTGTTCAAATGTTGCCCATACCTGCTCTGACTTGGTTTCTTGCTTCAACATTCCCTAACCCGGCAACTGAGTTTTAGTCAATCAAGTTTAAATAGGCTTCCCATACTGGTACCAGGGAATGTACAGCCCGAGGTGCCTAGAAAATTTTTCTTCTGCTTAGTTCTGGTTAGATGAGGTGTGGGGGGTGGGGGAGATAGAAAAAGTCTGTTGTAAGTCCAGCAAACTGGGTGTCAGGCCTCCGTCAGAAAGGCAGAGCTGACAGGTAACACCACCACTATTGGGGTTTGCAACCCTAGTGCCTTTAAGCATCCCAGACCTTCCTGGGCTTGGGCCTCTGTACCTCAAACAACCATCAACCCTTCTTGGGCTTAGGCCTGCATTCTCTACCCATCCTCAGGGCTCTGTCTCCTTTAGGCCTGTATTCTCTACCCCTTCTGGGCTCATTACCTCCAACAGATTCCACCCCTTCTGGGCTATTGCCCCCTGGCTCAGCTTTTTCTAATCCCTCCTGGGTTATGGGTCCCTGGATATTTTTCTAGCCTCTCATGTGCTACAAGTTGCTGACCCTGGTTCTTGCCTTCCTGACCCTGGTTCTTGTCCTTCATGGCTATGGATCTCTGACCTTGGTTCTCACCCTTCAAGGGCTATGAGTCTCTCCTCCTGGCTCTTGCCTGTCATGGCTCTGGTCCTACTTCTTGGCCTTGGCCCCTATTGCTCTGGTCCCTGGTCCCACTCCTAGTCCAGTTGGGATCTCTACCGCCCCTACCATCTCAATCCCTAAGCTACCAGATTTGCCTACCCCAGTTCAGGTGTTAGACAGGAACCTTGCTCCAGCCTTTCTGCTCAGGAACTTCTCTCTCCATCCCAATCTGAAAGGTCCGCAAGTCATAATTTTGGTGTCTGGAACTGTTGCCAGCCTTGGCCATTTTCAATAGGTCTAGGCTAAGCTGCAGAAGTGCTGCTAAGCAGAAGGCCCAAAGCCTTTTTCTGAATAACTGCAGTGTGAACTTTTGTAGATCTGACAACTAATTTGGTCATCAAGTAAAGAAAACCATCAAACACAAACAAATCACAAGGGCTAAAAGCAGATAAGACAAGACCATGAAATTATCCATATATGCTATATGTATTAGATGTTATTTTGCTATCAGAGATATATTTTTGTTAAAATGCTTAGATAATTTGTGAAAACAAAAACAGCCTATCAGAGAAGACCATAAAATAAGGAAAGAAGAAACAGAAACAGCATTCCACAATGTGGAAGGAAAGGAGATAAGAAACCCTCCATCTTTCCCAAAGATATAAATATCAAATACTTGACACTTTCCAAGTCCACAAAAGATCTGGTTCAGTCGACCCACTTCCAAAAGTTTCAGTGAAACAAATACATTTTAATAAAACCAAGCAAAGGTAATTTATTAGAATATTAAAACCAGCCATCTATAAATATTGGGCATAGGCTAGACAGAAATTTGGAGAACAGCAAATTCAGGAAGACCTGCTGCTAATCTGCATGCTACCCTCCTCCCACCTCTTAAGTCTCCCCAGCTGGTGTAGGTGAGAATTAATGTTGTGCTGTTGTGGGTAGCCAGATAGACTCTGGGATAAATGTTTGTTTTCATGTTTTAAGTTGCAAGGAAATAAAAATTTTGGCTGTAGACCTGTTTCTGCTTCTTTTATCCATAGCTGTACAAGTATAGCTGTAATCTAGGTAGGAGAACTGTCTTTTGGCATCACTACTGTGGTATTAAAGGGTCTTACTCTAGACCTATGCACTGGTGAGGCTTTTCCCCATACAATGCTTGGAGTTCTTGTGGGAAGTCCTGGAGCTAAAGCATTCTCCTGCCCCTTCTGCAATCTATTTCTTTGCTGGCAGAGTATTCCCTGTGGGAATCCTGTCAGCATAATTTAGAGCAGAGACATTGAAACCTTTTCCTTCCCTTTTCCCCACTCACACATTCTATTGCCCTTTAAGTTTTCAATCTGTGGAGGACTTTCACATAAGAACAAAATCCTATATATGGTTGCCTGGTTAAAAAAAGGAAGCTTTTATCTTTTATAAAGATATAAGGCCTAATTCTATCCAGTGACAGTTGCTCTTCTTCCAACTGGACAAATAAGGTATTAGAGGGTTAATGCTTACAAACTACAATGATATTTTAAATTATTTTAGTCTGGGCATGTCTACACATACACTTAAATGTGAATATATTTAATGCACTGTCACAGGACACTAGGGTGCCTGCTCCTTTAAGGGCAGAATCTGCCTAGAGAGGGGACCCTAGGAGCCAGGCAGAAACCCCACAGGTGAAGGTTACTATGGCAGCAGACTAACAAGGGAATTAGTCTGCACCTGCACCCAGTCAGCTGACCAGAAGGCAGGGCCCTGGGCCCATATAAGCCCAAGAGCTGGGACTGAAGGCAGTTAGGGCTCTGGCACCTGCCAGGAGGAGTGGAGTTCATGCAGAAAATCTCCATGGAGATACCTGAGTGCCTGAGCTACTGCTGGTGAGACTAATGGAGTTTAGGAGCTTCTAAAGTATCCGGGGCTAGGAGGCACACACTGTTGAGGGAGAAACTGGCACTCTAAAAGGGCCAGAGTGTAACCTCTACTGTTATGGTTGCTGTTATGTTATAGCCCAGGGCCTCATATTTACATAGTTGCTTTTAATCCAGTGGACTGGGCTGAGGCTATTGGGGGTGGGGAAGAGGCCTCATTGGGGCACACTAGTGTGCAGAGCCCCATCACCAGATGATGCAGCAACAGGGGGTGAGCAGACCCCAGCACCACACAGTTTAGGGGGGTTCACCAGGACCATGACTGCATAGCACCTTGACAGCAACCTCCCTATCTACCATCTATTATCTTAACCATCAAGACGTGGCACAAGAGAATGGAAGGCATCCATGGGGCAAAGCTAGCAAGGTCACAGGGCCCTAGGGGCATCATGGCCATCCCCAGGGACCCCTCCCCATGACATGAGCATTAAGCGATTTTTAGCAGGTATCTACACATGCAAGAACTTGGGACTTCAGCCTTACCATGTGCCCCTGGGGCCACCAGGGGAGCTCCAACTTCCAGCCACATGACTGCAAGCACTTAGCAGCAATGTTGAAGCCAGACCCAGCTGCCAGCACTTGGCAGCCATCTTTAAAACAGAACCATGCACTGTGACTTCTGGGCAGACACTTCCTGTGGTGAGAGAAGCAGAGTAGAATGGACACAGGCAGCACATGGCAGCTCTGCTTCTTCCCCAGCTCTGCTTCTGTACCCCAGAAACAGGGTCCTCTGATCCTCCTGACCACTGTAGCCATCACCAGTGTCTGAGTCATGGCCACCTTGCTCCTCTGGACTCCCCCACCCACAGCAACCATCACCCCATGCCCTCCCAGGGCCCCCGCCACTGCACAGCTGCTGCCACCAGACACGACAAGCAGCGGCTTCAGGACACCACCTTTAAGGCAGCCATAGCCCTTCTTCCCCTCCAGCCCCACTGCCCCTGGGCCCAACACACCAGCCAGAACTGGTGACAGCACATCGTAAAGCGTGACTGGGATGATGAGCAATGGCTCAATGCCTTCAGAATGACCCCAAGCACCTTTGACATGCTGCACTAGCTCTCACCCCACCTGGAGTGCCAGGACACAAATGTGTCAGGTCCTCCCTGCTGACACATGCCTGACATTAATTCTAGTCTAGCTGGCCACAACAAACAGCCTGTGGTTTGTGGGGTATCTGTTTGGGGTTGATAATGCCACTGCTGTGGGTGCTGTCCTGAATGTGTATGGCACCCTCCAGGACATGCTGGTGGATAAAGTCCTCCCTGCCCCTGACCCCCAGGCAGTGGTTGCAGGGTTCTGGGCAATGGTCTTCCCCCAGTGCATTGGGCCCCTAGATGGGACATACAACTCCGTCATCTACTCACCCCACTCAGGCCACCCCTACTATAGCTGCAAGGGCTTCCATTCAGTGGTCCTCCAGCTGCTTGTTGACCACCAAGGCACTTTCACACACATCAGTGCCATCTAGGCAGGCAGCAGAAATGACACTCATGTTTTCCATGACTTGGCAGTGGGCACACTCATGGAGAGTGGGAGCTTCATACCAGGAGTAGAGGACATGCAGCTGGGCCGTGTTGTCATCCCACCCCTCCTCATTAAGACCCAGGATACCCAGTACTCCTGTAGCTTGTGAGGCCCTACAGCAGGCACCTAGACCCCAGCAGCCCGATTTTAATCAGTGCCTTAGGAGAACCTGCACCCTTATCAAGTGCACCTTCAGCTGCCTCAAAGGCTACTGGTGGTCCCTCATGACCCCCCTCAAGGTGGCTGAGAGAAACCTCCCCAAATTCATCATCATAGCATGAGTGCTGCACAATGTTTCTAAGACCTGGGGAAAGGCCTGGACAGAGGAGGCGTGCCAGGTGGAGGTGGCCTGCTGGCAGAAGCTTGAACTGTAGCAGCATGCCAGCAGTGGGTCCCCTCCAGTGAGGCCCCAAGCAAGGCATGCACCCCCAGTGAGGACCAGGGCAACAGGTGTGGGAGGTCCTGGTGGACCAACCCATGAAACATGCCCACCTCTAGCCCACCTGTTCCACCGCCCACACACCCCCTACCCACTACCCAACCCAAGCACTAAGCTCAGTCATGCAAATGATCAAGAGAAAAAAACTTTATCAACCTCACAACCCCCACCCCATCCTTCCCCACTCAACACAGAGCTTCCTTCCTCCCCACAACAAAGAGCCCCTCCATCATCCCCCCATCCACAAATAGAAAACCTTCTTCCCAAAGTGACCGTTTACAAAAATCTCAGTCTGTCTGTCCTAGAGTGGGGCACCATGGGGGGGGGGGGCACTAGGGGGCAGAGTCCAAGGGCAAGTGCCCAGCACTCCAGCCTCAGGTCATTCACTTGTGGGTAGTGGGCTTCTCCTCAAGTATGGTTCCCCCTTTACTTTCCTAAGTCTAGAGCCAGCATCCCCCTGTGGTGCCGTACCTGCCCCCTCTGGGTCTTCAGCCACATGGCCTCAGGGCAAGTGGCAGGGCTGGGCCCAGGTGCATGGTGGGGGACCTGGGGTGGAGGCTGGTCCAGGGGCTTCTGTGGGCAGGAAGCACCAGAGGAGATCCTCCCAGGGCCAGGCAGGGACCTGTTATGGGGCAGTGGGTGGGACCCAGGAACCCTGCAGGGCCCTGGACATGGGTCAGGCAGTGGGGGGCATAGAGGCTGGCTTTTATAACCTGCAGGTAGGTGCTGCCACAGAGCATCCCAGATTGGGGCAGCCATGAGCCCTGGGATTTGGGCAATTATTTATATAGCAGTTTAGAAATAAGGACTATCTGTATATTTAGTACATTAAGTTGGCTATTTATGATAATCACTACATTTATCCAATTAAACCCTGACCTCAGTGAAGACAATGATCCCACCCCAGTGGGACCAGGGTGACACCAATTTATCTTCATGATAAAAACCTGTTCACATTTAATGTGGAGTATTGTTAATATTCAGTATATCTAGCAGCAGGGAAAGTGCTCAGGACCTCAGAGGATGGAGGTTTTTCTGAAGGAGATTCTTGCTGTTTTAATGTTTATCTTTAAACCAGAGAGAAAGACTAATCCCCTTCTTGTCCTACATTACCTCACATTTTTTCCCAATCTACTGTCACCCACAGTTCTTTATTTCCCCTCTACTTTGAGACCCACTCTAACTCACACTTTATTTCAAATGACATTTTTGTACATCATTTCACTCCAGTGAAACTCTTTGTGATTGATCATACTTACGTAGGATACATAGTGGAAAATGGATATTTCCATCAACACACATCCTGACAGAAGAAACAGTGAGGTTATAGCCTTTACTGCAGGAAAACTCCATGGTTTGGGCACTCAGAAGTATAAGAGTACGTCTTCAGCTATTGCTTATGAACAGATTTTTGTCCTCCAGCTGCTGCTTAGTGATAGCATATGGAGCTAAAGGAAATCAGGAAAAACTTAAACATGCTATTTCCAATCAAATAGTCAGTTCCATACATGCACAAGCCTGATCCATTTTTTCCCACCACAATTTAAACTAGTATCTCATGCAACAAGTGGATGCGGACAGGTAAGCTGAGAAGTAAGTTTGTTGCCAACTCAACACTTAGGAGTGACCAAGGAACCTCAGTGAATCCATGCAGAGCTTGAGAAGGTAAGAACTGTAGTATTTTTATTATCTTCCACCATCCCTGGAAGGGAAGACATAAGGCATTTGTCAACATCTGATGTCCGAAGTGATGCCATTAAGGTACAAGGGAGGAATTTCAGGAGGGATTATGTGGAAGGATTTGAAGAGACAAGCAGTTCTAGGTACAGGGAAGGTAGGATTGTGCCAACATTATCCAAGATGAAGAAAACATTGTACCTACTGGAGAGGATGTGCTGTAAAAGTCAGTGGTGGCAAATTAGAGAATTGCCCAATTTCCTCCTTGTCAAATATTTCCATCAGGTGCCCCAGTGCAGCTCGCACAAGTAAACAGAAGGATGGTGCCACTTTCATCCCATATGGGAATAACAAATTCTTGGTTATAGAGCTGATAGCCTATGATTAACTACTGAGACTACAGATTCCCAAAAACCTAACCCACCTCAAGCAAAATACTTCCTAATTACCTAGACATTTTTACAGTTGGGTCCAACTTCCTCCATTACATGTTATTCATTCAGATCCAGCCAGCGTGTACCCAGAATAGCAGCGGTACTACACTCTGTAACTTTCTACATATTCTGATTTTTCACCACTTAGAACATCACCAAAATCAACTTTGGGGGGCTGTTCACATACTGGGACTATACAAACAGGACACACACAGAGTGGGTCATCCTAGGTGTAGTCAAGACATAAACACCTGAAGAAATGTTCTAGCTTGTTCTGATAGGTTTTGTTATGCTGATTTGATAGTTTCTCTTGTGTACAAATATTTTCCTGAAGACTCAAACCTAAACCTTCTCTTTTGTTCCCAGCAACCCTGTAGCCATTGGTAGAGAGTTTAGAGGAAAGGGTACAGGTTGCAGGAGGGAGGAGCCTGGAGGACACACCAGGAGGTCATTCTCTGTGGGTATGGCTTCAATGCTTGTTGGAATTGCAGCCCCTCTTCAATAAGAATCCAGTTTGATTTCATAAGTGAAGTCAGGTTACTCAGATTGTGATACCAGAAAACAAACCTTTCAGTTAAAAAAATAATCTCTTCTACATGCAGGTTGCCCTTGTGTCTTTTGTAATTAAAAAACTATTCCATCTCAGTGGCATTACCAGTTTGTAGGTAGACCAGACTAACTCTGACACATCCAGGCTCTTCACAAGAATTAACTCAATGAAAATGGCAGAGTGGAGAGGAGTAGACCTCTAAATAGAGAGGACGGTAAAGGTCAGGTAACAATCAGAAGATGGTCCAAATACTAATCTCTTCACTAGATGTTAGCCAACCTGCTACTCCCTTTGTAAACCATTTCTCTAAACCAAGGTTTGCCACATAAACCTGCCTCCTTCGCTTTTGACTCTGAGATATACTCTCTCTCTCTCTGACTGTCCCTTCAGATTTCTGCTGAATCAATCTGTAGGTTACCCCCATTCCACCTGAAAATCCTGTCAAGTGTCAAGACTTCCCATTTTTTCCCATTCACCCTTTTCAAAGGCTGTAGCAGGGGAGAGAAAGGATTGTCCACTGAAAACTGTCATCATATAAGGACAAGTATTTATCATATATTGATTAGGATGTAACTGACCACACATCCTGTCAACATTGTTAATATTTACTCATTTTACCAAGCTTTGCTTCTTTCTTCATGCCCTTCTGAGGTGTCTGAGTATTATTTTACAATGAATAGTTACTGTTGTGTAGAGTCTCAAAAAGCCACAGGGCTTGGACACTTATAGAAGCAAAAGTTACCCTCCATTCAGGACTAGACAGTTTATGGGGTAGGCACTGACACCCACAAGAATGAACAGCAGAAGTCTGCAACATGCAAATCTGAGGGCAGGCATGTCTGCTTAACTCCTACACTAAGTGGCGCTGGGCTGGAGCACAGTTCTCCAATTTGCCAAGATCCTTTTGAATTCTAATGCTAACTTCCCAAGTCTTTGCAACCACTCTCAGGTTTATGTTATCTGCAAACTTCATCAGAAAACTTCCTGTTCCTGATTCCCAGCCATTTTTTAAATTGTTAAAGGCGCTGGACCCAGAACAGGGTGAGAAATTGCTAGAAACCTCTTGACATTACAACATCAATTGATTTAAAGTTACTTACTGCTTGCGGTTTTTCAACTAATTATATTTCCAGATAACAGTAATTCTATGTAACTCATATTTCTCCATTTTACTTAAGGAAATATGTCACCATCCTGGGCCAGAAGCCTTATTAAATATTAGACTTTTCACAACACATTCCCTTCATCCACTGAAATAGTTAACCCTCTCAAAGATAGCTTCACTCATTCTGAAGAAAAAAAAAAAATCTGTACAGTTTAGATGCTTCCTAAAATATTGACAAAGGGCAGCATGTATAAACATTATGAATAATTGGTCAGTGAATACTGATCTTTTGACCCAAGCTAAAAATCATTCGCTAGATGGTCCTTATTGTTTATTCTGAAGTGTGTCAGATATAGAACAAATAATAGAAACATATGTATAAATATCTCTAAATGGCATTAATGCCACAAAGAACCTCTCCCTCCATGAATAACTAACAGAAATGGAATTTCAAGACAGCTACCAATCACATAATTGTTTATTTCAAAAAGCATAAAAAATATATGGAAATACACCCACCAAAAGTTACTTTATGCTTATTGAGCAGTTCAACAAGTTTAATATTAAAAGCAAATGTTATTTCTGAAATAGAGTCTATAGTGTGATTCTAGGCCATGGAAATTGATATCATCTTTAAATCAAACCCAGGTTATCTATCATTTGCATATAGCTGGTCCACATGAACCCATGTGTTCTTGGCTATTGTTTCTTCCTATGTGCTGTGGGAATAATCATAAGAATATAGGGCAATCATACCTGAGGAATGTAACAGGGACCCTGTTACTGTTGGCTTTGAAACAGTGTTTAAAGTTCTGTTTTTTGGGGAATTGGCTTATAGGTATAGATATATGCATTATAAGGGGTTAAGATGGGCAGCAGGGGTTAAATGGATTTCTGAAGAGCTTGGGAAATGCACACAGCTTCTCATGCCCTGAAAGAAGATGGGCTGTCTAGCACAACAAGGACACAGTCTAGGAAACCGCCTGGGAACCAAAGAAATATGTACCATACTGTCCCATAACACAAAATAAATGACAGCAGCAACAAGGCCTCAGAGAGCAGTGGGTCAGTCTGAGGGTTGTGCTCGCCTGGAACAAAGGTATAGGTGCTGGGACCAAATCCAGCATCCACAGTTATTACGCTAGTGCAAAACAGCTAGTATTCACTTTGGATTCAGATTCGGCTGATTTGGGGGATAGTGATTCTATTCAGTGATTCGAATCACTGTCCTGAAATGATTCTCCTGAAGCTGATTCAGAGATTCAGCTACTGCCAAATTGGCTGAATCTCTGAATCAGCCCCATCCCTCTCCCAGTCTCAATGGCTGCCCCACCTGCTCTCCCAGCTCCTGGCTCTAAAAAAAAAAGCCCCCACATACCGGCTGCTGCCAGGTGGCAAAGTAATTCCTCCTGCCCCCCCACCCCTGCTGTCCCCTGCTGCATGGGGGGCTCTACCATGAGCCTCCCAGCCCCTGCCCACTCTCCCAGCCCTCCTCCATGGCTGCCCTGCCCTCCCCAGCTCCCTGCCCTTAAAAACAAACAAACAAAAAAACCCCAATTTACTGGCTCCTGCAATCCCCGCTGCCCACCACTGCTCTGCACTGCATGGGGAGCTTTGCCACCAGCCCCCAGAAGCCCTGAGGCTGCTGCAGCAGCTGTGGAGTCAGAGCATTTTTTTTTTAAAGAGCTGGGAGCTGGGATGGGTGGGGCAGCCATGGGGCCCCACCCCATGCCCTGAGAGAGCAGGCGGGGGTTGGGAGACTCATGATAGAGCCCCCCAAGCAGCATGGGGCAGTGGGGGGCAGCAGGGATTGCCCCCCCTGCCTGGCACCAGTCAGTGAGTGGGGGCTTTTTCTTAAAGAGCCAGGAGCTGGGGTGGGTGGGGCAGCCATGGGGGGCTGGGACAGCAGGCGGGGGTCAGGGGCATTCAGGGGGATGTGGGAGCAGGCAGGGGATGGGGATGGGTGGGGGTACCCCCATAGAGGCCTACAGGTAGCTAAACAAATTACCCTGGGCTGCTTTGGGAGTGCTGCTCCTCCTTTCCCTCTCACTTTCTCCCTATCCTTTGAGGACAAATCAATCCTGACCAAAATCTAATGAGCATTATCCAGTGGGGGAGCGGTGGCAGTCTGCAAACCCAGTTCCAAAAGGTGCTGCATGCAGCATTTTGTAAAGAAAACATTGCATTGCAAAGAACTCATTGAAAAAATAAATCATTTTTGCATTGTACCTCCCATAACAGTACAGCCTGCAAAGAAAAAAAAATCAGCCAGGGGGTCAGAAAAATAAAAAGAAACTTCTCTGGAGCTGCAGCAGCAGGCATTAACCCCAACCCCCAGCTCCCCACGCTTTGGCAACCATGCATATAAAATGCATTATAGTGCATTAAAGACTTGCTAAAGTCTTTAAAGACTTGCTTAAGGCTAAGGGCTCTGGGAGGTTCATGCATGGAGAAGTTTTGCAGATCGCCTGCTTACCAGTGGGTGTGGGTGGAGTTGTTTAGTCTTTTTTCTTATAAGAAATTCTGGCTGCACCCTAGCACTTAAGAAGTATTTGACCTCCCTTTGAGAACAGTCCACTCTGCAATTCTTTCCAACTCTTTCCAGTAATGCCAGGGCTTCATAACCCCCCCCCCCCCCCAAGCACATCATACCCATGCTGAGGCGGGTGCAGTCTCTGACCCCCCCCTCCACCCACCCCAAAGAAAGCATGACACATATAGAGATCAAAAATAAAACAATTTATTCAAAAAGGGAAATCTTCCTCCCCAGCACATTTACAATATAAAATATATACAAAATATTTTGTTAAAACAAAAAAAAAAAGTGTAAATCTGAATAATATAGGTCTTGCTTTCAGTCTCTTCATTTTTTATTTTTACTGTTTGCCACCCCTGGGGAGTTCCACCTGCTAAAGTTTTCTGCAGGGAGGGGGAAAGAGGAAGAAGTGGAAGAGGAGGGGGTTTTGGAGCACAGGAAAAAAAAATGGACTCCCCAACCCCACATACACACAGCCAAAGGTTGTTGGGACATATTACTTAATATCACCTGGGATGCTGCATATCATAAGCATTGGGTCTGGCAGGCAGCATCCTGCCCCTGGACTTTTGGTCATTGTTCTGAAATAGAATGGGAGGAAGTTCAGAATGTTTGCAATATTGAAGGAAGTCATGTAATCACTCACTCCAAAGTTTCAAACTATTTGCAAAAAACTTACCATTACGGTGATGCTGCAGCTGTCATCAGGAGCTGTGTCCGCTGCAGTGGCAGCACACAACAGGGGGTGCAGGGGGCACAGCTGGAGGGTATATGGGGGGGGAGGACAGGAGAGTACATTGGTGGGGCCAGGAGGACATATCTTATAGGTTGAGGGTGGGTAGAAGAATTAAGAGGGGGCAGTGAATTAAGGGAATATTGGCTTCCTCCCCTATTTCTTTTTGTTAAAATTAAAATAAAAATAATAATTTGCTGAGCAGACGCAACCCTAACCTGTGGCCACTCCACTATGTGCTGTGAGGAAGGAGGGAGGGGTGAGGCAGTGGTGACATATAGGACCACAGGATCACCTGTGGGGGACCTGGACTCCAGGAGCACTTACCCCCCCCTGACTAAGGTGGCACCAGTCGCCCATGGGATGAGGAGTGAGGAGTGAAAGAGGGTAAAAAAAACAAAACAAAACCAAAAGCCCCTACTGGCTAAAGGCTGGAAAACAGTGACACCTCATGGTGAAGGGGATTGCTTTGAAGTCTGTGGAGTCTTTGGCTGTTTGCACAAACAAATCCATAGATGGGGCAGCATAACTGGGGAGCACTTCAAAATAACACACCTCCAAGTAGTGTTAGTTAAAGGTGTTAAATGGACTTCTAGGGTGGTGGGAAATCCCAAGCCATGCAAACACAAATACAGACACAGTTGCATTGGTGTAAATGGGAAATGTTGCTTTGTCTACACATGCCTCTAGGCTAGAGAGTATGCAGGGTATGGTGAGAAGCTGGGGTCCTGTTTGCTCAGGAGATTATCTGGGGACAGATAAATGCCCTGTCTGGTGATTAATTGGTATTACTGAAATGCAGAATTTATCACACATCAGTAGGAAAGCCAGAAAATGGAGGAGAAGCACTTTTCATTTGACTCTGAGAAGAAGCCAGCAGAACATTATAGGAAGCAGACTGGCTGGAAATGGCTTCAAATCATGGTTAAGGCAAGGCTTCTTTATTTTTGACCATATTCTATTCAAGAAAACAGATCATATTAAGCATTCTTTTTAAACAAACATTCAAAGTACCTCTACACATCATCAATATCTCCTTCTAGTATGAAAACATTGCATAAATCTTTTCCTATAATCTAATGGCAAATTGTGTGCATGATGGTGTTACTTGTGGGATGAATGGGGTGGGGGGGAGGGGTGTGTCACAGAATTACGTTGTAGTTCCAGCCTGTTCATTTCTCAAGGTTGAAGTGAGATCCCAAGGAAGGTAGTTTAGTAGGAGCCTTGGGGCCATCTGGTGGCCACAATAAGGACTTGGTGAATGTTGAAGAAAGTTGGAAATAAACATGTTAAGCACTGAGAGTAGTAAACCATGTTAATCTGGAGTCAGGAAGAAGGTGGGTTACATAAATGTCATATAGATTAACTGAATCAGAGATGCAGAAGGTTTTGTGAACAAGAACTTCCTGTATCAGACAGGGCCCCCACACAATTTTTGGTGGCCCCCTGATCCATCAAAAAAACCTAACTTGTGGTTAATAATGGTATAAAACTCACTGAAATAATAGTTAGGGCCTGGCTGGTGGGAGCTGCATGTTTTGGGAACTCCTGGGTTCCCTCCCTGGGGCCAAGGCCGGGAACTCCTCCCCTGTTTGGCCAGAAAGGGGCTCCCTGTCTGCATCAAGCCTTTTAAACATGTTGCATGTGGCAGGGGGCAAGCAGGGCATGGCCCCATGGTTGCAGGGCCCCCTATGGCCACAGGTTCCGCAGGATAGGAGAGGATGGCCCTGGTATCAGAGCTGTACTAAGCACTATAATGTCAGTTATGTGAGAGATGGCTAAGAGGAAAATACTTGTTAAAGACTTTACCTAAAGGTTTCATTATTAGAAACCCTCAAGCAACAACCTAAGTGTATATTGTCATGGGATGGGGTCCCCAGGGATGGCTGTGATACCCCTAGGGGTCCCTGACCATGCCAATCCTGCCAATGGACACCCTCTTTCTTGCCTGCCGTGTCTTGTTGTAACTATAATAAATAGGGAGGCTGCCCTCAAGTTTGTATTTTGGTTACTGTCCTGATGGATCCCACTGAACCCTGTGGGTTCTCGGATCCCTTTTGTGTCCCGCTCCAAAATGGAAGCCTCTCAGGACACCCTCAGCATTATAGGATAGATGCGTGGCTCCAAACCTCCCCTTTATAATGCCCCAAGCCTCACAGATGGCATTCACACTTCGTCCCTCCAAGACCTTAGTTTAGCTTGGCCTCTGGTCATCACTGGGCTTTCCGCAGCCCCGTCTCTCTCTGTGCCCCCTGGTACTGGGGTCCACTCACCTCCTTTGTCACTGTGCCCACTCTGGTGCTGGGGCCTGTTCACCCCCTATCAACAGAAATCAAAATATGATCCCCTGGACTATAACATAATGCAAGCAGCTCTGGGTGTGCTCTGTCCCTTTAAAAGAATCACCCTCCCCCCAGCACAACTGTGCCTTGTAGGCCAGGGCGTCTGGTGAGCTCCTGAAGTCCCTTAATCTTACCAGAAGCAGAACGGGCAGCCAAGCCTCTTCACTTAGCTTCTGCTAGGAGAGCTCCTTCCCCCTTGGCTGCTGGCAAAGAACTGCCTCTCTGGTCCCAACCCTGGGGTTTATATATGCTCCAGGCCCTGCCTCTTTCAGGCAGCTGACCACCTGCAGGTGCAGGCTAATTCCCTCATTCCTGCTGCCATAGTAACTTACAGCTGAGGGGTTGCTGACTGACTGCTAGGGCTCTCTCCCTAGGCAGTTTCTGCCCTTAAAGGAGCAGGCACCTTAGTGCCCTGCGACATATATAAAATATTTATATGCATGTTGCAACCTCAGTGATATTAAGAATAAATTATGTAAATGTCAGTAGTTTATCTATCACTGCATTGTAATTGTATGCCTATCTTATATTCTCTTAACCTAATGAACTGAAAACTGGAAGATAAATACTAGGGTGTGAGCAGTCAACGGGGGAAGAAATATTGCAAGGTGATATGATGATGCTTGAGGCCAGTGGAAAACGAATAAAAAAATTCCTTCCCCTGAGAAATTCTGAGGAAGGACATAGGTGTCAGTTGATAGACACAAGGTATATAGCTGGGTTATATCAAACAAACAACTGGAGAACAGAGAGAAGCCCAGATACTATGTGATGCTGGCATGCACGTCACCCTTCTCCATAAATGAGAACCTCAGGGAAATGATAATTAAAACCATAGGCTCCTGTGTTATAAGCAGCCAGGTAGACATTGGAATAAGTCTCTACCCTGCTGGCTGCAATCAATCCAAGTAGTCTCCAGCTTCATTTATTATTCATCTACTCACTACACCAAAAACATGTTAGACATCTACTCTGCCTCATGCTAATTAGCATGCTTAAAAGCAGACCTGATAAATTGAGTCTTCTGGATGGTGTTTATTAGTGTGCTCCAGCACACTCCATTAAATGTCTATTCAGAGTCCCTGGGCTTCAAAATGGCAGGAGAGGCACTTTAACTAAAGTTCGTTTGAAGTGCACTGAATTCACGTGATGTTGCAGTTCTTTAATTAGATAGACTGTCAGAGGCCCAAAGGAGGAGGACCCACAATAAGAAGAAACAACAGTGAAAAGATAAGGCTAAGGAGATTCAACATCTCACTGACATCTACAATATGCAGTGCCACCAAAGCCATCTATGCTCTGAGAGATCAGACATCAGCCACCTTAAAACCTAAGGATGGAGCAGACCTGGTCAAGGAAAGGAGAGCCATCAATGCCTGCTGGAAGGATAATTTTGAAGACCTTCTCAATTGAGACTCTATAGTTGACAAGAGTGTTCTCACTTCCATTCTGCAAGACCCAGTCAGAGAATCTCTCAGAATCCCTCCAGCCCTTGACAAGGTGAGGAAAGCAGATGAAGACTAACAAGGCATCTGCAGCTTATGAAATCCCTGCAGAAATCTTCAAGCAGGGGGAAGAGGAGGTCACATCATGGTTTCATACCCTCACCTTAAGGATCTGGAATAATGAAAAAATCCCAGATGACCTCAGAAACACTATGTTTGTAACAATCTTCAAGAAAGGAGATAAGTCTAATTAAAATTACAGAGGGATTGTCTTGCTATCCACTGCAGGAAAGATCCTTGTGAGAACCCTGCTAAACTGCCTACTTCTACTTGCTGAAGAGCTCCTCCCAGAATCTCAGTGTGGATTTAGGGCATCAAGAGGCACAACTGCCATGATCTTCACAGCTGCAGGAGAAATGCTAGGAACAACATAAGCCTCGGACCATGGCCTTTTTTCACCTCTTGAAAGCTTTTGAGTTTGTCAGCCAAGAACTGTTTGGAGGATACTTCCGATGTATGGATGCCCACCAAAATTTGTCACCGTTTTTTCCCTGCTCCATGATGGTATTTGAACAGTGGTTCTCAGTAATGGATCTATCACAGTTCCCTTTGAGGTTAAGATGGGAGTTAAGGAAGGCTGCATCATAGCTCCAATACTCTTTCAATATTCCTTGCTGGGATCTAATCACAAGGGCTGTTGTAAGCGGGCCCTATTTGATTTGGATTTGGCCCAAATCAGGGACAGAGATTCAATTCGTTGATTCAGATCTCTGTCCCTGATTCGATTCAGCCAAATCCAAATCTGAAGATTCGATGATGATTCAGAGAATCAGTGATTCAGACATAGACACAGCTTTCTGAGTTTTTTCTACATACCTTCAGGTAGCAGGCATGGCTCATGATCGCGGTGATGCTGGGGTGCATGGAGCATCCCACAGGAACATTGGGGTCTCTCCAAGTGCTCAGTGGCAAACCCGGACATGGACTAGAAGCACTTCTGGCCCAGTTCCAGGTCTGCCGGGCAGCGTGCTGAGGGCCCTCCTCCCATGCCTCCCTGGCTCAGTGATCAGCCATGGGGGGGACCCCGGGTGCCCCCCTGAACCCAGGAGGCACCAGTCTCTGAACTGGGAGGGCACGATGGGGGGCGGGGGGCAATGCACTTCTCATCAGACCTGGAAGTGGTTTGGAAGTGCTTCTGGTTCACTTCCAGGTTTGCTGCCAAGTGCACTGGGGAGACCCCTGTGCTCCTGTGGGACACTCTATGTGCTCCAGCATCACAGCATTCATAAGCCCATGCTACCTAGAGGTACGTAGAAAAAATATTTAAAGCTGTGTCTATATCCAAATCTCTGAATCTCTCTGAATCTATTCAGAAGGTTCTGATTTGATTTGGAGAGATTAAAGAGTCCTCTGATTCAATTCAAATCTGGAGTTTCAGCCACTGAAACAGGCCAAATCTCCAATTAATTGGATCAGGGAGTGAAGCCTCACACAGCCCGTCTAATCACCAACAAGCTTCCAGGTAAACTGCAGCTAAACTACTGGATGGATGGTAAGCTGTTTAACCTCAGCCAACTCTGAGCCAAAGCCAATACGACCCAAACCTCAATCATTGAACTCCAGTATTCTGATGATGCTGTAGTGTGTGTTCACTCAGAATTAACCTTTAAGTAATCATCAACCTCTTCACCAAGGCATACAAGAAAACAGGTGTAACAGAGGTAGGACACTCTCCTATTTAGGCAGTCCATTTCCCTCTCTCCTGCCACGTTTTCATGTACTACTTAGATGAAAAAAATAGTGTGGGAGGCTGCCTTACAGATGTGGTCTTAGGATTTGTGGCATAAAGTATATAGCTCTACCTATCTTCACACCATTTCTGTTTCCACCCTTGGATCTTAATGGCACTGGGCAACAGAGTCCTCAGTGGAGACTCACTGTGTCCTTGTTCAACCTCTGAACCTGGGTGCTCAGTTTGGTAGAATTGTCCATTTTTAGTCTTCTTACTTAAACTATAACCATTGCAATACAAAACAATATCTCAAAACAAGGAGTCGTTATTTACTAACAAATCCCCCTTCTCCTGGGGACCTTTTTTTGCAATCCATGTTATAATGCACTCAGAGTCACTGGCCACACTTATCTGGCTTATACTTTTCCAGCTCAGTCTCTGTTTTTATCAGGGATACCATCCCATGCTAATATTCGTCACAGCATGGATCTAATCCTCTCTTTGTCAGCAGTCGTGTTGTATGGGACTGATTCCTGCCTCACAGTCACAGTACTCCCTGCCTGGGTCTTCCCTACCTAGATTGTGTCTTGCCCTTTGGCAAGAGCCTGACTCTTTACTCCCTTTTTTTTATTTTTGTATGAAAACTCTCTCTCTCTTACTTTTCTCTCACCAGGCAGGATGAAATTTCCCATCCAGTGCTTGGGAAATATCACCAGAGGACCAGCTTCTTTCAGTGTTGCTCTTTGGGATGACTTTTCTATCTTTTTGGTCCTCAACATCTCCACACCAGCTCAGGTAAATCATTATACCCAGTCTTGGTACCTTTTCAAGGGTCACCCTTTCATCCACAGCTCAGAGTCCTTTTTTTTTCTCCCCCATGACCCGTGTCTCTTGTTTTTCTTTCATTTCTTTTGTATCCTGTGTCATTTCCCCACACCCCATTTAAGGGGCTTTCATTTCATCCCCTTTTAATCTAATCTTGCCACTGGATCCCCGGCATTGGCTCATTCATAGAACGAGCATAGCAGGGGCAAACCCTGACTCCCTGTTACAACAGGACTGATGGTTAACATTCAGAAGACTAAGGTCCTCCAGCAATAAGCTCACTAATGAACAGTCTCTAGCCCTGGTAATCCAGATCCATGGTGATATTCTGGAGAACACTATTTCCCATACTTCAGAAGCCATCTCTCACAGAATGCTGACATCAACGAAGAAATCCAACTTCACCTCAGATATGAAAGTGCAGCTTTTGGAAAACTGAAGAAACAGGTGTTCAAATATTGTGACATCAGATACAAAACCAAGATCATGTTTTATCAAGCAGTCATGATCCCTGCCTTGTTGTATGGAGCTGAGACATGGGCAATGTACAGGAATCATCTACATTTGTTGAAGAAGTACCATCAGCACTGCCTGCAGAAGCTCTTCCAAATCCAATGGGAAGATAGACACACCAACATTAGCATCCTCCTTCAAGAAATCACCATGAGTATTGATGTGATGATTATCTGACTACAACTTCATTGGGCTGGCCATGTCATCTGGATGTCTGATTCCAGACACTAGAAGCAAGTTTTATTCTTCCATATCAGCCAAGATATAAGATCAAGAGGGCAGAAAAACTGCTTCTCAAGTGCCACGTTGTCTTCAAGGCCAACCTAAAAAAATGCTACATTGATGCCAACTCGTGGGAGACTATCATCCAGGATGGGGAGACTGCCCGAGATGGAGGAAAAGTCTACTGCAACTGCAGGGATTTCAGTACTTCAGTACCTCATGATGATGATAGGAGATGGAAAAATGGGAGTGCAAATGCATGTCATGGACCATAAAGAATCCAGCACCATCCACCCCACATGGGAACACATGCCTGAGCTGCAGTAGAGTCTGTCAATCCTGAATAGGCCTCATCAGACATCTTCAGACATACAGCTAAGACTACCATCCTCAACTGCAAGGAATTGCTGAAGAAGATGACCCTCAGCCATTGCCACAGCCAATACAACTACTGCTGTATACTGCTTCTGCTGCCACTGCCACCCAGTGCGCAGGCACTGTACCTACACCTATGGTGAGCTGAGGGCATGGTGTAGTAGTGGTAGGAAGTCTCATATAGTGGAGGGAATTCCTGCCTACAAGCACAGTGCAACAGTTGGGAGAGGTTCTCACAGCTCACACTACTGTGTCACTGAAGTTTATGGTCTTGCTGATACAGCCCACACAGGATGTGATGCCCCTCCCCTCCCCCAAGACACTAGAATTTGGACAGCCAGAGGTTAAACTTTAACAGAAAGCATCACTGAATAAATCAGTTCTTCTACTGTAAACATTAGCTTCAGCATAACTATTTTTTATAGATGACAAAGGGAGTGCCCCAAGGATCCATCCTGGAGCCAGTTTTTTTCAATATCTTCATCAATGACCTGGAAGACGGGATGCCTCAGCAAGTTTTCAGATGATACCAAGCTAGGGGGAATAGGAGATATGGTAGAATGTAGGGCTATTTTTCAGAGAGATGCAAACAAATTGGAGGATTGGACCAAATGAAATCTCATGAGTTTTGGTAAGGAAAACAGGATTTTATAGGTCACACATAAGTACTTCTATTGGGGGTGGAACATTTACTGACTGCTGATTATTTGTTCTGGGGAAAAAAAACTTAAAGAATTACTTTATTTACCTAGAGAACATTGTCGCAGGGTACTTAGGTGCCTGCTCCTAAAAAAGCAGAAACTGCCTGGGAAGAGCCCAAAGAGCCAGACAGGAGCCCAGGTGAAGGTTGCCATAGCAACCAGCTAATGAGAAAATTAGCCTGCACCTGCATCTGCACCTGGTCAGCTGGCTGGAAGGGGCAGGCCCCTGGGCCCATAAAAACCCCAGGATGGGGATTAGAAGGCAGTTTTCTGTTGGTGGCCAAGGGAGAAGGAGCCCTCCTGGAGTAAGTGGAGGGAAGAGGCCTGACTGGGTTCTGCTCTGGGTAATGTAGAGGGGCCGAGCACACCTTACGTAGCTTGTGTTATGTTATAGCCCAGGGACTTATGTTTTGTTTGCCATTTTATAAGACCGGTGGTTTGGGTAAGGCTATTTGGGGAAGGAGAAGGCCTCATTGGGAGCCCACTGCAGTGTGGGGACCCTGGTGCCAGAGAGAGCGCAGCATTTGGGGGGGCACAGACCCTGGTGCCAGAGAGGGTGCAGCATCTTGCAGTACACAGACCCCGGCGTCACAGAGGGTGCAGAGACAAGGGCTGCGGAAAGCCCAGCACTGAGGGGTGCAGAGACAAGGGCCGCAGAGAGCCCAGTGAGGACAAGGGGTTGAATCATAATGAGGCTTAGGCAAGACAATGCCAGTACCATCTGCAAGGCTTGGGACATGGTAAAGGGATGGTTGGAGCCACGCATATAACCCATAAGGCTAGGGTGCCCCTGAAACACCCATTGTGAAACAGGACCTACAAGGGGTCCAGGAACCCACGGGGTTCAAAGAGTCCATCAAACCGTGTCCAAGAGGACTTAAAGGCAGCCTCCCTATTTTTAAATTTTTCATCAAAAACATGGCAGGCAAGAATTGAAGGTGCCCATTGGGCCAAATTGGCATGGTCAAGGGGCTTTAGGAGATCACGGCCATCCTTGAGGAGCCCATCTTGTGACAACTGGTGCATTGGCTGGGAAAATGGCTGTGCACAGGGAAGGAACCCATGTCACTGAGAAGGGGGATGAACCTTTTGGCTGGAACAGGAATTGAGGGATATTTATAGTAAGTCAGAGGCACCTCAGCTCTGAAAGTTGAGCTGAGTGGGTACTTACTGCCACCAGAGACTGTATGGGGAGAAGCATTTGGGCCCTGACCAGTAAGGGAGTAAGACCAGGTTAGCTATGGTGGAGGCAGAGAACATGGAGGGCCTGAGACAAGAGAATTTCACCTGGCTATGGTGGGTAGATGAGTTGCAGGAGAAAACAGCACAGCAACATGGATTGCAAAAAAAGGGTCCCCAGGAGAAGGGGTATTTGTTAGTAAATAATGACTTTTTGTTTTGAGTTATTATTTTGGCTTGCAATGGTAATAGTTTAAGTGGGAGTTAGAGGTAGCCCAGTCCCAGAGAGAACAAGCTAAGGCAAGGGTTGCCACTTTAGAGCAGTGGGTACAAGCAGGTGAAAAGAAGGAGTCTCCAAAGAAGTCAGGCATTTGATAGCAGTGGAAGCAGAGAGAACTCACGCATTGGAACAGCTTATCGTGAATGAAGCCCAGAAGAGCCGGGAGTGGGAAGAGAAGCTGCAGAAGATGCAGAAGGAGATGGCAGCTTGGACATCAAGGTCTCCTGAAGCTTGTGCAACCTAGGCAGGGGAACAGAAGGAGATGCTACAAAAGTTGGAAGTGTCAAGAAGCCTTATAAGTGTCCTACAGAAAGAAGTCCACAACCAGGAGGACAGAATAGAGGGGTTGCAGGAGGAGTTGGAGGACTGGCAGCAGAAGTGCATAGGTGCAGAACACCTGGCACAAAAGCTGTGGGACAAACTGCTTGAAAGCCATACCCAAGCAGAAGAAGCAGGAAAGGTGGTCTCAGAAGAGATGTAGATGGTGAGAACCTATATGACAAATTACGAAGCACTGCAGGATCAAAAGCTGTCCCTTGAGAAGGAGGTAGAGGCCCTGAATAAGGAGAGTGATGGGTTACAGGCCCAGTTACAGAGGGTGGAGAAAGAAAAGGACCAGCTGGGGAACAGGTACAGCTCCTGAAATCCCTTATAGAAGACAGCTCAGCTAAAGAGGCGGTGATGCGCACAGAGGGTGAGCAGCTACAGCTTTAAGTGGAAGCTGCAAAACAGCAAGCACAGGCACTGGAAGCAGAGAATAAAAGGCTACGAGAGGTAAGAGATCAGATTGTCATGAAAGTCCAGGGTCCCTGTGAGATTGAGATGCCAGATGCCACAGGAAGCCACAGAAGCCTCAAATGCTAGGGTCTACAGATATCATGGAAAAGAGGTTGGTTGTGCTGGGAGCACAGCTAGCAAAATACATAGCCGTAATGAAAGTCGAATGTCAAGGGCAATCCCAGGAGTTTGAGGCATTGAAAAAGTCCTTCCAGAGGATGGAGACACAGCTAGAGACTATGTGGCTAGAGGGGCAGAGGCCTCCGGAACAGGTGATGCCACCCGAATACCTAGGCCCAGAGAGTTTAAGAGACAAGGTGGGCCTAGTGCAGCTAGAGAAGAGCACTATGATGGAGGGATCCTCGGGGTACACCCTATGACGATGAGGGAAGAGATCCTATCTGCACTCAGGCAGTGCCTGAACCAGAAATGGGAACAGCTGGTGAGCAATCATGCAGCGGAGATGGACTGAATAACACAGACGCTGGGGGAATTCCTGGGCAGATATGACCAGGGGTGTCCACCAAGTCAGAGCGAATCCAACTAGCTGTAACAGGTACAGCAGATATCATAACTGTGGGGACAGAGGTGCAGTCAAGCACAGGGAGTGAGACCAGGCACTTGATCCCCCAAGATAGCCTGCAGAAGGTGATGCACCCAAAACCGAGGAAACAGACTACAGGGGGCTCAAAGCCTAGTTCAAGGTGGGCCACAGAGAGACTCCAGAAGAGGGAGATTAGTTTAGCCCTTGACAGGAAAGCAGGCTGAAGGGCTAGAGATGAGAGAGAGAGGAGATGACTACCCAAGGAGGCCTTAGAGGAATTAGAGCCAGGCCTAAAGTTTTATAAGAAAGGAGGGACACTAAACCTCACACCAAGGCAACCCCCATCCCAGACGCAGGCTGCATACCCAAGCAAGGGAGCAGGGGGTTCCACTGAGCCAAAAATGCCCAAACAATGGAGGCAGCAAAGGCCTGGAAAGAGACCCCAGGTATATGTTAACAACCTCCCAGGGCAAGTTAAGTGGTGGGCCCTAAGGAAGCTGGTTGCAGCAAGGGTTGGGGGTGTGGCTTACATAAAAGTGTACATGGGGGCTGGAGGCAGACCCACCGGCCGGGGAAAAACAGAATTTTGGGCTGAAGAATGTGCCCGAAAAGCTTTAAGAATGCAGTGGGAGATCTGGGGAAGGCTCAGGGATTTGCAAGGAGCCATAGGGAAACATGAAGCCCCACAACTGGTTCTGAGAGGAGGAACAGTGTGCGTAGGAGTGGGATGGAACTGAGCCTGAGTTGAGGGGAAGCAGACACCCCAACAGATAGAGGGGAACTGTCCTGGAAGAAAGGAGAAGGTGCTGGTTACCCCGCTGCAGAGCTTGGGGTGAAAAAAGAGAGAAAGCATAATGTAGGAGGACCCTGTTGGCCCTAAAAGGCTAGAGGCCTGACTGACTGAAACCACATCTTACCAAGGTTGGCTAATGTGGGGGGACTGCCTGTGGCGGGGTAACTCCCATTAAATCCCAAGTGGTGTGTCCTTGGGGAAAAGACGAGCAGGAGGCACCTGAAAACCTCCGCCTCCACGTTCGAGAGATGTCGGGAAGACAAGTGCACTAAAAGTCTAAAAAGAAGACTATGGGGATAAAGAATGAAGACCCACCCTGGTGAGTTTGGGTCTTAACGGGGGAGATCTGTCACAGGGCACTTAAGTGCCTGCTCCTAAAAAAGCAGAAACTGCCTGGGAAGAGCCCAAAAAGCCAGACAGGAGCCCAGGTGTAGGTTGCCATAGCAACCAGCTAATGAGGAAATTAGCCTGCACCTGGTCAGCTGGCTAGAAGGGACAGGCCCCTGGGCCCATAAAACCCCCAGGACAGGGATTAGAAGGCAGTTCTCTGCTGGTGGCCAAAGGAGAAGGAGCCCTCCTGGAGTAAGTGGAGGGAGAAGGCCTGACTGGGTTCTGCTCTGGGTAATGTAGAGGGTCCGAGCACACCTTATGTAGCTTGTGTTATGTTATAGCCCAGGAGCTTATGTTTTGTTTGCCATTTTTCAAGACTGGTGGTTTGGGTGAGGCTATTCGGGGAAGGAGGAGGCCTCATTAGGGGCCCACTGCAGTGTGGGGACCCTGGCACCAGAGAGAGCACAGCATTTGGGGGGGCACAGACCCCGGTGCTAGAGAGGGCGCAGCGTTTTGTAGTACACAGGTCACAGCGCCGATGGCCACAGAAAGCACAGTGCCGAGGGGCACAGCGCTGAGGGCCACGGAGAGCCCAGTTAGGACAAGGGGCCAAATCACAACAAGGCTTAGGCAAGACAACGCCGGTACTATCTGCAAGGCTTGGGGCATGGTAAAGGGGTGGTTGGAGCCATGCATATAGCCCTTATGGCTAGGGTGCCCAAGAAACACTCATTGTGAAACAGGACCTACAAGGGGTCCGGAAACCCACGGGGTTCAGAGAGTCCATCAAACCATGTCCAAGAGGACTTAAAGGCAGCCTCCCTATTTTTAAATTTTCCATCAAAGATGTGGCACGTGAGAACTGATGGCGCCCATTAGGCCAAATTGGCATGGTCGAGGGGCCTTAGGAGATCATAGCTGTCCTTGAGGACCCCATCCTGTAACAAACATATGCACCCTTTTCCCAAAAATCAGCCCTTCAAAATAGCAGAGTGTATGTTCAGTTGGGAAACTCGGTTTTGGGGTTTTCTTGTTTTTTCTATTCTAAAATGGAAATCTTGTGCTGTAACAGCAGCCGCTTCTCCCCAGACTAGCAGGTAGAAGTCATGGAATCCAGTTGTAACCATCTCACAAGTACTAACAGTTCAGCAGGGGCTGTAAAAGGGTGAACACTGTAGGGTTTGGGTGTTTTTTTTGTCTAAAGAAGCCAGTGGGTTGACTGAGGGGAAAGCAATCTGCTACATCTAGTTAGCTCTCAGCCATGACTACAGAAAGGTTGCAGACAAATGAAGAATCCAGCAGAAGGCAGTAAAAAGAGTTAGTGGGGTAAGGCACATGACTTCTGAGAAGAGGCTGAAGGAGCTGGGCTTACTTAGTCTGGACAAGGAGAAGATTGAGGAGAGATTTAATAGTATACTTCAAGTACCTGAAGGGTGGTTCCAAACAGAATGGAGATAGGCTGTTCTCATTAACATCAAAATAGAGTAGCAATCATGCACTGACACAGTGGTTCACATTTGTTTTAATGTAGCACATTCAGCAGCAATAATTATACTGATCTAATGCTGATACCAACTTAAGGAAGACAAGGTTTTTGGGGGTAAATCTGATATCTTCTATTAGATCAACTAAAGTAGTTGGAAACATTCTTCTTTGCTGGCTTTCAGGTACAAACACCTTCTTCCTTTTGTACCCAGAAGCTTGCAAAGATTTTTTCCCAAAAATTTAGTTGGTCTAATAAAAAGACATCCGGTTTACCCAAAAACCCCTGTCTTCCTATGTTCTTTAACCAACATAGCTACAACCAAGATCCCTGATTTCAATTTGAAATTCATTTATTCACTCATTTACCATTTCTTCCTCATGTTTCTCATTTGCTAATTCCAGACTCACTACTGAGTTTCACCATCTATCCCCTCCTTTTTTCCAGCTATCATTTTGCTGTAGCTTTTGTCCCTGGAAATCCCTTCTCACAACTCCTTAATGAATGGTGGTCCAGGTAAAAGGAATGCATGTAGCACTTTGATTGGATGTGATGAGCTTGAAGTTTCTGCTTTGGTCCTCTAGGGTTTGATTCCAAAATGAGATAGGCCCAGGAAACCTCCGTCTACTGCACAGAAAGGCCGTACCCTACAGTGAAAATATTCCACTGTGGCACATGAATGAAATTTCTAACCTGGAGCCTTTTAGTTGATCTTTTAACTCCCTTAGGCCAAGATAGTAACCACCAGCACCGAGAAGGACTAGCATCCTGATAGGAAACAGCTGCAGGAAGCCTAAGTGACCAGGCCTATGGCATACAAGAAACCCATGACACAGGTCCAGAACAATGCAGTCTGGATTCCTGTTACAGACAGGCTTTCAGTAATCTGAAATCTTTAGGCCTTCACACAATTTTGGGTAGAACAGATATACTGATCATGGTCTTAGAGTATGTTTGGGTTTGTTCTCGTTTGTTTGATATAATTAAAGAGCATAGACCTTTCCTGGCATAGCTTACCAACAGGATTAACTTTCTCTTTGTTACTTTTAATTCTAAATTCTGAGGATCTTAATCAATTCATCTGCAACCAGAACTGCTTTAATTTCCATTCTACTACGTGCAGTGGTAAATAGCAATATGCAACTCATTTACATAATGCCAAATGCATATGTCTCCCTGCTCCACTAATTATCAGCAGGAGCTCACCTGTTCTCAACTTTTCTATAGAATTTTGATAGAGAACTGTATGCTATTTAGGCTTCCTGAACCACTAAAATGATTGGGTAGGAGAGAAGAAACTAAACCGTTGCTAATGACATCAGGGAAACTTCAAAAGGCCCAGATCCTCATCTTCACACATCCAAACATTATGGTATGAAAAGTAAGCCATAAGTCTTCAAAAAGCTGAAACTTCTAGTAAGACATCCAGTCATTCCTGTTATAATCGCAATGGGAAATTTGGGGGGGGGGGGGGGGTGTTCTTGTCCAATATCCTGGGAGGAAGTAGAAAAGTGGGCAGTTTGCCTTTAAATTACCTTTCCCAATACTCAGAAAGACTATATTTTTATTTAGGTCTAAATTTATTGGAAAAGTCCTTGTGAGTTCTTTTATGTTTTCTTCAACATTAGCTTTGATAACATACATTTTGGTGACAAATAAACAGAAGTGACTGCATGCATCAGTTTAGACAGAGAATTGTGTTAAGATAACTGAAAAAGACCTAATGAACTAACATTACAAATAACTTGTCAATGGGTTTTGATCTTCAGGGCTAGGTTAAAAGTTATCTGATAGATGCTTCTTTTTATTCATCCTGAAGTTCCTGTTAGGTGTAAAACAAATAAGAGAAAAAGGGTTTATGAACATTAATTTTTCAAATTTAATATGCTCTCAGTAGATATCTCAAAGAAATGGCACATTGTTTTCAAGACGGCTACAAAGCAACATACTGGTTGATATCAACTAACATTGAAATGGAAATAGGACTACACACTATGAAGAGTAAATTTGTGCTTACCTCTGTCAGTGAGCAGCATAGCCATTTTAATATTAAAAACAAATATTTTTTTTTCTCTGAAATAAAGTTTGTGGTGAGACTCCCAGCCTTGGAAAGTAATTCATAGATTCATAGATGTTAGGGTCGGAAGGGACCTCAATAGATCATCGAGTCCGACCCCCTGCATAAGCAGGAAAGAGTGCTGGGTCTAGATGACCCCATCTAGATGGTTATCTAACCTCCTCTTGAAGACCCCCCGAGTAGGGGAGAGCACCACCTCCCTTGGGAGCCCGTTCCAGACCCTGGCCACTCGAACTGTGAAGAAGTTTTTCCTAATGTCCAGTCTAAATCTGCTCTTTGCTAGCTTGTGGCCATTATTTCTTGTAACCCCTGGGGGCGCCTTGGTGAATAAATACTCACCAATTCCCTTCTGTGCCCCCGTGATGAACTTATAGGCAGCCACAAGGTCGCCTCTCAACCTTCTCTTGCGGAGGCTGAAAAGGTCCAGTTTCTCTAGTCTCTCCTCGTAGGGCTTGGTCTGCAGGCCCTTAACCATACGAGTGGCCCTTCTCTGGACCCTCTCCAGGTTATCCGCATCCCTCTTGAATTGTGGCACCCAGAATTGCACGCAGTACTCCAACTGCGGTCTGACCAGAGCTCATTACTACTGTGCAGTAGCATCACATCCAGCTTCCTGCCATATGATACTTCTGTGCAGGAAGCATGGCCAGAGACTCAGAAGAGTCATACATCAACAGAAAGCCACCAGAGAGAGTGAGAGAAGTATTTTTTGTCTGGCTTCAAAAGGAGCCAAAAAATTGCTTCGTGGGAAGTGTACTGGCTGGAAAGAAGGCTTCAAGTGATTAACAAGCCAGGGATTCCTTTTCTTTGGATCTTTCTCTATTCAGGGAAACAAATGTTGGAATCTTTGTAAATAAACATCCCCAAATATCTGTTCCTGTCATCAGGTTCTTTTAATACAAAAGCTACACAGAAGACCTTATCTATAAAGTCTCACCACTTGTGGGGCAACAAAGAAAAGCTGTGAACTAGGGGTGAACCTATAGAGATACTAGGGGCTGATACTGATAGCCAGTATTTATGGAGGCATATGGGCCTATACCAATCCGATATCTGATACAGCTGCCTCCAGGTGGTAAGTTTGTTGTGGTGGAAGGGCAGGGGGGAGGGAACAGGTAAGGGGGGACAGATCAATAGCCCCCATGGTGAGGGAGAGATGGGGCAGGGGCAGGTGCTGCCCAGGGGTTGGGGGCACAGGTTGGAGGCACAGCTCATGGTGGGGGGCAGCTCCTGCTTCTCCTTGCACTACCCTGGGAGGGCAGGAGGGTTGTGTGTGGACCCTGTTCTGTGCGGGATGGGTGGGCGTGCTGGAGCTGGCACTGTCTGGGGCTCTTCTCAGTGGGAACTGGACTTGGAGCAGGCACCAGTGGTGCTGGGAGGGGCTCCAGCCACCTGAAATTTCACAGCAGCTCCACTCCCAGCCCCACGCCCCCAGGCCCAGCCTGGCTCCCTGTCCTGTGTCCACCCACATGCTGAAAAGAGCCAAGGCTGTGCTGGGTAGCTGGCAGCAGCAACAGCGCTGGGAGTGGAGTGGCGGTGAAATTAGGGGTGGCTGCAGCCCCTTCCCAGTGCCACCAGCATCCGCTCTGAGGCTCTTCTGATGCTGCATGAGGCTCTTCTCAGTGGGGGTTGGGCTTGGAGTGGGCACTGAGAGGGATTTCACACTGAATGTAATGAGAGGTTTTTGGCTGCCACGTGACATTTCCCACTAGTTCTCCAAAAAGGGCCTCAGCCAAAAATATGGTAAGGAAAAACTTTGACAAAAACATTCAAAAAATCACATTCTGTTCTCCAGTGCAGGCATTTCATTAGCTCAAAAGGAAAAGAAAAAATATGTTACCAAGACACTGGGGCTTTGGAGTCCATCCATTTCTGCCCACACACACTGGCCATGTCTTCATGAGACACTGACTGTACAGTAGCTCTTTACCAATGCACAGTATCATCACATGGCACAAAGCATGATGTGATGCTACTGTCAGCATCACCTAAAAGCTGTTTGGCGATGCCACTCAGCAGTAACTCCAATTACTGTGCAGTCATATACTACTTTTATAAAGAAGTATTAAATAAGTGCACAGTAACAACTGCGCAGCCAGCATCTCGTGTAGATGAGCCCACTGTGTAATCACTTGTCACAAGTCAAAACATCTCCAGGTGGAAATTTTTTTTACGTTTTTTGAGAAGAATATTCTCAAAATAAGGCAAGCTGAGTTGTGATATTTGCCTGAAAGAACTGTACAAATAATTCCAGCCACTAGAGATCTCAGGCTGGTAAAAAAGACACCTCAAAAATGGCACTGTTTTTCCTGTCAAACACTTCATGCCAGGAACTAGATAGGGGAATTCCCACTATTGGCTAAACTGCTTTTCTGGCTGCTTGATTCAGTCAAAGCAAGGCGAAACACTGGAGCAAAAAGTAATTTCAGCTCCATATGTAAACAGGCTATGTGGAGAACTAAAGTGACTGGACAATCTCCAGATTCCATGACAGCATCAAATTCTGGGTTACATCCAGATTTTCCTGAAGACCCCCTGAAATGGGAATTTCATCCCAAATACAATAAATTGATGTTGGATTGGTACCAAGAAGTCATGCAGTGCTTCTTGCTGTCTGCTGCTGCATGTTAGGCTATAGCCACAGATTCTAGGGGCATTCACTGAATTGGTTAAATGAAATCCATGTAGCAGTAATTGTGGCAGCCGTACAACAACAGACAGCCTAGTGGCAAAGGCAACAGCTCATTTGTAAACAAACATCCCAACACTTATATATTTTCCATAGCCCACGAGGAGCCCAGTGACAGGGACTTCAAATCTATCAGGTCTTCCAATACAGTGAACTTGCAAAAAATGGCATACACAATGACCTTGAAGCATTCCTTGTGAAATTTAAGAAGCTGTCAGCGGCAGCAAAATAGCAAAATGAGCATTGGGTGCCTTATTTAACAATCCTAGCCTACCTATTAGGGCCTTGACTTAGAGGCTGCCCAACTGTGCTCCTAAACTTCGGCCAGCATCTTAGATTACCAAACACCAATAAAGAAATATCGCATCCCCTGAACAAGGAGGATCAGGTCGTGTTCTCAGAGGCTGAAAGAAACATTGCTAGCTGAAATTCAAACCTGAAATCCAGACTACACTCATGTAACTATGCTTTTCATGTTTAAATGATTTACCCATATTTTCAGGGTTGGAGGAAGAGATTGGTTCACAGAAACATAGGAAAATAGGGCTGGGAGGGTCCTCATGAAGTCTTCTAGTCCATCCTCCTGATCAAGAGAGGATCATCCCTGACTAAAGCAGCCAAGCCAAGTGTCTATCCAACCTGCTCTTGACAATTTTCAGGGAAGGAAATTCTACAACATCTCTAGGTAACCTGTTTCAGTGCTTGGCCACCTTCATAGTCAGAAGTATTCCCCTACCTTTCAAACTACATTTCCTCTACTGCAGTTTGAGGCCATTTCTCCTAGTCCTGTCCCTAAGAACCACAGAGAAAAGCCCGTCTCCATCCTCTATATAATCACATGTCAGGTATTTAAAGACTTGTCAAATCTCCTCTCAGTCTTCTGTTCTCCAGAATAAATAATCGTTTTTCATGTGCTCCAGAGATGGGGGAAAGGGAGGTCTGACAGGGAACTGGTAGTGCGTGCCACTTTACGGGTTGAGTCAAGCAGCTGGTAGGTGCTTGATTGTGGCAGCAATTTTAAAATATTGTCTGCCTATATAAACAGAGAAATTCACTGCTGGCAGCCAGGCAGGAATATTGCCTGGCTGAACTGCTGCATGGAATATCTTGCAGTTAGGAGCTGGAGGCTCTTGGTCCTGGGCATGACCTAAAACTGTACCCTGCTGGGGATGGGTGGTCTGGTGGGGCTCCTGGTGGCATGGGAGTCCCCAGGAAATGCCAGGCCAGTTACACCTTGGTGAAAGGTGAGGAGGGGTGACTTAACCCCAACCTCCATCTTCGGGTGGGTTTTGGAGGCAGCTGGGGAAGTAGTGGGGTTAGGTATGCTCATGTGTAGGTGTCTGAGCCAAGCAGAGATATGAGGTCCCAGAGACCCCAGTGTGGGTAGTGTAGAGAGTATTGGGAGGCCCACACAGAGTAGGGCTGATGTGTGAGTAGGCTTGAAAGGCTGTGTGTGTGACAGGGCTGAGTAGAGCTGAAGTTGGAGTAGCTCTGAAGGACAGCCCAAGGGATGCGCTAAGTAGGGCCAAATGGGAGTAAGCATGAAGGACAGCACAAGGGCCAGCCCCATGAGAAGTTATGCTCAGTGAGGGGCTTGGGGCAGAATCAGCCCAGGGTTTGGCACAAGGCCAGACCACGTAGAGTAGGGGAACTCACAGGAACCGAATGTCTTGTGTGGCAAGGCCAGTATGGGAGTAGCAAAGCCTGATGGCCCAAGAGGGGCCACTCAAGGAGAAGCAAGGGCAGTAGAGTTTGGCCCAGTAATGGGCGGTATGCCAGAGGCCCCAGTGACAGAGGGGCAGAGTGGAAGAGGCCTCCTGTGAGAAGTGGGGTGGTGTGAACGTGTGTGTGTGTGTGTGTGTGTGTGTGGAGCCCAACTTTGGACTCAGTTTGCTCCGGTCTCACACCGGGAGTAATATTATAATATTAACCTGGATTCTATCTGTGACACATGGGCTGTGGTGTAGAGAAGGTTCGGAGCCGCAGATAGCGTCCCCTGACATCAGGGCAGTAATCGGCAATCTCCTGCATTATACCATGTATAATGTTTAGGAAAAGTTTCTGTCACAGAAAGTTTACAATTGAAATACTACACATGGCACAGGCAGGGATCTACAGTCCCCTAGAGTGCTGCAGCACCATGAGTGAGCCCTTCTGAGCATGCACAACGTTTAAAAAGGGCTTGCCAATGGCAAAAGCCACAGTTTGTCCCCATCTCCAGCATGAGATGCACGGGCAGAAGCCCATCATGCCCCGGTTGAGCCCAGGAACCCCCAGCAGGACCCTGACCCAGACCCCCAGTGCAGCTGAAGGTAGGTAGGGCTGCGGTGGGTGAGGGAGGGACCCAGGCCCAGTCTGCTGCAGGGCAGCTGAGTGGAGCCAAGGAGGGACACACCCCACACTGGCTCCTACTTTGCCCAGCCCACAGGGATTCATATGACTGGAGCCTCGTGAACAGGATTCACAAACAGGCCCTGCCAGTGAGCCGTGGGGTAGGTAGTTAGCAGTACTCGGACTACCGGTGGCACAATGCAGATGGCCACATGCCACATCCTGAGGATCCCCTCAGAGTCTGAGACCTCCCCCTCTGGCACTTCTGAGGTCTCCACCCAGAAGGAACCCATGATTCTGGGCTCTATGCAAACAGAGCCTCTGGCTCTTGGCTGTGTGGCTGCCTGGCACAATTCCAGGCACAGGGGACCCAGACCATGGCCACCTCCCCTTGCAAGGTTTGCTCTGCTTTGGAGTCTAGGGGCACCAGATAGAGGAGCTCAAGACTGCAGTCCAGAGACTGTGTGCCATTAGGGATGGTGAGCAGGAGATAGACTCCTACTGCCAGGCCCTTCCCCCCCTGGAGGCCATGGGTAAACCAAAGCCACCTTCCAGGACAAAGGAGGGCTTGAGGATCCCCCACAATGTCCAGCCAGGAGGTTGGACCAAGGTGGTCAACGGCCGCAAGGCCCAGTGCACCAGGGTCCCCTCCCCTCTGGAGCTTTGCAACAGATACAAACCTCTTGAAGCCCCAGGAGAACCTGCAGAGCTGCCAGCTCCTGCAGGCAATGGAGGACCACTCACAGCTACCATCCCTGCTCTCTGTAAGGCCACACCTAGAGCGGTCATTGTGGGAGACTCCCTCCTGAGGGGGACTGAGGGCACGATATGCTGCCCTGGCCCATTAAGCCAGGAGGTCTGCTGCCTCCCAAGACCCCATATCTGGGGTGTAGTGCAGAGGATCCCAAGGCTCAACCGGCCCACCGATGACTACCCTATATTCCTTATCCATGTGGGCATGAATGACATGGCTTGGAGCAATCCCAGCAATCCCAGCCAGGTCATGGGAGGCTACAGGGCTTTTGGACAATACAAAAACAACAACAGTAGATTACACGTCAGTATCAGCAAAACATGTCACTGTACCTCAAGAGACAGCAGCAGAACAAACTTCAGAAGAACCAAACCACCACAAGCAAGAGTTTCATCACATTCCAGAGAATCTATCAGTACCCACAGAGGAACCTGATGACACCATGCAAACTAAGAGTGGACGTGTGGTGAGATTCCCATTATATAGTTCTTGTACTTCACAGGCAAAGCGGTAAAGGTTAGACCCCACCCGTGAGCCAAGTGCTAGCAACCTCTGCCTCCATGATCCTGAAACATTCCATGTTAAAGTAGCACCTGATGAACATCCAACTATTTAAGAGGGTGCTCCCAGCTATGGGGTCAAACCCAAAGAGTACTATTTGAAGAGAGCAAATCAACATGGTGCAGGGTTACCAGTGGACTTGGGCTTGGTACTTGAGCCAGTACACTTTAACATCTTCATCAATTATCTGAATATGGGAGTCAGATGTGAACTGGCCAAATTCACTGATGATAACAAATTATGGAGGAAGGCGGTCACACCGCAGGACAGGCTAGGGATACAGGCTGACTTGGACACAATCTTAAGGTGGGCTGACCAAAACCTGATGGCCTTCAATGCAGAGAAGTGCAAGGTGCTGCACCTTGGTAGGAAGAATCCCCAGCCTACTTCTAGGCTCAGCAGTGATATACTTGCTAGCACCATGAACGAAAGGGACTTGGTGGTCTTGATTAACCACAAGATCAATATAAGCCAGCAATGTGATGCTGTGGCTGGCAAAGCTAACCAAACTCTGGTGTGCATCCATCAATGCATCTCAAGCAAAACCTTCCGCTTTACTCGGCCCTGGTGAGACTGCCGGAGTAGTGCGTCCAGTATTGGGCCCCCCATTTCAGGAAGGATGTGGAGAAGCTTGAGAGAGTCCAGAAGAGAGCCACTCATATGATCCAAGGCCTGGAGAAAGGGGCTGTACAAGGAGAGGCTGAGGGACTTGGGACTCTTCAGTCTGGAGAAGAGAAGGCTCAGGGAGGACTTGGTGGCAGCCTTCAATTACATGAGGGGTACATCAGGACCTGGGAGAACACCTGTTCAGCAGAGCTCCCCAAGGGATAACAAGGTCTAATGGCCATAAACTCCAGGAAGGCTGATTTAGACTAGACATAAGAAAAAAGTTATTTATGGTGTGTGTGTCCAGGGTCTGAAACACCACCCCCCCCCCTGCCCGCCCCCAGAGGTGGTGCAAGCACCTACTTTGCATTCCTTCAAAAAACAGGTGGATATATTTCTTGCTGGGGTCACTTGATCCCAGCTGACTTCATGCCTATGGCAGGGCGGCTGGACCCAATGATCTCATGAGGTCCCCTTCCAGCTCCTAGTGTCTATGAAATCTATGAAGAAGGGGGATGTGGTATATGGAATGTACCTTTAAGGGGTGAGCAGTGGGATGAACCAGTCTCTCAACCTGATGCCCTGTGGGTGTGGTTTCTCGTGGTGGGTTGTTTTAGTTCTCCCTGCAAGCTGTGAGCATGTGAGTTGCTGAATCCTGTTCCTAATAAACATAAAGCTGTTTACCACCCCACTAGTCTGTGCCGAATGGTGACTCAAAGACAGAACCCCAAATGAATGGAAGTCTGAGTGAGTACCTCCTCCCTGGAACCCAATAGCATAGAGTAAACACTATAGAGAGTAGGTGGCAATTTACTTCTCTGTGGCAGTAGCCACCCTTGTCAAAAAACTCTATGACTCAACAGCAGTGCCAGCAAGGGCTTGAGTGACTCCTTGCAGCCAGCAAGGGCTTGCTTGACTTCCATGCAGATGGGTGGAGGCTTGAGTCTGGAGGGCCAATTCCTGGATCCTCCCTGAGTGCCTCTCCTGTTCCTGTGCCATTTCTAGGAATTATTATCCAGAGCCACAGAAGTCTGCTGAAGAGTTCCCAGCAGATCCTCTGACTGGTACTGCTTGTGCCCATAGACAGAAATCCAGCTTTTGATGGGGTTCTCCCCATGGCGAGGGAGATGGCTAATGTCCTAAATGGTGACAGCCAAAAAGATGGCAGCATTCCCTGCTGATGAACCCCTCCTCCCCTGGGATCCACACAGCAGTATATGGGTCTGACACTGACACGATACCAACACTGCCTTTGTGGGGAACAGGAATGCGGGTTCTTATATGCACATAAATAAAAGCCTGTGAGTGTACATCTTTGTATGTATGTGCACTGCAAACTTGTCTCAGGGTCTGCATCCTGCTCTGTTGAGCCTGTCCCAAGGCCTGTGGAATTCACCCACCAGTAAAGAAGGGCTGCAAGTGGGCTGACATCCACTGATTCACTCTGGTGCATGCATAGCATCCAGAGAGGAGGAGTGGGCTCCAAGTGGTCCTCACAATGTGGCCCAGTTGTGGGGTAGAGTGGTGGATTGGGTTTCCAGCCTGTGATTTACATGAAATGCTTATCCCTTAAATAAGCCACTGAGTACCCTGGCTCAGCCATTGAGTACCTGGCCCATTAAGCTGTTACTGGGCCAGCAACCTAAAATCGTGTGGCCCAAGCATCGATGTGCCAACAATTCACACTTCCTCTGCACTGTATGGAACACAATGGCCCCATCCTTCTGGTAAACAGCAAGGGCAGGGACAATATGCACTGCCTGAAACCCATGTGTTTCACCACTTCACCACACCCAGAGCCCAAAGGCACCCTGAAGCCAAGAGACAGCCCAGAGACCCAAGTCACACTTGAGCTATTACCACCACATATCCCTGAGCACTTGAACACACCACGAGTCACTCTCTAACCCAGAGTTACTGAAACATGCCAGCAGTTGGTGCCAGATTGTCCATTTCCATATTCTCAATGAGGGGCTTGTTCAAACTGTTCCCATCTTGTGCCTCCTGGGTCTTGGTTTGGGTCATGGTTTTGGTCAGGATTGGAACCTGGCTCGGGAGCAAGTCGACAAAGCAGATATCCTCACACTCCTCAATGGCTGTTTCCTTCATTTTCATCCTGGTCCTCATTGTCACTGTCACCTTTCTCACTCTGCATTAGACCCATGAGTGTGCAGTGCACAGTGTGATAGAGAACGACACTATGGGATGTCTCAAGTATCCCAAACAGAGCCACATTATAGCAGGACATGGACCGCATTGTGGCTGAGCCCCTGTGTGCGTTCCTGCCCCAAACATACTGCGACATCAGGCCCTTCATGGCTCTTAGTGAAGATATACAGCCAGCGGTGATGATTCTTTCGCCTCAAGGGGTACGCATCGTTCATGATCGTGCCTCTGCCATTGACCTGTTCTATGAACTGTTAACCCTTCTGTGCCTTTGTCTCCCACTCTTTTCCTTGCATATATAGATTTCAGGCTCTTTGGGACAGAGACTGTTTATTACTGTGTCAGTGCAGCACAGGGGGCTACAATTTTTTTGCACCTTTGGCAATACCTGGAAGACAGCGATATTAATATCTTCCTAGGAAAAATGAAAATGTGATTTCCACAGCCTGTTTATAAAGGTGCTATCTGTGACTGTTTATTATTGTAGGAGTTCTTCATGTTTTCAGGTATAGACCATGCCTTTATGATATTCTTTGAGACATATTAGTCACTAGCTGTGTCTCCAAGGACAATTTACTATATGGGGTAGATGAAATCATTTTACTCACAGGGAATAGATGGTTATTTTCATTATATTTCTCAACCTTAGGATTTCAATGAATCCTTAAGTTTCTTGCAGAGTTTTGAATGGTTAAACTGCCTTTGCTTTTGTAGCTTGAGTATGATTGTGAAAAACACCAGCTTTTTTTGTAGCCTTTGTTTGAATCAGCATGAAATATGAAAGGTTTCCAGATAGTAAGAAGAGAGTTTGGCATGACAAACTGAGGCTGAAAAGTGATAATGGCATAGGGCTGTCTAGGTGCTTCATGTGCCAATCCACTTTTTTGTTGACATTACAGAAGTCCTCAATCAGCTACATAGGTCACCTTAAATATTTGCCTGTTACATCTGGAGTGCTACAAAATGGAATATTATGGGTTTGCATCATTTTGCATCTAGAACATCTGAAAACAGTACTCCCCAACGTTACCATCAAGAAGGACCCCTCAAAAAAGAAAAAAAAGAAAAACAGATTGAGCCCAAACAGTGGCTGCTACAGCAGGCCACAAAGACTGTCTTGGAAATAATACATTTCCATACGTCAAGTGAGCACACCTGCATGTTTCTACACATGCATTTGATCTGGAATCAGTTTACTTGTGAGTAAATTGCTTGCAAGTAAATGCTCCCAGGCAGGTGCCTACACATGAAAGGAAGTGGGAGCAGATTTGCTGATAATGGCAAACTGGTCCCACCTCCTGGAGTCCTCCAATAGGGCCCTGTGCCATCAGGGGGAGCTCTATGCTCCTCCTGGATGCTAGTCCAGGCACTAGCAGGGAGCACCAGGCCAGGACAGCTCTCCTGGCCAGGTCTGGGACATTATACCCTACCCCCAGGGCTGATTGCAGCCAGGGCAGGGACAAGGACAAGCAGTGATCTCCTGCCCTGGCTACCCAAACAGGGGCAGGGGACTTGGAAAAAGCTGCAGGGGAGGGACAGGTTCCAACCCCCTGTCCTGATATGCTAGTGGGGCAGCTAGCTTGCTGCTAGTTGCCCCACCAGAAGATTGAGGCAGAGGGCTGGGACCTACCCCACCCCTGCAGCATTTTCCAAGTCCCATGCCTCGATCTCCCAGTCAGGGCATGGGGCTGGGATCTGCCCCTGACCAGGACAGTTCCCAGCCCCCACACCCCACATGGGGTGGAAGCTGGCTGATTTCCTTCACCGTCTGGGCCAGACTATGATTTTGTTGTAATACTTGTGGTTTAAGTGTGTTCATATTATAACAGTGTTGCATGCTTCGGTTTCCCTGACTAGCTTGGGGAGGAAGGGGTTCAGGGAAACTAGAGACAGGGCTGCCTTGCTAAGGGGATGCCTAGCTATTGGGATTTGTCAACACTTTGGATGAGGTTGGTAAACATCCTTTGGAAATGACACTCAGGAGACCTCAAGAAAGCATGACTTAAAGAATGGGCTGAGCAGATTATAAGGCCCAGAGTCCTTGAACAACATGGAGAATGGCTAAGCTCATTTTGCTGTGTACAGAGGGTATGCAGGTTTGAGTGGAGACTGAAGGACTGCTTAACCCCTGGAGGGAGCAAAAACCTTGCTTGCTGTATTGCAGTTGCCTGCTAAATGTTTCTGTTGAAGAGAAGCCATCTGCTTTACTGATTGGGACTTCAGGTGCACTCATTTCCCCTTTGCACTGGTAAAATCCCTCTTTCAGAAACTCAACTAGAAGACAGGGAAGGCCATGCATAACTAGGGAGGATCAGGGAAAAAATGTTCAAACCTCAGACTCTAAGGAGCTACACTTAGGCTAGCTTCAGGATATACTCAGACACCCTTTACAAGTTTGAAAGTCCCCAGCCAGCAAACTCCCTGGATGAATCCTTGTTAGGGACATCCTCTGACTAGGGAAGACAGCTGCCTTGGTTGTAAAGACAAGGACTGGTATAAGCTCCTTGCACATAACTGAGCCTTGGTACCAAGCCTAAACTCTTGACAGTAAGAAAAGAGGAGTTCTTCAGTCATTAAACTACTCACTGCTACATCCTGGGGAAGGGCTCCACCCTGTACGAATGCACCGTATATTTCCTGTTTCATTTCCATCTGGAGTTGTGTAACCAATGACACATCTATACGTTGTTTCGTCATTTAAGTTAAATATGTCCTTCTTTTCTGTGAAATACCCATGAATTATCTCTACTTTTTTACATATGTCTGATGCAAAAGAAAAGAAAGAGAGCCATATCAAGCTAAAATATTATTAACATGATTTTCAAAAACTTAAGGTGACTTTGAGAAGACATACAAATGAAATAAACTGTTTCAGTTTTCTAAAACACATCTGCTCTTTTATTTCGCATTTACATTTTTGAGAGTGGGTGAGGAAGGTAAGAAATCATCAACCAGGTGATCAAGATTATATCCCATCATTCCTGCTATTCTTGTACAAACCAATATAAAAGTTGGGTGGGTGGAAAATGGCCAATTCTCAATTTTGTTGGGAAAAATCTCCTTTTAATTATAAATGGCTTGCGTAGAAATATTGTATTTTCTCCCACATAACTTGCACCATTTTTCTCAAATAGATTCATAGATTGTAGAGTCGGAAGAGACCACAATGGATCATCGTGTCCGACCCCCTGCCCCTGGCAGGAAAGAGGACTGAGGTCAGATGACCCCAGCCAGGTGACTATCTAGCCTCCTCTTGAAGACCTCCAAGCTAGGTGATAGCACCACCTCTCTTGGAAGCCCATTCCAGATCCTGGCCACCCTTACTGTGAAAAATTTCTTCCTAATATCTAACCTAAATCCCTTCTCAACTAGTTTACACACATTATCCCTAGTCACTCCCTGGGGTGCCTTAGTAAACAGCACTTCCCCTATTCCCTGTTGACCTCCCCTAATACATTTATAGGCGGCCACAAGAAATCCCCTAAGCCGTCCCTTGTGAAGGCTGAAGAGATTCAGCTCTCTCAACCTCCCCCCAGAGGGTCTGTCTCAAAGGCAAGTGGCCCTCCTCTGGACCCTCTTGAGATTCCCCGTGTCCCTCTTGGAGTGCGGCTCCCAAAACTGGACACAGTACTCCAACTGCAGCCTGACTAGTGCCGCATAGAGGGGGAGCATCACCTCTTTTGTTCTATTAGTCACGCACCTGCTAATTCATGACAAGGTGCGATTGGCCTGGTTGATTGCCTCGTTACACTGCCGGCTCATGTTCATCTTGGAGTCAATTATGACTCCAAGATCCTTCTCTGCCTCCGAGCTGCTGAGAAGGACACTCCCTAACCTATAGGTGTGCTGGGGGTTCCTCCTTCCCAGGTGCAGTACCTTACATTTATCTTTATTAAATTGCATCCTATTTCTCTCTGCCCATTGATCCAACCTGTCCAGGTCAGCCTGAATCTGCTCCCTGCCCTCCGGTGTACTAACTTTGCTCCATAACTTGGTATCATCAGCGAAATTGGAGAGGGTGCTCTCCACGCCCTCGTCCAAATCCCTGGTGAAGATATTGAATAATATCGGTCCAAGGACTGAACCCTGCAGGACCCCACTGCCCACCTCCCTCCAGGCTGAGAAGGAACCATCCACCACCAAACTGAGCAGGAGTAAATTGGATTAAATTGAGATGTGCATTATATGCAAGGAAAAGGGCTTCCCACACATCCATAAATTTGGGTGGGGGGTGGGCAGAGCAGTGGCAGCATTAATAGCTGTGGCTCTGGAAGCCAAGGCAAATAATGCTGCCACCTCTCATCCTTTCTCACCCTCCAAATTTCTGATCCTGTGGGAAGCTCCTCTCCCCAACCAGGGGCTGGATTTGGAGGGTGCGAGATGGTTTTGCAGCTGGAACTGGCATGCAGTCTGAGTCAGCACGCAGTCCTGGACCACAGAGCCAGTGCACGGTCCCAGACTCAGAGCATGGCCCTGGAGCCAGTGTGCTGGATTGATCCCATCATGCAGTCCTGGAGTCAGCATGCTACAGTCGGTCCGGCCATGCAGCCCCAGTGTCTGCATACTGGATAGGACCCTGCCACATAGCCCCTGCTCTGGCACATGGTCCCCAGTCTAGACTCCAGCTTCAGTGCATGGCTCCTAACCACCCATACCAAGCCTCCAGCACACAGCTCCTAGTCCATGGCCCCCATGCTGGCACACAGATCCCAGCCCCAGTGTGCAGCCCCTAAATCCAGATTTTGTCTCCTTGTTAGGACCTTTCAAAAGTAGGGTGCATGTTTTCTAGGACTTTTTCTAAAGGAGCCTTAGATCTATAATGTACTTCACAAATGAAAAGGGACTTCTGCATGAAATACAGCCCTATATATATATATCCCACAGCATGACCACATAACCTGCCTTCTTGAGATACTTCCACCCCCACTATGATATACTTCATCTCCAAGCAGTGGTATACCTTAGGACTACTACCAACAGGACATTTCCTTCTGGGCATTCTCTGCCTGAATTTACTAATTTTTGAAATACACTGTACCTCTTTTCGTACATATCTGGGAGGTTACAGATGGGGAGGGAACACAAATTTGAGGAAGAATGGGGATGTTTGTGTATGTACCTGAGTTCTCTTATAGTATTTGGCCGACTGGAATGGTTTGTTAAACTTTAAATTCCATATGGAATATCGAAGGAGGGCCAAGCGCCTCAGGTCTACTGCAATAGTCATCCAATATAACCATACGGGAAGGATGAGCACAAGAAGAATATGAAAACTTGTGTTTAACCTATTTAGCAACACCTTAAAGCATGTTTCAGGTGTAGATAGCAAAATGTGCTAAATCAACCCAAAAGAAAGCACACAGCACACATGCTCTTGTCCAATAAGGAGCTTTTGGGAAAGATGAGTCTCCTTTGGATACCACCACTTTTTGGACCACTCTGCATTCAGGCCCTGACCAGGCTAAAGGGAGGATCTGAAACTGGGGTCGGTTATCTGCTTTGTGTTGGGGATAAGCCTTTTTTTATCCTTATGGATCCTTATGGAAATCCACAAATATTCAATCAAGTTATAAGCCAACAACAGTCAGTTGTCAAATGCTCAATAAGACTTGCTTGAGCTTGAATATCCTAGCATCTGGAGATTTCTTCTGCACTGAACATGTTCAATCCTAGGATTGCAGAGGCCGAGCAGGACTTTCTCTACAGCGGTTTTTCCTAGCTCTGGAACCACAACATTCAAATCACTACAATTCAAAGGCTGCACTATTATTGCCCCCTCTCTCTATGGATGAACTCGTGGAAGATGTGGACAGTAGGATGGACATTATTATTATTACTATTTGCCATACTGATCACAAAAAGACAAAACACACAATGCAAAAACAAACAAACACATGGTTTCTATCCCAGACAAATTGACCTCTAAATAGGAGGCACGAGGTAAAACTCTGGAAGCATCTCAGGAGCATGCACTAATATACGAGTTATCTGTTAGAGTTGGTTGTTATAGATTTTAAGCAAACTTTAATACCACAGCTATGTTTTTAACCAAGGTCCAACAGAATATAAACACTTACTGCCAGGGATACACCTTGGAGTAGGCCACCAACCGTTCTTGGTGCATGTAACAGTGCGTTGCTGATTCTCACGGTCGTTCTCTGAATTACATGAATAGGTAATTCTGTCATTTAAGTGATATGTTTTCCCAAAACTTAAGTGGAATCTGCCATTTTCCAAATTATCCACAGGACAGGTTACTGAAAAAATAGTTAAAGCCCAGTTAAAGCCCAGTTAACAGGAGGAAGTCAAGAGTGTGATGCTGGGGTACAGAAACTGGCGCTAGCTTGGTATTAGAAGAAACTGTAAAAACAAAACCATCCTGCTGCACAAAACTTCCACACTTTATGCAGAAAGACCTTTATTTCCAAACCTGAATCAAAGAACTTGATTTGTATAAGGTTGTTCATGGGCAGCAGGGAACCAAAGGTAGGAGCATGGAGATCCTAAGGAGTAAAGGCAAGAAAAACCAAACCTAAAATTACTGTCTATATGGTAGGAGGAGAAGCAGGGAACAGTTAGGACTGGATGGATAAGGGCTCTGAGCATGGTAGTAGGATAGGTTAGAAAAACAAGAAACTAGTCTGGACTTTAAGATGGACATTCAATTATACCCAGAAGATAAGCTTTGCTTTTTAGGAAAAGTTCCTGTCACAGAAAGTTTACAATTGAAATACCACACATGGCACAACAAGTGGAGCTGACAAAGGTCAAAGGTTGTGGTGATCTATTTACCCCACAAGTCCTTGGCTCAGGAACATGCACCATCATGGCAGGTCATCTACAGAGTTGTTATTTTGTATTTATCCTAAGAAAGTTATGACAATAACAGCTATAGAGTTTAGTCAATAAAACACAGGTGCTTCTTACGCTCAGAGATACATCTTGGAGTAGGCGACCAGCCATCCTTAGCGCACATAATCCTGTCTTGCTGATTTTCAGGGATATAGCCCCGGTGACATGAATATGAAATTGTTTCACCTTCTTTGAATTTTTTCCAATGCCAATAGCCGGTACCACCATTTTCCAAATCTGGGACAGAACATAATTCTAAAGTAAAAAGAGCACATAGGGTTAATCACAGGAAATCAGGCATGTACAAAGAGGGCTGGAGGAAGAGGGGGGGCAGGAGTGGAAAATAAATCCTTTAAATATCAGCTAAAAATTTAAAAAAAAAGGTAACATTAACCTCTGTGCTGCAGAACACAGTGGTACTTAATACCAAAAAGAACTTCATTTTCAAAAGTTTTCCCACAGCCTTGCACCTTGTGACAAACCTGTGCATAGGGTACAATATCATAAAAGGTGCAAGGCTGTGGAAATCAGGTCTAATACACCAGACCATCACCTGACTCAGCCTCACCGTTGGCTGACTTCTGAAATGTATTATCATTTACACCAACCGTGGCCTAATACATCTCTGAAACATTGATCTCTAGCACTAGCTTCAAGAAGACTTCATGATACTGCTCCTTCAGGTTATTTTACTTACAGGTATTCTTAGCTCTCTCATAGGCTCAGTCTCTCAAAATAAACAATGCAAAAATACAAACCAGCCTGCAGAACCCAAATGGTACTGAATCTCCAAGCTCACAGGCAGATCTGTTTCACAGCACTCGATTAGCTCTGTGGTCAGGGTCAGGCAGTACCTGACAAGATTTTTGGATTTATAACCAAACCAAAAGTAAGATGTGAAGGGTTTGTTTACATCGTGCCATCTTGATGCAACGCTGCCATAGAAAACATTGCTAGATCATGACCCCAGCCTATGGTAAAACCTGGTTGCAGAAAAAGGCTCCTTTTCCCTATTTTGTGCAGGACACGGGCTCTGAGATTTCTCTGGAGTAATGTGAAGTGATGCTGGTAAAATCCAGAGATATCAGGGCTGCGCCTTTCAAACCATGTTCACAATATTTATCTTGGAGGCAGCTAATTTGAACAATTATTTTGCAGTTGGGCTCAGATTTGCATCTCAGATCCTGCCACAACATGACCATTGATTTATTTTCCTCCTCAAGACTTTTTACCAGGACAGTTTTATGCTGTATGTTTGCGAAGAATCTTTCCTTCATGCATCTTCAGAGTCCTACTTGGAACTCATCTATTCTCACCTCATCCCTTCCATTTCTGGCCTTCCTGCAATCAGTGGTATGTTGTCATTGACTTTACTGTCATCAGGATTTCAACATGAACCCCTAAGGCTTATAGGAGTCAAGAGTGAGCTGGCCTCGTTTATACCTTCTGAAAACTAAGCACACTAATTCCCCCTCTTTGCCCCCATGTCTGCTATAGTGTGGAGGCAGAGAAGGTTGAGACTTTACATTCCAACCTCTGTACATTTTTCTTAACCCCTTTTCACCTGCCACCATGAAAGCAGCAATTGACAAGTTCAATATAGATTCATAGATTCATAGATGTTAGGGTCTTAAGGCCTGAAAGGTCTTAAGTAGTCAGAGCTTTCTTCTTTTATCAGGACACTAAATAGCCAAAGCCTCCCAAGCTGGGTGTGCCTTCAGATCCTTCCTGCAAATTCACTTCTTTCACGACTTTGTTACATATTACAATGTGCATGTGCTAAATCAGTGGAAAGTTAAGTGGCATTCAAGTTAGAACATGTTCTGAGCAGTCGCATAGTAACATTTCCCACAATGTCTGACCTGCTCTGACTTCCTGCTAGAGGGCTAGGGAGCAGACTGGAGTGCCTTTTTTGCATATTTCCAATACATATTTCAGCAGATCTTCTGCTCAGACCTCCACTGCCTGCTTGTCATCTAGCCACACGGAGGAGGGCAAATCTCTGGACATCTTCAGCAGCTGGAGTATGGGGAGGAGTGCACACAGTGCACCTAGACACCCACCTCATACTCTCACTGAACATTTGGTGGAAATTGCTGTGCAGAGAGAAGTGTAGGGGTAGGGAAGTGGGGTGGTGGCCAGTGTCCGTGGTAGCCCATGTTTGCATGAAACTGGGGGCACTGCTTGTGGTCAAGTGGGGGAGAGTAGGTGGAAACTTACTCTTCTGTGGCAATAGCTGCCCTTTCCGTGGCAATAGCCACCCTTGTCAAAAAAAGAATTTTCATGACTCCACAGCAGTACCAGCAAGGGCTTGCTTGACTCCCTTGCAAATGGGTGGAGGCTTGAGTCTGGAAGGCCAATTCCTGGATCCTCCCTGACCACCTCTCCTGTATCTGTGCCACTTCTAAGAATTGGTAATCCAGAGCCACAGGAGTCTCCTGAAGAGTTCCCAGCAGCTCCTCTGACTGGTACTGCTTGTGCCCATAGACAGAAATCCAGCTTTTGGTGGGGTTCTCCCCATGGTGAGGGAGATAGCTAATGTCCTAAATGGTGACACCCCCAAAAATGACAGCATTCCCTGCTGACAAATCCCTCCTCTCCTGGGATCCACACAGCAGTATATGGGTCTGACACTGACAGTACCAACACTGCCTTTATGGGAAGCAGGAATGCGGGTCCTTATATGCACATAAATAAAAGCCTGTGATTGTACATTTTTGTATGTTTGTGTACTGCAAATTTGTTTCGGGGATTGGATCTCGCTCTGCTGAGCCTGTCCCTAGGCCTGTGGAATTCACCCAGCAGTAAAAAAGGGCTGCAAGTGGGCTGACATCCACTGATTCACTGTGGTGCATGCAGGGCATCCCCAGAGGAGGAGAAGTGGGCTCCAAGTGGTCTTTACTATGTGACCCAGTTGTGGGATAGGGTGATGGATTGGGTTTTCACCCTGTGATTTGCCTGAAATGCTTAACCCTTGAATAAGTCACTGAATACCCCGTCTCAGCCATTGAGTACCTTACCTGGACCATTAATCTGTGACTGGGCCAGGAACCTAAAATCCTGTGGCCTAAGCATGGATGCGCCACCAATTCACACTTTCCCTGCACTATATGGAACACAATGGCCCCATCCTTCTGGTAAACAGCAAGGGGAGGGACAATATGCACTGCCTGAAACCCATGTGTTTCACCACTTCACCATACCCAGAGCCCAAAGGCACCCCAAAGCCAAGAAACAGCCCAAAGCCCCAAGTCACTCTTGAGCTATTACCACCCCCATGTTCCTGGACCCTTGAACACACCACCAGTCACTCTGTAACCCAGAGTTTCTGAAACTTGCCAGCAGTTGGTGCCAGACTGATCATTCCATATTCCCAATGAGGGGCTTGTTCAAACTGTTCCCATCTTGTGTCTCCTGGGTTTTGGTTTGGGTCATGGTTTTGGTCAGGATTGGGACCTGGCTGGAGATTAAGTCCACAAAGCAGATATCCTCACGCTCCTCAATGTCTGTTTCCTTCATTTTCATCATTGTCCTCATTGTCATTGTCACCATTCTCACTCTGCATTGGGCCCATGAGTGTGCAGTGCACAGTGTGATAGATAACAACACTATGGGATGTCTCAAGTATCCCGAACAGAGCCACATAGTAGCAGAACATGGACTGCATTGTGCCTGAGCCCTTGTTGGTGTTCCTGCCCCAAACATACTGCAGTGTCAGGCCCTTCATTGCTTTTAGTGAAGATATACAGCCAGTGGTGTGGATGATTCTTTCACCTCTAGGGACACGTGTCGTTCATGAATGCCTCTGCAATGGACCTGTTCTATGAACTTTTAATCTTTCTGTGCCTTTCTCTCTCACTTTTTCTTGAATATTTAGATTTCAGGCTCTTTGGGACAGAGACTGTTTATTACTGTGTCAGTGCAGCACAGGGGGCTACACTCTTTCTTACACCTTTGGCTATACCTGGAAGACAGCGATATTAATATCTTCCTAGGAGAAATGAAAATGTGATTTCCACAGCCTGTTTATAAGGTGCTATCTGTGACTCTTTATTATTCTAGGAGTTGTTCATGTTCTCAGATATAGACCATGCCTTTATGATATTCTTTGAGACTTATTTAGGCATTAGCTGTGTATCCAAGGACACTTTTCCAGATGGGGTAGATGAAATAATTTTGCTCATGGGGAACAGATTGTTATTTTCATGATATTTCTCAATCTTAGAATGTCATGAATCCTTAACCATTCAAAGCTCTCCAGGAAAATTAAACTGCCTTTGCCTTGTAGCTTGAGTATGATTGTGGAAAAACACCAGCCTTTTTGTAGCCTTTCTTTGAATCAGCATGAAATATGAAAGGTTTCCAGATAGTAAGAAGAGAGTTTGGAATGAAAAATTGAAGCTGAAAAGTGATAATGGCATAGAGCTGTCTAGGTGCTTCATGTGTCAATCCACTTTTCTGTTGATGTTACAGAAGTCCTCAATCAGCTACATAGGTCACCTTAAATATGTGCCTATTACATCTGGAGTGCTACAAAATGGAGTATTATGGGCTTGCATCATTTTGCATCCAGAACATCTGAAAGCAATACTCCCCAACGTTACCATCAAGAAGGACCCCTCAAAAAAGAAAAAAAAAGAAAAACAGATCGAGCCCAAACAGTGGCTGCTACAGCAGGCCACAAAGACTGTCTTGGAAATAATACATTTCCATATGTCAGGTGAGCACACCTGCATGTTTCTTTGCAGATATATGTATGTACACAAAGAGAAACACACACAGACATGCACACACACTGCAGGGGGGCAGAAGAGGGGCAGAAGGGAAAAAATCCCTGTATTTCAACCTAGCAAACAGTTTCCTTTGAAGTGAACATCCCTAAACACCACATCCTTCATTATTTTCTCCCCTGTGGGCCTCTACCTTACAGGTTACATATGATCCTTACCCATAATTGATTACCTAGCTAGGCCTAAGCACCTCTCCACAACTCATTTGCTCTCAAAGGGCCCCCCTCTCCCCTTGCTAAAGGGGTAGAAATGCTGGGGGAGGTGACAAGGGCCAGCACAGGGGAGGGAGCAAAGGTTAACTAAAAGAACAGACAACAGCAGTGTTCTGCAAAACCCACACCCTCTATGGCTGCTGTCCCTTGTGTGAGGCACTCCTTTCAAAAGAGACATACTCATGTCCTTCAATGACAGTCTTAGTGGAGGAGTACAGGGGAATAAGGGAGCAGTTTTATTAAACACCACCATTTCTCTGCTTGAGATTAGTACTTATAGAGAAAGAGGATTTGAAGCAATAACACAATTTTACATTTACTTACTTATACATTTTGGTGCAGGATCCCAGCCATCTCTTGTACATCTGATTAAAACCCAATTTTCCTCAGTTGCAGTTACATAACCATTGGCACACCTGTAGTACGTTGATGACCCTATCTTTGCTGGAAAGGCTTGTTCTCTGTTGCTTTGATAATAGCCACTTAATTCAATATTTTCTACCTGTGGGTAGTCACAAGGTCGCACTGGAAAAAACAGAAGTTTAAAATAAACTATTATGAGATGCATGAAAGAACCTGAAATAATAATGTTGCAAATTTTCACAACACACTTTTTCTTCCCAGCTTTACACTTTATAATTTGGAAGCTGCATTAACCAAATTAAGGCATTCGGGGACACATCTTCATGTGCCATTAGGAGGCAGCAGTAAATTGCAAAGGTTATTACTCCACAATTTCTTGCTCCCAGGTGTGTGGTTTACATGTACACCTGGACCACAACACATTGAGCTGGGTTGTAGCAGCTCCAGCTGGCAGGGGAACCATGGGGGTCTGCCCTCTAGCTGGGGCTGCTCGAACCAGGTTTAGTGTGCTGTGGTGGGACTGGCTGGGGCAAGAGGTTGCTTCTGCATGCAGCTAGCTTGCAGGCAGCCCTGGCACTGAAGCACCCTTGTGCCACAACATCTGCACTTGCGCTGCTGGGTGCGAAAATACTCTGCAGCAAATTAGGACTTGTTTACTGCACAGTTCATTAGTCAACTGCCTATTAAATGTCCTGTGTAGACATGCCCCTGGAAATACATTATGACTTGGATTATCTTATTTCTCATCCCACAAAAGCCTTTTCTGCCTGCAGAACTGTAAAATGCTAGAAATGCAAAAAGTATTTTTTTGGTTGGTAACTGAACTAAAATCAAGAAAAATTCAGTTTCTGTTGCCTGACTGAAAAACCCCAAGGAATTTGTTTTGGATCAATCATTTCATTCAATCCAAAGCAAGCTGGACTTTTTTTTTTTCTTCTTGATTTTGGGTCACTAGTAAGTTGATGCAATTGAAAAGAAGGTCTAGAGCATCTACATTAGATGTTTACTGTGCAGTCAACTAATTAACATGCAGAAAATGTCTCAGCGTTTACATGTGCACCCTATTAGGGTGCACAAAACTAATAAACTTCACAGCAGGGCAGGATGTGTAAATACAAGTCCTATCCTGCTGCAGAGGTTTTTTTCGTGGCAGTAGCACATGTGCAGACACTGACCAGGTGGTTTGGGCATGAGGGTGCATCAGGGTCAGGGCTGCCTGCCAGCCCTGACCCTGTGCTGAAGTATCCTCATACCCCAGCCAGCCCCTCTGCAGCACATTGAGGCTGGTTGGAGCAGCCCTGGGCTGGTGAGCTTGGCCCCCAGGACACCTGACAGCTGGCACTGCTGCAACCCGGCTCAATGTGTTGCAGTCCAAGTGCACGCAGGGCCATCCCTAAAGGTGTGCGAATCAGGACAACCACCCCAGGCCCCGAGCTTTGTGCGGCCTCGTGGACAGTGCTGTACAGGCTGTGCCATGGCTGCCATGTGCCACCAGCTCCAGCCGCTTGCCACCCCCCTCCAGCCCTGCCCGGGCTAATATGCCCTGGTCCCTGCACACCCCTAGGGACGTCTCTGGGTGCACATGCATGCCTGAGAGCTTCCCAGGAGCCATAAACGGCAGAGCAATAAGCGCTGCATTTTACTGCTGTCCCCTTATAGCACATATAGATATGCCCAGCTAGTGGCAGGCAGTACAGGCAACCCCTACTTAATGCTGTTTTGCTGAGCACTACTTTGCTATAAGGCTCATTTTAAATTGACACCCGATTTCACTTAGCACTCAGTGAGTTTTGCTATAACATTCACACTCACCATCTTGGGTCATAAAAACAATTGCAGTCGCCATCTTGGATTGTCAAATACTTTTGGTTTCACTTAACACTCCTTTGGCTTAATGCTTGGTTTTTCAGGAACCAATTAAGAGCTCTAAGCAGGGGTTGCCTGTATTTACAAAACCAGAGATGACTGAGAAGTAGAGGACTTGCTTTCACTCAACACTCAGTAGTTAAAGCACTCACTTGGGGAAGTAGGACAGTCAGGTTCATAACTCTCTTTTGCATGAATTGGGATTTAAGATGTGCCACATACCAGGTGAGTGCTCTAATTAATAGACAGTATAGTAGTTAGGGTTAGATCCCTCTCAGTATGGTCTTTTGTACATGTTTTACTTTGTGTAAAGTATTGAAATATTACTTGGGCCAAAGATAAAGAAAGAAATGGAGAGAATGAGTCCATAACACACTGGTTAAGGTTAAGGAAATCAATTGGTAGTGCCCTGCCTACATGATGCAAAGTCGTACAGTCTCAACAGCTGTGATCAAGACAGAAACACACCAGAATTTTTTGCAGCAAGGCATTTAAGGGAACCTACTAGAGTTGGAAGAAGTTGCTTCAAATTGCTAATGGAGAGGGAGGAATGGGACCTAGGTGTTCCACATCTGAAGCAAGTCCCCTAACCCCTAAAAAAAGGTGGTTCATGCCCCTCTGGTATTCACCCAACCATGCTTACTAGCCTTAGAAATTATTGTATACAATATGTGAGCTCTGGATAGGTCAGTAACCTGGAAGGTACCAGTTCCTTATGCACAAGAATGAGATGATCTACATAATAAAGTTCCTCTTCATTGTCTCAGAATCTACAGGTTTGTCATGAAATCTTGAACTTTATTATCAGAAGGATATTTTATAACCAAACAACTGGGCTCCAGAATTTCTTTTTATCTCTGTTTTAAACAGATGTCACTTACTTGAATCATCAGTGGACGAAATTATTAAGTCCTTGCTCAGTTTTTACTGTCTCATTGCAATCACTGGGAATAATTTGGGAAAGCATTTGAGAAGGAACTTTGTACCCATTGTAAAATGAACAAAGCATTTGAAAATACGTTTCATTTTTGTATTGTAAAACAAAATGTCATGACCTGTTTGGATTAAAATTTGTTATAATACAGTTTTGGTTCTGATATTTTATAAACCTCTTAAGGTGCAAAAACAACATACAGACACATTTTGGAACAGGTATCCAGCCATTCTTGGTGCATTGAGCTGTGTTCCCACTGAATGAGTCAAAGTGAAATCCACGCTTGCAATCCACTGTGATTACATCCTCTTCTCTGTATATTGTCTTTGAAGGGACAAAACTACCATCAGCCACTTTTGGAGGATCACATGTAACTTCTAAACAGAAAGCAACACACAAGATTAACAACTGGAAATGGGGCATTAGTGCATCTCTACAAGTACAGATAAAGGCACAATGGGATCGAATGCACAAGGCACACAATCATGAATCAGCTCCCATTGTAGCTTATTGCCTGTACAGGGGGACCCTGTTCCCACGCTTCCCCTGTACCAGCAAGAAGCAAGTTTCCATGGCTGGGGGCCCCCTCGGCTGATTGGGTTCCCAGCCAGGGGCTGCACCATGCACCCCCATGGCTGGGACACCTCATAAGGTATGGTCTCCCAGAGCTGGGAGTTTTCATCAGGTGACAGGACTCTCAGACACAGGGGGTCCTGGCAACACATTCAATTAGTGGTCTGATAGGAAGCAACTACAAAAGATATTACACGTATTTTGTAGAATAATTCTACAGCTTGTTCTGCTTCTCATCACACCATTAATTAACTGAATTTGTAAGTGGGCAACCACCTAGTGCATGATTAACTGATTAATCTCACTTAAGTGTAACTTGTAGATAGGACCTCAGACTGTAAATTCAACCCCTTCTTTTCAATGATTTATACTGCACTGCTCAGTGTAGACACAGTTACCTTTAATAGGTGATGTAGGGTCATTACCTGATTGCTAAACACTTTTCTTGTTCTAACAGTATATCTCCTAGTCGGGGAAGGTCTGCGGCTGAAAAGCATATTTGCTTGCTATATCCTAACATGTTCCTTGACCTCTACAAGTAAGTATTATAGAGCCAAGCGGCTCCTGTAACTTTAAGGGTGAAGGAGCAGCAGGGAGAGCCCCAGGAGGAACAAAGCTGCCCATTATGAGCAGCCAGGGAGCAAGTACCTCAGAATTTACCTGCTACAAGTACTTACTGCTAAACCAGCTGCACAGCAATAGCGCACTGGGCTAGTGCCCTGCACAGGAGACCAGCTATTGTTACAGCAGAGGTCAGCAGTAAGTTTCCCGGGGGTTGAACTGGCAACCTAAATCAGAAAGCACCTGTGGTAACTCAGGGCATCACATGACCAAACGGGGTGGTGGCTTCCAGCCATATAAACCCAGGGCCTGAGGCACAGCAGTCAGTCCAGCTTCGGGAACTGCTGAGGGAAGAGCTCCAGGACATGAGCGCTACAGAGAAGCTTGTGGTTGCTGCCTGGACTACCCTGGGATAAATGCAAATAGAAATGCTGCTGATTTCCAGGGGACTAGGACTCAGGGTAGTGTGGAGTTGAGTGATACAGCCAAGGACCTGGGGTTACATCTGGGGATTTGTGTTATAGTCAGAGGGCTTCTTTTGGGTTACAGTTTTAGACCGGGGGGTGGGAGGAGTTCAGAGGTCCTATTATTACCCAGGAGGCATGTGACTACTTTGAGTCCTGCAAGGGCTCAGGCTCAAGGTGTAGCCAGTGGCTTGGCAGAGGGGCCAGCTCTCAGAGGTAGGGCCCAGCTAAGGCCAGAGGGGCCAGCACCCAGAGAAGGAGTAAGGTAGTCTAGAGAGGGGAAGGATCTTGGGCCAAGAG